>NC_140169.1:192033009-192385509 GCF_963971535.1 Notolepis coatsorum | reverse complement strand
AGCTAACATAAAACTCCATTGAAAGTAAAAAGTAAAGAGTCCACCGTTCAGCTACAGGGAACACTGCATTATCGCGATAGCGCCCCTAAGAGGATCTGGCCGGTATTGCACTTTGTCGAATTCAAAGAGTAGGGTAAATCTGCAGTGCCGCTCGGCGACCTTGAATAGGTTATTAAAATGGAATAAAAGCAATAACAACTTGCCACGGATTTATCCATGCTTCTGTCCACAACGGGTGGAATCGAAACACAGAGATCTCCATTGTTCGTCCCCATTGTGTTAAGGGGATGCAGACCAGAGAAAGACTTTCGTCTTGTTTACATCAGGGTCCCCCATTTTCAATTCATAATGACATTTATGACATACTCAATATACAGATATAAAAATCTAATCTAATCATCTAATCTAAACTAATCATGACATTTATGACATACATATGCAGTACTGTTACATTTGTGACATACAAGATATGCAAATATACAGTACTGTTTTTTTTTTTTATCCACTTTTTCTCCCATTTTCTATATTTTCTCCCATCCCAATTTCATATCATCCAATTCAACCCTCCCCTGTCACGGACGCTGTTTCTTGCCTCCCACAAGCCGGCTGCAATGTGGACTAAGTCATACATAGCACAAGTCCCCTCCGGTACTTGAGGTAACAGCAGTCGCATCTTTTCACCTGCGCAGCTCGATCTCTCAGTGGCGAGGAGTAACGGGTGGGAGGCTCACGCTGCCCCCGACACTTCCTGATTCTACTGCGCAGGCGCACCAACCGACCTGTAGGAGTCGCTTTCCACAACGCCCAATCCCCACCCATCAGTTTCCCACCCCCTAATACGGCCAATGTGTATTAGTACGGACGACCAGCTAAACTGAAAGCAAATGTGGAGCGCTGGGCTCGAACTGACGAGCCCAGCGTCTCCAGCATTTCGTGACGAGCGCCTTGCCCACTACGCCACGTAGCCGCCCAACAAATATACAGTACTGTTAAACAGAGATCCTAACAGTAAATATATACAAGGGGGAGGGAACTGTACATTTATGATGAATTGCAAATGGGGGACCCCTGATGTAAACAAGATGGAAGTCTTTCTCTGGTCTGCATCCCCCCAACAATTGTGTGTATTGAGCCGTACTGCAGATTTTGACAACAAAATTAACAATATGATGCCGCAAGTTCTGTTATATTTCAATTGCCTTACTTATTTACATAAATATAAGGTAACGGTATACTTTTGCTATATGCTATACACTAGTCTATGTGATGTGGTGGGTACGTATGATGGTAATTAAGGAATGGTGAATATTATGTTTAATGTAAATATATGTATACTGGATATGAACAGCAGTAATATAGGCTTACAGCAGTATTGTACAGCCAGCAATATTATACATTATTATACATGACTATTCTATGCAAGTAGGCTATGTCTAAGCTATTTTACAATATTATACATGAACTGCTTGTTTGTTTTTTAATCTGTTTATTACTTGTTTTATATTATTATTAATTTTCTATTTATGTTCAAAATAAATAAACTCATTCATTCAAGATATTGTGTGAGCAAAAGTATAGTTACTGGCTGTACAATACTGCTGTAGGCCTATAATACTGCTGTTCATATCAAGTTCAAGTTTCAAGTTTCAAGTTTCTTTAATAGTTGTCATACAGAAGTACAGAATACTTTTATACAAAATGCTTCTTACTGTTACGCTCCAGAGACTGTGCTAGACAAGATAGTATGAAATAAAATAGTATAGCATGTAAAATAGAAGTAAAAAAAAAAAGTCACAGTGTTCAGTATAGACATATGTACAATGTACAAACTAATGTACAAACTATACTGTACATATGTCTATACTGAACACTGTGACTTTTTTTTTACTTCTATTTTACATGCTATACTATTTTATTTCATACTATCTTGTCTAGCACAGTCTCTGGAGCGTAACAGTAAGAAGCATTTTGTATAAAAGTATTCTGTACTTCTGTATGACAACTATTAAAGAAACTTGAAACTTGAAACTTGAACTTGATGCAGAATAGAAGTAACTGAGTTACCATACAATATACAATATACTATGCAATGTACTAATACAATACTATATAGTGCAGAGCAGAAATGGGATGAGGTACAATTTAGGTACAATTTACAGTAAGGTGTACGAGTTGTAGTGCAAATCCTTTACCAATAAATATAAAGTGTAACGTGTGTTTAGGTGATCTAAAGTGTGGAGAGTGGGTGCTGCAGTGTGTTATTTGTTTAAGTGAGTGTGTGCGTGTGGGTGTGTGTGCTGTGTGCATTTGATGGTTGTTGCATAGTGTTTATTGTTTGTTGAGCAGCCTGATGGCCTGGGGATAGAAGCTTCTTCTGAGTCTTTCTGTGCTCGCCTTAAGACTCCGGTATAGCTTGCCTGACCGCAGCAGTTCAAAGAGGCAGTTGTTCGGGTGGCTGGAGTCCTTGATGATTCTCTTAGCCTTACCCCTGCACCGCTTGTTGTAAATGTTCTGGAGGGTGGGAAGCCCCCCTCCAATTGTGCGTTCGGCTGAACGTGTCACTCTTTGTAGTCTGCTACGGTCTTGTGCAGTGCTATTCCCAAACCAGGAGATGATGTTGCCAGTCAGGATGTTCTCTATTGTACATGAGTAGAAGTTCCTAAGGATATTCTGACTGACTTGGAACTTCCTTAGGCGCCTGAGGAAGTAGAGGCGTTGTCGTGCCTTCTTCACAACACTGTCAATGTGTATGTGTGGTCCATGTCAAGTCCTCGGATATGTGGGCTCCGAGGTACTTGAAACTGTTCACTCTTCCAATCGGTGCCCCGTCGATGCTGAGGGGGCTGTAGTCCTTGACCCCGACCTCCACAATCATCTCTTTTGTTTTGCTGACGTTCAGGGAGAGGCAGTTCTCCTGAGACCACTGTGACAGATTCTCTACCTCTTCCAGGTAGGCCCTCTCGTCGTTGGCAGAGATCAGGCCCACCACTACTGTGTCATCAGCAAATTTGATGATTGTGTTGTTGTTCCGCTGTGCCACGCAGTCATGTGTGTACAGGGAGTAGAGGAGGGGGCTCAGAACACAGCCCTGGGGGGCCCCTATGTTGAGCGTGATGGATGAGGAGGTGCAGTTGCCTGCTCTTACCACCTGGGGTCTGCCCGTCAGGAAGTCCAAGACCCACTGGCAGAGGTCATAGTTCAAGCCCAGGTCCCTGAGCTTGGCTATGAGTTTGGAGGGGACTATGGTATTGAATGCTGAGCTGTAGTCGATGAACAGAATTCTCACATAGTTCCCCTGCCTCTTGTCCAGGTGTGATGCTGCTGTGTGCAGCACATGGGCTATGGCGTCCTCCGTGGACCTGTTAGGGCGGTATGCAAATTGCAGGGGGTCCAGGTTGATGGGGAGGGAGGAACAGATGTAGCCCTTCACTAGCTTCTCAAAGCACTTCATGGCTATGGAGGTGAGAGCTACAGGGCGGTAGTCGTTGAGGCAAGCGGGCGTAGATTTTTTGGGTACAGGGATGATGGTGGACTTCTTCAGACAGGTGGGGATGACAGCCTGTTCTAAGGACAGGTTAAAGATGTCAGTGAATACCGGGGCCAGTTGGTCGGCACAGACTTTTAGGACGCGGCCGGGGATGCCGTCCGGTCCTGCTGCCTTCCTGATATTCACTTTTTTAAAGGTCCGCCTCACCTCATGCTCTGTTACCCTGAACACTGAGTCTCCATCAGCAGACCCCCCCCCCCCCCATTGCCGTGGCTTGTATGCTGGTGTTGTTGTTCACAGCCTTCAAACCTCGCATAGAAGGTGTTGAGATCATTTGCTAAGGAGATGTCACTGTTCAGTTTGAGGGGGGTGCCTTTGCAATCTGTCATTGTTCTGAGGCCCTGCCACATACCTCTAGAGTCAGCCTGTTCAAACTGAAGTTCAACTTTATCCCTGTAACGCCGTTTTGCCTCTATTACTGCTCTCCTGACGTTGTATCTTGCCGTCTTGTGTTCATCCATGTTGCCTGTCACCAGCCCGGTGTTGTAGGCTGCGCACTTTCAGAGCCTCACGGACGGATTTATCTACCCAGGGCTTTTGATTTGGGTAGATTCTAATTGTGGTAGAGGGGATTGTTTCTTCTACCAGAGTACAGACAAAGTCAAGCACCGTTTCAGTGTATTCGTTAATATTGGCTGTGTTATCACGGAATACATTCCAGTCTGTGCATTCAAGTGCAGCTTGGAGTGTCTCCTCTGACGTCACAGTCCAACGCTTAACCTCTCGCGATACTACCGGCGTTCGCTTGAGACTTTGTTTATACTTTGGCAAAAGAAAGATGGCGCCGTGGTCCGACTTGCCGAAAGGACTAAGAGCCTGTGACTTGTACCCATTCTTAAATTGCGAGTATACATGGTCTAATATGTTCTCGCCTCTGGTGGGACAGGTCACATGCTGATAGAAATTCGGCAACACCTTTTTAAGACGCGCGCTGTTGAAATCGCCCAGAACCAAAATAGCAGCGTCTACGTTAGCTGTCTGTTGTTTGTTTACCTCATCGTGTAGCTTTGAAAGTGCAGCCCCAGTGTTTGCTTGTGGTGGGATATATACTCCGATCATGATGATGGACGTTAACTCCCTCGGGAGAAAGAAGGGTCGACATTTGATCGTGATAAACTCCAGGTCTGGGGAGCAGTGGTTAGACAATTCCTTTGCGTTGCCTATATCGCACCACTCCTTGTTTACCATGAAAGCAATGCCGCCTCCTTTCGTCTTGAGTGATTCTTCTGCCGTCCGGTCCTTGCGGAGAACGAAGAAGTGATCTGCCGGTTCTATTGCATGATTTGGGACGTCTGGAGACAGCCAAGTTTCTGTGAAACAGAGGACGTTCCAGTCCCGAATGTCCCGCTGGAATTGGATCCGTGCTCTGATGTCGTCCAGTTTGTTCCCTATCGATTGCACATTGGCCAACAATATGCTGGGCAATGTGGTTCTGTGCCGTTTGGATCTCAGTCTGTTCCGGACGCCGGCTCTCCTTCCTCGCCGTCTCCCCCCTTCCTTGCCTCGGCCACAACAAAGGATCCCCGTTGGCCACTGTTGTTGCTCAGCAATCCGATCCAGAGAGCAATCCAGTCGGTAAATTTTCCTTAATCCAATGTCAATGAGTGACTGACGGTCATACACATATAATGGACATTGGTGCAAATAAAACTCTTAAAACTATAAAAATTAACAAAAGTAAGCACAGTCTCGCTGTGTCATATCCAGTATACACATATTTACATTAAACATAATATTCACCATTCCTTAATTACCATCATACGTACCCATCACATCACATAGACTGTAGTGTATAGCATATAGCAAAAGTATACTGTTACATTATATTTATGTAAATAAGTAAGGCAATTGAAATATAACAGAACTTGCGGCATCATATTGTTAATTTTGTTGTCAAAATCTGCAGTACGGCTCAATACACACAATTGTTGGGGGGATGCAGACCAGAGAAAGACTTCCGTCTTGTTTACATCAGGGTCCCCCATTTGCAATTCATCATAAATGTACAGTTCCCTCCCCCTTGTATATATTTACTGTTAGGATCTCTGTTTAACAGTACTGTATATTTGCATATCTTGTATGCAGGGGTGTAAAGTACTTGAGTAATTGTACTTCGTTACAATACTTAAGTACTGTTTTGGGGGATTTGTACTATTATTCGAGTATTATTAGGTTTGTATACTTTGTACTTTTACTCCATTACATCTCAGAGAAAAAAACATACTTTTTACTCCTTACATTTAAAATGCAGACCTATAAAGTACAAAGTACAAATCTCACAGGTCCAACCATTTGAATTAGTATATTTTAATTGTTTATCTGGCCGAACTAACGTTAACGTTATTAATCCTGCGACCGTAGGTAAACAGCCAATCAAATCCCCATCAATGGAAAATGAACCCGCCCATACCCATGCTGATTGGTCCTTGTGCAACACTAGAAAGTGGGGATCTTTGATTAAACACCTGCTATCAGAAGAATAGACAGTCAGATCTGCATTATGCTGTGGTTAATATTGTGATATTATTCAGGGTACTCCAGTATTCTGTCTTTAATATTCTGATATTATTCAGGGTACTCCAGTATTCTGTCTTTAATATTGTGATATTATTCTGGGTACTCCAGTATTCTGCCTTTAATATTGTGATATTATTCAGGATAATCCAGTATGCTGTGGTTAATATTGGGATATTATTCAGGATACACCATTCTGTTTTTAATATTGTGATATTATTCATGCTGTGATGTGAATGCCGTCCATGTTATTTTACCTTCATTGTCTATCGCAGCCAGTGGTGCAGTGGTAATATGGGAACTGGTAACACGCCGCGCGGGTACGTGCATGCGCACAGAACAGATTTTTTTCATTACTGAATGATTGTATTATTATTCTTCCAATGTGATTGCGTGGCAAATACATTTCTTTGTAAGAATATATCTGCATTTTGTCAGTACAAGATTAATCAGTGATCACATTGAATTAAAACATGATTATTTCCAGTGCCACGATTATTTATTTCAAGAGAAACAAACAGGCAAATAGCCTACCTTAGTCAATCTGGACAAATACATTAGGGCCTATAGACTAGAAAAAAAGAAAAGCTGTTTTAAATGCGGTTACTTGCCTTGTTGTGGAGTGGCAGCTGTCTCTGTTGTGGGGGGCGCGGGCGTTGGAGGTTCTCTTGGGGAGCGGCGGTGGCATCGTTGGTTCAGATAACATGATACTGTTGTCAAATGATCTGTTTATATCTGTTTGTATTTGCGGGCGGGGGCGTGGTTGAAGACGCGCTTTTGTTATGGGTGGCCGGGTACACGCGAGTACACATCCGTGCGCGATCGCGCGTACTTCTGCCTCAGTGATCTGGTAACACGGCGTGTAACCGCGTGTGACCACGACTGCACCACTGATCGCAGCACACATTCCATTGTGGGCAGAGTGTCTGCTTGGTTTCATTCCAGCCTTGCCTAAACACCAGCTGATGATTTCACTAATTGGCTCACCTCTTCAACTAACTCACCTGGTGCAATGTGTAGTTAAAATGAAAACCTGGCCCACGATGGAATGAGTTTGAGACCCCTGGTCTATCCCTTTTTTTTTTTTTTTTTTTTTTTTTTTTTTTATTATTTACTTTTACTTTTTAGTACTTAAGTATATTTAAAAGTAGGACTTTTTTACTTTTACTCAAGTGTGTTTTTAGCCAGATACTTTGACTTTTACTTGAGTCAGATTTTGAGACGGTACCCATACTTTCACTTAAGTATAATTTCTGGGTACTTTTTACACCCCTGCTTGTATGTCACAAATGTAATAGTACTGCATATATGTATGTCATAAATGTCATGATTAGTTTAGATTAGATGATTAGATTAGATTTTTATATCTGTATATTGAGTATGTCATAAATGTCATTATGAATTGAAAATGGGGGACCCTGATGTAAACAAGACGAAAGTCTTTATCTGGTCTACATCCCCTTAACAATTGTGTGTATTGAGCTGTACTGTACTGTACCCATTCTGCAATCTGTTAATTAAAGTTTAAATAAACGCATTAATTCAAGATATCTGGCCTCGCGCGGCTCTCACAGCTGTGCCCGCACAGTGCAATACTCCAATTCAGCCATTGGCAATTCAGCCATTGGGTGGGTGGCGCTGCTGAGCGGTCTCACCAGAGGAGGCATAAAATGGTCAAAGGTGTGGCTAATGCATCGGCGTATTTAGACCACTATCAGTAGGGCACGTGCCCTACTGATGATCATCTGTGCCCCACTGATAATTTTTTTTTCTTTTTTTATATTTTTTTAACAAATGTTTTTTATTTTCCCTTTTTTAACATGATCAAATGATCATTTAACATGATCAAATAATTATTATAATATTTTTTACTTCGCTTTGAAAGATTGTAGTGAAATATTTTGCACTGCATTTATCTTGTTGAAATCCTCCAACAGGCTCTTTTTTGTAAGTTGACTGGTTTGCACACCAATAATACAGTGCAATAATAGAATAGTAGAATAGATAGTAAAATTATGCAATAGAATGGCCAGAGTAAAATAGTGCTACAGTACAATCAACAGCGGGGTGTATTAGAAGGCTATGGTGAAGAGGTACGTTTTTAGCTTATTTCTGAAAATATTAAGAGATCTAGCTTCCCTAATGTCCATAGGTAGTGTGTTCCATAACTTTGGTGCATAGTTAGCAAAGGCTGCATCCCTGATTTTCTTTAGACTGTGGCTTGGAACCTTCAATAGACCAGTAGTAGATGATCGCAATGTTTATACTTTGTATATAAGGAGGAGGACCTTGAAATCAATTCTAAATGTTACCAGAAGCCAGTGTAGGTTACTTACTTGTAACTTCGGGTTTGATCCAAGGAGTGAGTTGCCCCATATTGCTCTGTAACATTTCTATTTTTGTTATAGGACCGACTAGTAGGATTTCAGTTTTGCCCTCATTTAATTTTAGGAAGTTGTTCGTCATCCATTTGTTTATTGCTAAGAGACAGGCGGAAATGGAGTTTATAGCTGTGTGATCATTTGGTTCAGCGGAGATGTACAATTGTGTGTCATCTGCGTAACTATGGAAACATACATTGTGCTTTCTAATGATGTCTCCTCAATGTTCAATGTTCAATGCAAGTAAAGCACTTTAAACTTTAAGTATGACTAAATGCTTTCTTGACTATATATATAGTAACTGTTCCAAAATGCATAGATTTATATGTATTTTAGGGGTTTGGGTGGCTAGCTCTTTTTAATATAAATGTCAGATTGTTTTATTTATTTCATAGATTTCTATGCATTTCAGGAGTTTGGGGGGCTGGCTCCCCAAAATAATTAAATAACATAACCCTAACCTAACCCTAAAACGGAAATAAAGTTACAAAAAAAAATAGTTACAAAATCCACCCATTTTCGCCCACAAACCGGCCAAAACCGGCCAAATTTAGCTAATGTCCACTTTTACGCTGTGTCACCCTCTAGTGGCGAGATAGGGGGGATAAAACAAACCAGTCGAATCCAGCAGCAAAGGAGGTCTCGATGACTGGAGCGATGAGTTTGGCCGACGTCATGATGAACTTCTCCGCCAGAGCTTTTCTACATGTGGAGATGACGGAGGGAAGAAAATGTTAATGTTCATTAACCCAGTAACGCATTAATGGGGCGACAGTGGCTCGGGAGGTAGAGCAGTCGTCTGACAATCCGGAGGTTCCCGGTTCAATTCCCGCTCCTGCCGGGCGGCATCTATTCATTTCCTAACGCATTTATGCTTCCGCGTTCGCGTTTTGCAAATCTGATTGGCCACTGCCGTTTCTGGTGCGATCTGTTTGGCCACTGACGTTTCTGGTCATGTGACATGTGCGCCCAATCGCGTGACGCGCCCATTTCCGCCTCGACCAGCAGCAGCAAACTACCTAACGCCTAGTTTATCACTGGTTAAGCTTAGGCGACTCTTTTGAAGTTGGTTAAGGTTAGAGTTTAGAATCAGAGCTGGCGTTCTATCGCCCTGCTCTAAAACAAACTCTAACCTTAACCAACTTCGAAAGAGTGCCTAAGCTTAACCGGCGAAAGAACTTGCCGTCACACGATTGGTGCGACCAGAAACATCAGTGGCCAATCAGAGCGCAAAACGCGAATGCGGAAGCATAAATGCGTTTCCCCACTACATTTCCAGCTCCGCGTTCTGCGATCTGATTGGCCACTGACGTTTCTGGTCGCGCCAATCGTGTGACGGCAAGTTCTTTCGCCGGTTAAGCTTAGGCACTCTTTCGAAGTTGATTAAGGTTAGAGTTTGTCTTAGAGCAGAGCGATAGAACGCCAGCCCTGATTCCAAACTCTAACCTTAACCAACTTCCAAAGAGTCGCCTAAGCTTAACCAGTGATAAACTAGGCGTTAGGTAGTTTGCTGCTGTTCGGGGCGGAAATGGGCGCGTCACGCGATTGGGCGCACATGTCACATGACCAGAAACGTCTGTGGCCAATCAGATCGCACCAGAAACGTCCGTGGCCAATCAGATCGCAGAACGCGAACGAGGAAATGTAGTGGGGAAAGAATAGACGCCTCCCGGGCATCGTGTCGATGTGTCCTTGAGCAAGACACTTAACGTACGGTTATATCTATAACCATAGTTATATGAGTGTAGTGACGCTCTGCATCTACTGGAATACATCCCTGTATCAGTACTAGCACTGAATAAATCTCCACATGCACCTTTACACACCCATCCTGCCTGGCCACACCCCCATCCACTCCTCTACATAAGCAGGGGTGTGGCCATACTAACAGCTCCTTCCCAAGTCTTTCACCACAAAGGCGAAGACCACGGGGTCCTCAGTGAGTCTGACGCAGAGTGTCACTACACTCATATAACTATGGTTATAGATATAACCGTACGTTATAGGTCGTGTAGCTCTGCTCTGCGTCTACTGAAATACAGGAGCTGAGCAGAGCGGAAGCTCGACAAATGTACCCGCTGAGGTCCCCCACAACCATCAGAACCGGGGAGGACCCGAGCCCCCGGACCCCCCTAGTGGAGGACGGGACGGAATCGGATCCGACTGTGCGAAGAGGAGTTTAGCAACTCAAACGCACAGGGTGAGCAGACCGTGGGACTTACCTTCCACAGAAGAACCCACGACTACACAAACGCGCAACCCATATGCCACTAGGGAACGAACGGGAAGAAATAAAAACCCTGTTACAACCGCTAATATCATGGGGTCAAGGGCAAAAACCCAACCCCGTGGCAAGGCCGTAGCAGCGGAGCGCGAAGGAGGACCCAGCCCCAGGAAGGGACTGGACCCCCCGGAAAAGGGGGCCTGGTGAGGCCAACGACGCCGCAGCATCGAGACCCCACCAGGCGGTCACTAGTGACACCACCCCCCACATCGCCAGCGTATTCGGACAGGGCCCATCCAAGAGCAGGCCCTTCCCCCCTACAGCACGCCGCCCCGAAGCACTCAAGAGGCTACACCCACAGCGGGACCAGGCAGCGCACCGGGGAGACAACCCCCAAAAGAGGTCGATCCCTCAATCCAGGCAACAGGCCACTCGACCTGAGCCTGGAGCACTGCGGACTAGACAGGCGCCAAAGGGGTCTGCTGAAAACAGCACCCCGGCGGAAGGGGCGTATGCTGGCATGCTGTGCACCATGTCGCAGCCTCCACAAAAAAAACCTCGACTCTCTAGAGGGGCCGAGGCAGAGAAGGCTGACATGATTGGCAGACGTCATGAAAGGTGCGGGGGCACACTCACAGGCAGACAGGGCCAAGCCCGGCCTACCCCGAGAGTTGACTTCACTACCAACACACCTGGAAACCAACCACCACCTTGGTTCTAACATGAGGTGGTTGTTCCTATAACCCCCCCAAGAAAAAACTCCAAAACACAACTGCGGGTATACACTGGCTAGTGGCTATACAGCAGTACAAGTGTTTCAGTTTTCAAGAAGGGGGTAACCCAGGCCAACAGGTCGACGAAAACAAATTCGGACCTGGGCCCGGCGGACCGGGACGTACACAGGGATGCCAGAGGGGTTCTACAAGAACCACCTCGACAGCCCCCTCCCAGCCCCGCCAAGCAGGAGAAGAGAGGGGCGAAAAAGAATGGAGAAGGACCAGGCTCCTTTAGCACAGCGCAAGATACAACACAATATGGACCAAGCAACAGTGAAGGATAACACGCAGTGACATAATCAGGAACATCTCCATAACATCAAACCCTGCAACGCCCGGGCCGACCCGGCATTTTCCCCCCGAAAAAGCACAAGTCCCTCAGGGTACCAGAACAGCAGATCTGCGCCCCGGCGGACAACGGGTTAACTGACCTGGTCCGGCGCGACCAGAACCAGTCCTGTGTCCTAATCACGCCGCCATCCCCAGTCCCAGGAGGGGGGTAGGTACGCGTGTCGATCTAAAACATCACAGAGGGCGCCACCAAGCCGCGCCCGGTGGCCCACCACAAAGGCGTGAGACCCCTCCGCCAATGCTTTGATCTATTCCATCATCTCCCCCCAGAGATGAACGAGAATCCATCGAGACTAACCTAGTACACTGGCGCTTGGAAGAGACAAAACTCCATCCCAGTTGCCCCACAAAAACGCTGTTTCAATGATGAGCAACCAAGGCGCGCAAGCCCATGCGTGGTTCCTATCAGAAGCACCCAGGGCCAGCACTATGTACACGTCGAGACCCAAAACATATCAATGGTAATTCTGACAAGAACCCAGATAACGTTCCCTCCAAGCCGCCTGTGAGAGCGGCAGGAAGCTGGCCAAGACACAGATATGGGTCCCATATGACGCGGCCGAGGGAAAACACCCCTGTCAACCCTGCCCTATAAGAGAGGAGACAGGGAACCCCCAGAGAGAGACTTCCCACGTGAGTAATAATTGAAAAGACATATGCAACATTGAGCTATGTAACAATTGGACTAGGACTCTGAGGAGGAGGCTCTGAAACTCTGAGGAGGCTCCCTCACTGAGAGGGAGGTTCTGAACTCACCGAGGAGGCTCTGAAACTCCCTGAGGAGGAGGCTCTGAAACTCCCTGAGGAGGAGGCTCTGACCCAATATACACACTACTAGTAGGGAGCAGAGCAGAAGAACAAATCGTCTCTACTGCATTGCATCACCTACCAAGCTCAAGACACATACAACAGAGCAGAACTTCTTTTTAAGTTCTACTCACCTTGACAATAACAGAGGTCCACAACATGGAGCCTGAAAATAACTCACAAAAGTCTCACAACCAATAGAAACGCGCTCAGTGACGTACTCTATGGCGGGGGGAATTCCGTGGCCCACCGCCCAATATGGCGTGGGACCAGGAAACTCCCCCCCCCCTCCCTACCCTGTGACGCGCTGACCCAGCAACATGACAGGAAGCCTGAAGGACAGGAAGCCCAACCCCCTGACCAATCAGAAAAAGGGGAGGGAGGGTTTATCAGTTCACACCCTCATGACCCCTCACCCCTGATACGATGCAATGACAAAGCAGAGCCATGACACCAGTCATAGCATGCTACACGAAGCGCATGTATACCTGTCAAGGTAACAGCTTCACATAGGCAAACCTGCCACCTGAATTTTTACACCTTTTCCTAAAGGAAGAAAAACACAGACCAAGAGAGGGCCCTTATTTTTAAGGGCCCTGGTACACAGGCCCCCCCCCCCGAACACTCAGAATTGACATTCAGTGCAACACAAAATAAACGGAACTGAACACAATAAACCCCCCAAAACAGTGCACCCAGTGTCTTCAGTCCCTTTTAGAAGGTCTGACCACGCGTATTTAACAGTCACAGGGAACGTGGAAACGGGAAAGGGTAAGGGTAGGGACAGGGGGCCGTCCCCGCCGCCGCCGAGGCTTCGTCGGTGGAAAGGTAGGGGTAACAACGGCCGGAGGGCATGGGACAGGGGAAAACTTGGGTGGCCGGCCCCGGCGCCGGGGCTGAGCCAGCTCCACCGACCCGTTTGGGACCACACGAGCAGGCTTAAGACGATCGACTGAGATCTGCTCCTTATTCCCCCCCATGTCCACCACAAAGTACTTGGGGCCCGGCTCGAGGACGCGGAAGGGCCCGTCATAGGGAGCCTGCAGTGGAGAATGGTGGGCATCATGACGGATGAACACATACCTCGCAGTCATCAGGTCCTTAGGAATGTAGGACTGGGGAAGGCAGTGATGTGTGGGAACTGGGGCAAACACCCTCGCTGCGTCCTGGAAGGCAGATCGGTGAGCTGTAGTGGACCAAGGGGCAGAGGAACCAGGAAGGAACTCCCCTGGGACCCTCAGCGGTTGACCAAAAACCAATTCGGCTGAAGAGGACTGCAGATCTTCTTTAGGGGCATTACGCAGGCCCGACATGACCCACGGAAGACGGTCGACCCAGTTGCCGTCTGTGAGCGTGGCCCGGAGAGCGGACTTCATGGATCTGTGAAAATGCTCACACATGCCGTTGGCCTTTGGGTTGTATGCTGTGGTACGATGGAGTTTCACCCCAAGTCTCTCAGCCACGGTGCTCCACAGCTCAGAAGTGAACTGGGATCCCCTGTCCGAAGTCAGGTCCAATGGCGTGCCAAACCGAGTGACCCAGCCGAAATTAAACGCCCGAGCTACCTCCGCAGCCGTTGTCGATGACAGGGGAACAACCTCCGGCCACCTGGTGGTCCTGTCCACCATAGTGAGGAGGTGTGTGAAACCCTGAGACGGGGGAAGTGGGCCCACCAGGTCCACGTGGACATGGTTAAACCGCCTCTCTGGAATGAGAAACAGCTCCAGGGGGGCCTTAGTGTGACGATGTACCTTGGCACGCTGGCACGCCACACAGGAGGCCGCCCATACTTTGACGTCCTTCCTAAGGCCCGGCCAGACGAACCTGGGCCCCACCAACTTGACCGACGCCTTTACCCCAGAGTGTGAAAGGGCATGAATGGTGTCAAATACCCGGTGGCGCCAGTCAGTTGGAACCATGGGGCGGGGCTGGCCAGTGGAGACGTCACAGAGGAGCGTGGCGCCGCTGTCGTGAAACACCACATCCTCAAGTCGAAGTCCTGTCACAGCCATCCTGAACGCCTGAAGGTCTGAGTCGGTGAGCTGGTCAGCAGTCATGGCAGCATAGTCGATGCCCAGGTGCACAGGGCTGACGTGCGCCCGGGAGAGGCAGTCTGCCACCTGGTTGTTTTTACCGGCTACATGCTGGATGTCGGTAGTGAACTCCAATATGGCGGAAAGTTGGCGCTGCTGCCGCCCCGACCATGGCTCCGTGGTCTTGGCCATGGCAAACGTTAGGGGCTTGTGGTCGACAAAAACTGTGAACTCGCGGCTCTCCAGCAAGAACCTGAAGTGACGTATGGCGAGGAAGAGGGCCAGGAGCTCCCTGTCGAATGTACTATACTTCCTCTCGTTGTCGCATAGCTTCCTACTGAAGAAGGCCAGAGGCTGCCAGGCGCCAGCCACCCACTGCTCGCACACCGCCCCTACTGCGTAATCGGAGGCATCGGTGGTGAGGGCTATAGGAGCAGCAGGAGATGGGTGTGCCAGCATGGCGGCGTTGGCAAGGGCAGCCTTAGAGCCCTCGAATGCCTGGACCCGCTCCGGGGACCAGCCCACGTCATCGTTGGCTCTCTTCCCCTTCAACGCCTCGTACAGAGGTCTCATCAGGTGAGCCGCATGGGCTATAAACCTATTGTAAAGATTAACCATCCCCAGGAACTCCTGGAGAGGTTTGATGGTGAGGGGGCGGGGGAAAGCAGCAATTGCCTCCACCTTGGCGGGTAGAGAAACAGCCCCCTGGGAAGAGACATGGTGGCCCAGGAAATCCATGGCCGGCAGGTTAAACTGACATTTGGCCGGATTCACGATCAGCCCATGCTCGTTGAGCCGCTCGAACAGTTGACGGAGATGTCCCCGATGCTCCTCCACCGATGCACTGGCCACCAGGATGTCATCCAGATAAATAAACAAAAATGACAGGCCTCGCAGCACAGAGTCCATCAGCCGCTGGAATGTTTGCGCTGCCCCTTTAAGGCCGAATGGCATGCGCAGGAATTCAAACAGTCCAAACGGGGTGATAATGGCAGTCTTGGGCACGTCGAGCGGATGGACCGGCACCTGGTGGTAGCCACGCACCAAATCTATTTTAGAAGAAATGGTGGCGCCCGCCAGGTGGGCAGAGAAATCCTGGATATGTGGCACTGGGTACCGGTCATGAGTGGTGATGTTATTTAGGCGACGGAAATCACCACACGGACGCCACTTCCCATCCGCCTTGGGGACCATGTGTAGTGGGGAGGCCCAAGGACTGTTGGACCGGCGCACAATGCCGAGCCGTTCCATTGTGGCAAACTCCTCCCTGGCTATTGCCAGTTTAGCAGCATCCAGGCGGCGCGCCCGTGCATAAACTGGCGGCCCCACCGTTGGGATGTAATGTTCCACCCCATGCTTGGCGACAGAGGCAGAGAAAGTGGGGACAGTCAGAGCAGGAAACTCAGCGAGGAGGCGCTGGTACATATCGCCTGTGGCGAGCATATTGGCCAGGGCAGGCGGCCCCGGCCCCCCCAGTGTGCAGGGGTATGTGTCAAAGGACACAGAGCCAATCAGCCTACGGTTCGCAACGTCCACTAACAGTCTGTGAGCACACAAAAAATCCGCGCCCAGTATAGGCACCGACACTGAAGCAATAATAAATTCCCAGCTAAACTGCTGTTCATGTAAACACATAGTCACGTACAGTGGTGCAGTCGTAATATGGGAACTGCCCAAACGCCACGTGCACGCGCATACATGTTCCCTCGGTTGCGCACAGAACAGATGATTATTATGCATAACAATGTTTTAAATGTAATTGTAGTTACAATTTCTTTAATTGAATTAACTTAAACTAGAAAAGTTAATACAAACTAAATTAACAATGTAACTTAGAGTTAGTTTACAGAAGGACAGTTTCCTTCAGACTGAAGCACAACTTAATGTCTCATCCTTCCAGTCGGGACCACAGATCAAGCAACCCCCCACCAATTGGTACAGGGCTTGTATTTTGGTTTGGCTCTTCTCGTTGTTATGCTATCGGTATCCTATTATTATGCAAAGTGTAGGTGATAAGTGCCGGCCGGGTACTTGCCGCACGGCGCGATGAGTCCAGTGACAATTGTGAACGCATTTTTGTGTGCGCGCGTGCACATCTGCGCGCACTTCTGCCTCAGTGATCTACTACAACGGCGTGTAACCGCGTCCTACCACCACTGCATCGCTGTACCTGGTACCAAACGTACGGATGGAAGTCCCATTAGCCTTGTCTAGGGGTGGTCCATGTCCGTTTCCCAAGGCGTCCGTGACCGACGCAGGCAGGATGCTCCTCTGGGCGCCCGAATCCACCAACAGACGCCTTCCAGACAACGTGTCCTCGATAAACAGCTCGTTGATATTGACGCCAGCGCTCATAGCCGCTAACGAGCGCCGGCTCTTGCGTTTCCCTGGTTACCAAAGTTGCATGGTGGAAGTTCGTGGAACACAGCTCTTCGCTTTGTTGCCAAAACGGCGATGATAGTAACAAAGCCCTCTATCATCCCTCTGTGTCTGATCCCTACGATCAGACACCCGATCAGACACAGCAGCCACACAGTACTGACGGGAGGCCAGTAGTATCCTGTCCGCCTCCTCCGCCAATCCCCGGTAATCCTTGGTGCGCACGAGAGGCGAGCTGGCCAGAGCCGTGCGCACCGGAGTCGGGAGTTGACGCAGGAACAGCTGGACAAAAATAAATGTAGCGTCACCTGAACCGAGCAGTGCTAGCATGTTCTCCATCAGTTCTGTTGGTTTACTGTCCCCCAATCCGTTGAGGGACAATAGGCGCTCCGCGCGCTCTGCATCTGACAGCTGGAACAGCCGCAACAGCTGTTCTCTGAGCGCGTTGTATTTGCCGGCTGCTGGTGGTTCTCTCAGGAATCCCATCACCCGGCGTGTAGTGATAGTGGAGGAATCCAATGCCGCGACAACATGATAATATTTTGTCTCATCCGACGTTATTCCGCGGAGGTGAAATTGTGCCTCTCCTAGACCTCTCCAAGGCCTTTCCTACCCTCCCCCTGCTGCCGTCTTCGTCTCCATTCGCCGGCCCTAACTGCCTCTCTGACGGTGTGGATTCTAACTGCCTCTCTGACGGTGTGGATTCTACTTTTTGCGAGGGTTTGCGATTGACAGTTGGAATAAATGGCGCTCAATATGCCTGTATTCTATTGAAATTGAGGATGTTGAGGATTTGTACATCCTCACAATCCTAATGATCGGCTTGGGAGCAATCGCTATCTGGATCTGGATTTGTACAAGAATATTCTGGAAAAGAGACGAACAAAAGGATGATAACCGTGTGGACCGCTGTCTGACAGCTGTGGCCAGACTGGAAGTCTCCCACATGGAACTTGCAAAAAGACTTGCAGTCCATTCATCGGACGAACAATTGAGAGGTCAAGTCTTGTTGGGGGTCGCGCAGGACATTAAAAACGTGACGAATAAAATTTGATTTAAATTGATGCTCTCAGGAATCATTGTACCCTGTTGCAAGCCCCCCCCCCCCCCCTCCGCCACACACTCAAGTCTATTGAAGAAACGAAGAATGCTCGAGGTCACTGCTAGGCCACGCTGGAGAATAAGTCAAGATAAGAACTGGGATGCGGCGTCCCTACCCAACACCGGGCCAGGAACAGAGTGAAGCTGTCTGGAATAGATAAGATGAATGGCAAGACGGTCATGCTGCCAAGACTCTGGGAACTTGACTGTAGCTGCATACACTGCGGGAACCACAGCCGGTGGATTCTCGTTATTGCTCATATTTCACAAGTCAGGGTCACCACTATGGAAGTGCATCAATGAGATGAGCAGGCGGAGTATCGAGTCTCTGAACTTTACTTCCAAACAAAATCAACAGAACCAAGGTACAGCCACACCCTTAAGTCAACTCTCTCATCACTCAATCAGTGTCCATTCTGAAGTGAGACATCTCCCTCTAGTGTCCACCACAACATTAAATAATTTCCAACAGGTTCAGCCAGTAGGGGAGTCACAAGAATAAGCGACGGGGAAGCAGCAAGGTTTGAACTCTGTGCTTTATGCAGGTCAGGCGATACAGACCACTAGCCTAGCTTAAAACTACAGCTAAGATAGTGGTCCGTATCCGCTTCCAGTAATTTGTGCTAAGCTAGGCTAGCTTGCAGCTGGATAGCTTTCTACTGAACTCACAGAGAGGAGACTGGTACTGGTATCTATGTTCTTGTCTGACTCTGGAGAAGACGGTAAGATCATTTCCCATAATGTTGGCGTGTTCCTTTAAAAGAAGTGGTGGCCTAAAATGAACAGACTTTTTGTAAAGGAAGATAAATAGTCTGTGTGCATGTACAACTGAGACCTGTCCACACCCTTCCCATTCACACACTCACATTAGGGGCGATGTACTTGTCCTCCTCGTCGATGCCCAGAGGGACACAGATGAGCTTGTGGAAGGCCTTCTTCATCCTCTCCTGGTCTCCGATGGCGTAGTAGCACAGGATGAGGTTGAAGCCCGTCTTGATGTTGGGGCTCTCGCTCATGATGTGCTCGAAGGACGTGATGGCGTCAGAGTACTGGCCCATGCGGATGAAGACCACGCCGATGTTCTGCATGATCTTGATCCTCAGCTTCTTGTGGGTGTTGGAGATCTTGTCCAGGGCCATGCGGTACAGCTTGACGGCCTTGGGGTAGTTCTTCTGCTTCAGGTAGATGTTGGCCATGTTGACTTTCAGTCGGCCTGAAGAGGCAAAGGGGACACATGGGGCATTAATTACATTCGATTAGATTAAAATGTATCGTCATCAGGGGCGGTCAGGTGGCGTAGCGGAGATTGCGTTCGTCACCAACACCGGAGATGCTGGATTCGCCTGTTCGAATCCAGCTCACAGCTCCGGCGTTGTCACCAGCTTGGCTGGTCGTTCACACTAATACAATTGGCTGTATTAGAGGGTGGGAAAGCTGGTGGGGTGGGTCCGGGTCGTTGTAAACAGCGACTCCTACAGTTCGGTCGGGGCGCCTGCTCAGCGCGGATAGGATCGAAGGGGGGTAGTGTGATCCTTCCACACGTTACACCCTCTCAGTGAGAGTCCGCGCTGCCAGGTGAAAAGAAGCGGTTGATTGGCTAGACGTGTGTCGGAGGAAGCACGTGATAGCCTCCACTCTCCCAGACCGACTGTGGGGGGTAAGTGCGCAGCGACCAGGAAGGGGATTGGGAATTGGCATAACGACTAACATTGGGATGGGAGAAAATCGGAGGAAAAAGGAGGGGGGAAAAGATCAATACATTTTTTTTTATCGTCATCAAACATCAAGTATGATGTACAAGTACAGTACAATGAAAAGAGGTTTAGCATCCAACCAGCGTGCAAATGTCACAGTAAAGTGCAATAGTAATATACAATGTACAGGTGATTAAACTGGGTATAAAATATATAAATATATAAATTAGTACTACTGGGTGTATGAGTTATAATACCAATTTGTACAGTGATACAGGTATAAAGACAGTATGGTAGTAGCAGTGTTGGGACTAACGCGTTACAAAGTAACGCGTTACAGAAACGAAGTTACTTTTTGCCGCAACTAGTACTCTAACGCATTACTTTTGAAATTCAGTAACGCTACTTACGTTACTGAATGGTTTGTTAGTTCGTTACTGCGTTCTTTTTATGTAGATTCATAGCGAGCGTCCTTATTTCGCCTGCGTTTGTTTTGTTTACTGTAGACTGAAAGGCGCTATATAAAACGAAGTATTATTATTATTATTATTTCTTTCCGTAGCCTCATTCTGGTTTCGCACTTCTGATTGGCCACTGACGTTCTGAAAGAAATAGGCGCTCTCTACAGTAAACAACAAGAGGACGCTCGCTATGAATCTACATAATAAGAACGCAGTAATAATAACGAACTAACAAACCATTTAGCAACTACTTGGAGAGATAATTAATATACAACATGGAAACGAGATAAAGAACATGTTTGAAGGGCTGCTGGAGTCAACTGGACTAACGTTACATCTCGACCACCGCAGACTGGTGACGGTGAGTGCAATGTGTTCACTGAAACTCAAGATCAACGGATTTTGACTGTACAAAATCTGCCAGGGAATCTCATAATACTAATCAAACAATATAAATATAGTCCTTTCATGCACAATTGATATCCTAACTATTCTAACGTTGCAATGCTTTGATAACAACGCTGCAAGATGGTTATGAATGAATTAATGAATGGATGAATGAATGAATGAATGAAAACTTTATTTAACAGATTGCAGAATGGGTACAATACAGTACGGCTCAATACATACAATTGTTAAGGGGATGCAGACCTGAGAAAGACGTTTGTCTTGTTTCCATCAGGGTCCCCCATTTTCAATTCATATAGACATTTATGACATACACAACATACATGACATTTATGGCATAGGGACATATAGGTATTTAGTACTGATACATTTGTGACATAAACGGTATTCCAATATACAGTACTGTTACCCCTAGATCCTGACAGAGTATATACATATGATGGGGAGGGGACTGTACATTAGGAGGGGGTGGGTGGGTGGGAGAGAAATATACATACAGCGGGGAGGGAATATATAATGAAACGCTCTAGACCACATTGCTTAGCAGAGTTCGGTGATGTGAATGGAAACTGTCAAGTTGATCAACCGATTTTGAGTATATGGGGCATGGGACTTGAGCAATTTTTTTTTTTTTTTTTTTTTAAATAACTAAATAGTTACTTGTCACAGTAACTCATTACTTTTGGGTGTAAGTAACTAGTACAGTAACGAAGTTACTTTGAAATGAAGTAACTAGTAAAGTAACTGAGTTACTATTTTTCAGTAACTAGCACAACACTGGGTAGTAGTCATACTGGCCAGCAGCATAACTAGTAGAGTAGGTAAGGCATGTACAGATATAGATCTAGTATCTACATATATGTAAAAGGATTATGTGCAGGTATATATATACGGACAGGTGGATAGATATACGGTGAGAATAAATATATACATGGTATATACAGCATTATTGTACATGCTATCATACAGAGTTATATGGGTTATATGCAGGTGAATAGGAAGATTATACAGACAGATATGGATATGTATATATGCTGTAAATATTAATATTAATTAACATAGTAGGTCTTGTTATACAGTGAACTCCAGAAGTGTTTTGAGTGACACGTCGTTTGATGCTTTGACAGCTGTGCCGTTATTACTTCAAACAATAAATTACACAATAACTATGAGGTTAATTACAAACGGTCAGCTTCAGTCTTGTTCACCACATATGGATACTGTAACTGACCGCCAAGGGTAAAGATGCCTCTCATCTTTATTGTCAGTAAGCTTTAATTTACAGTGGTCTAGAATGATCGACTTCTCTTTATTAGCTCAGAATACTGAGCTTTCTATTTAAGAAAAGAATATTTCAGAGCCGCTTGTGCATTTTCATTTCGTGTCCACATGGGGGCAGAGCTCGTCTTTCCTATAGTATAAAGGTCACAGCATCCTGTGTGTGACCAAGGCAGGAAGTAACTCAGAGACAACGATGGAGCAGACAGCGAATTATGTAGAATATAAGGACCTTACTTCAGTAAATAACACCCCTTGGTAAAGCGGAATAAGGTACGTCGAACACTAAAATGTATTATTGTTATTATTATTATTACTGTTGTTGAAGAGGTCTATATTTATGTGTGGTAAACATGTAAAGTGGTGCACTCACTGATTAGGTTCTAATCAAAGGCACCTGCTGCCGAACAAGTAACGTTACTATTTATCATTATTTTTCCTTAAATGCCTTTATTATGGAAGACGAGTTCACCCTCAATAATATCATTAAATTCAAATGTTTGTTTGAACACGTTAGGTGCTTTGTTGTGAACAATATTGAACTGTGAACAATATAACTAATTGTATATGTTTGTGTTTTTGACTGTCACAGTTTTCACGGTGCAAATGGTGCAAAACAGTGCAAACGGAGCAAACGATGCAACCGTCACAACATGTACAACTACGGTGCAACGACAACTACCAAAGAAAGGCGACAGTGATGCTATGCTGAAATGCAAAAGAAAAATAAAAAATAAATAAAAGCACCTGTACGAAACATAACCGCATCTTTATTTCACCACCAAGCCGGGGGGCAGTTACAGTGAAGACTTACCCAACTCTGAAGAGGATCAACAGTGAGTAAGCCAACTCTGAAGAGGATCAACAGTGAGTAAACCCATACTCTGAAGAGGATCAACAGTGAGTAAACCCATACTCTGAAGAGGATAAATGTATTATGAAACCTCATTCTGAAGTGGATAAATGTGAAGTAGACCTTACTCTGAAGAGGATAGATGTTCTGAAGAGGATGGATGTATTATGAAGACTTTATTCTGAAGTGGATAAATGTACAATGAAGACCATACTCTGAAGAAAATACATGTATGTTGAAGACCTTACTCCGAAGAAAATACATGTATGTTGAAGACCTTACTCCGAAGAAAATACATGTATGTTGAAGACCTCACTCTGAAGAAAATACATGTACAATGAAGACCATACTCTGAAGAAAATACATGTATGTTGAAGACCTTACTCCGAAGAAAATACATGTATGTTGAAGATCTTACTCCGAAGAAAATACATGTATGTTGAAGACCTCACTCTGAAGAAAATACATGTATGAAGAGAAGGAAGAATGAACCTACTGAGTTAACCCTATGCTGTCTGGTATCCATCCCAGCAATACCACGGACGTGTGGCAACTTCTGTATATCTAATTACCCTTATGCTGTCTGGTATCCATCCCAGCAATACCACGGACGTGTGGCAACTTCTGTATATCTAATTACCCTTATGCTGTCTGGTATCCATCCCAGCAATACCACGGACGTGTGGCAACTTCTGTATATCTAATTACCCTTATGCTGTCTGGTATCCATCCCAGCAATACCACGGACGTGTGGCAACTTCTGTATATCTAATTACCCTTATGCTGTCTGGTATCCATCCCAGCAATACCACGGACGTGTGGCAACTCCTGTATATTTAATTAATATTATGCTGTCTGATATCCATCCCAGCAAGTGGAACTCTTAAATACCATCTATTTATTGATATTTTTAGTGTGTGTGATCAAGCACAATGTCGGCCCAAGAAGACGATGCTGGCAACCTCTTGGAGTTGGAACAGAACAGGACAGGTGCTCGCCAAAGAACTCTAACCGTGAAAGGAAAGGAAAATCGTGAAGTGGAGGATAAGAGGAATGAGAAAGCTTTTAACAAAGCTTATCAGAAGTGGAAGAAGATAGCCAAGGAAGCAAGAGAGAAACTAAGAACCTTCTGTCCAGCAGAAGAACTTGAAAGACTAAAACAAGACATTCAAGCAAGTTGTGACTTAGTAAGAAGTTTGTATGAGTCCATTTTACGTAACCATGCCACGACTCCCGAGATCGCAAATAAAATGGACGCCTGTATTCAGCTGACGACAGACACCCAACAGCTTGTGTGTAAGCAGCTGGAAACAAAAGAAGAAGATTTTAATGAAAGACTTGAGAAGGAGAGGGTGAGAATAGCTCTGAACAAAGAGGAGTACAGATCTGTATATGGTCACACAAATACTGAAACAATTCACTCTCAACGTTCCAAGGCATCAAACAGGCGGAGGGAAGCTGAACTCGCGGCTAAAGTAGAAGAGGTAAAGGCCATTCAAGTGATCCAGGCTCAGCAAACCAGTCTCCTCCAACTAGAGGGGGAAGAGGCAGCCATGCTGGTGGAAATGGAGAAGATGAAGGTGCAGAGTCGACGTAAGCTGGAGGAGGAGAGGATGAAGCTACAGCAGCTACAAGCAGAGAAGGAAGTCCAGGTAGCAGCAGCCCGAGTGAGGGCATACAGTTCTGGAAGTGAGCTAGACAACGAAGAAGAAGAAGTCACTGACTATGAAATAAATACTGCTCACCAAAATCCTGAATATAGTGCTCCGCTACATCCTACATCATTCCAACGTCAAGCATCTCCCAGCGCGACTGCAAACCAAGAGGCCTTCAGTCTAGCCGAAGCAATCACAAGTGCATTAAGCATGAATCGCCTACCTACACCAGAACCAACAATATTCAACGGTGACCCTATGAAATTTGTTGATTGGAAAATTACCTTCATGACCCTGATACACCGAAAGCCTCTCCCAACAAGTGATAAGATGTTTTATCTGAAAATGTACCTTACTGGAGAAGCTCGTAAGTCTGTGGAAGGATTCTTTTACAGAGACTCCGAAGAAGCATATAAAGGTGCCTGGAGAGTGTTGGAAGAAAGGTATGGGAACCCCTTCATTATACAAAGGGCGTTCAGAGACAAGCTAATGAGATAGCCTAAGATAAACACAAACGATCCTCTGGCGCTCCGAGAGTTTGCAGACTTCCTACAGGGATGCACAGAGGCAATTCCACATGTCCAAGGGCTGGACATCTTGAACGACTGTGAAGAGAACCACAAACTGCTCAAGAAACTACCTGAGTGGATTGTGCGAAGATGGAGCAGGATCATCGTAGAAGAGCTAGATAAATCTGGAAGCTATCCAAGTCTTGCACACTTTTCAAAGTTTCTGAACAAAGAGGCACGAATAGCTTGTAACCCCATCGCTACCCCACTACTGTTGAACTCCAGAGCCTCAGACGAGAGGTTTCCCAAGAGAACCAGAGCGTTGAATACAAGCACTCACATAAAGAGCAACATCATGGAGACACAGTATTCACCCTATAGAGCCAGACCACCTTGCCCAATCTGCAAGAATGAGAATCATGGCATTGCTACATGCACTAACTTCGCATCAAGGTCTATAGAGGATAAGAGAACGTACATCTACCAAAATCACCTCTGCTTTGGATGTCTGAGGAAGGGACACTCCAGCAAGGACTTTAAACGGCGACATACCTGCAACACCTGCAACCGTCGTCATCCAACGTGTCTGCACGAAGAGAGGTCACAAGCACCAGAGACAACCCAGAGTGGCACATCAACTGCAAACTACCGGAGCCAAGACGTCCGCAGAGTCGTGTCTCACACTACTACCCGATGTGCTTCTGCCACCTCCAGCATTGTCCCAGTCCTTGTGTCTTCAGTTCAAGAGCCACAGATAACGGTGCTCACTTACGCACTACTTGACACACAGAGTGATACAACGTTTATCTTAGAGGACCTGCTTAAAGAGTTAAGTGTGGAAAGTCAACCTGTGAAGCTGAGACTCAGTACAATGACTGCTGTAAATACAGTTATAACCAGCAAGAGTGTCAGCGGCCTACAAATCAGAGGACTCCATTCTGCAAACAACATCAGAGTGCCACAAGCCTACACTCGTAGCTTCATCCCAGTAGACAAATCCTACATTCCTACTGGTAAAACAGCGCTACAGTGGCCTCACCTCAAGCATCTCGTAAACAAGTTACCATCACTTCTAGACTGTGAAGTGGGTATGTTAATAGGATGTGATTGTCCCTCAGCGCTAGCTCCCCTCGAAGTCATCACAGGCTGTGAAAACGAACCTTTTGCACAGAGGACAGAGCTTGGCTGGAGCATAATAGGCTCATCTAACCCTCATCTGGACCGACAAGGGAGCCAGAGCTTTGTACATAGAGTGTCAGCAGGGAACAAAATAAGTACCAGCCAACCGCCAATGGCTGGTAAAAAATCTGCCTGGCTGGTAGTTTTTAAAATCTACCAGCCAAATGGCTGGTAAGTAAAAAAGTTAAGTTTGTTCCCTGAGAGCAGAGCTACACAGCAGTGCGCCTATTTTGCGAGCCGAAATAAGTCTGTGGTTTTTTCTTCTTCTCACAACGGGTCAAATGCATCTAACATGCATTGCATCGTCGCCATTCCTTTATGCCCACATCGCCCGAAATGAACGTTATGTTAGCGTAAGCTAACAAGCTAATCCTGATCAGCGGCAGAGCCATAGAGAACAGCAGACCGTGTGGACTGGGGAAAGGGAAATGGGGGGGGGGGGGGGGGGGCACTCTCCCTTTCTCTGTGTGTGTGCGTGCGTTTGGAAAGACGATGAAGTCACTAGTCAGGACTCGGGAGAGGAGTATATTGTAGTAAACTGAGGATTACTGAGGATGCACAGATAATGTTGATATTCAAATATAAAAAGGTTTCGAGAGGAGTGGAAGTTTGAAGACAGACTAGACTACAATATGATGCGGGGGTGGTGAGTTGAAACAGTGTGTGTGTCCCCGACCCCACTTCTATGTTTCAATAAATTATTTGCATTTAAAACTATTAACGCTGACTCATTCCTTCAGTCCACTCAAAATTATGCTAATATTCCTTATGTTGTTTATGATATTAATTGAAAATAGCATATGAGAGTATTATATAGTAATAATAACACATGGCGATATACTAAAAAGCTATTTAACATTTTTGGCTGGTAAAAAATCTGCCTGGCTGGTAGTTTTTAAAATCTACCAGCCAAATGGCTGGTAAGTCAAAAAGTTAAGTTTGTTCCCTGAGTGTCAGTAAAAGAAATACCAGCCCTGTCTACAACAGATGTCCTTAAAGTACTTGAGTCGGACTTCTCTGAAAGGAACTACGAGGACAAGTACGTGTCTCAAGGAGATGTTCACTTCATACAATTCCTCAGTGAGAACATCAGACAGAAAGAAGATGGACACTACGAGATGCCTCTACCTTTCAAGGGTAGCAGCCCACCATCCCTACCAAACAACAAGAGACTAGCTACAGTCCGCCTCCAGTCTCTAAAGAAGAAGCTAAAGACGGATAAAGAGTATCACGAACGCTATAAGGCTTTCATGAAAGACATCATCGAGAAAGGTGACGCAGAACTTGACCATACCACTTCATATGGAGAGACCGCTTGGTACCTTCCTCATCACGGCATTTACCACCCTCAAAAGCCTGGCAGGCTAAGGGTCGTGTTTGACTGCTCAGCTAAATTCTGTGCAGTTTCCCTAAATGACTGTCTATTGACCGGTCCCGACTTAATCAACTCCCTAATAGGAGTTCTATGCCGCTTCAGAAAGGAAGACGTGGCCATAATCTGCGACGTGGAAAGAATGTTCCACCAGTTCTTCGTCCACCCTGACTCTCGAAAATACCTCAAGTTCCTGTGGTGGAGGGAAGGTGATTTGGAAACGGAACCACAGGAATACAGGATGGCAGTTCACCTCTTTGGAGCTGCTTCGTCTCCTGGATGTGCCAATTTCGGCCTAAGGTACATGGCACACCAACATAGAGAAGACTACCCAGCAGCCTCAGCCTTCATTGAGAAGAACTTCTACGTTGATGATGGGTTAGCCAGCGTTTCATCAGTCGAAGAGGCCAAGAAACTGATCATCGAGGCACAAAAGTTGTGTAAACGAGGAGGCCTACGCCTCCACAAATTCAACTCTAACCACAAAGACGTCCTCGACTGTGTGAAACCCTCAGAAAGAGCAACAATCACTGACCCTCTCGAACTTAAGCTGGAAGCGACCCCAACTGAGCATGCACTTGGCCTTCAGTGGTCTATAGACAACGCCACCTTCAGCTTCAATGTCAACATGAAAGACCAGCCTTCAACCCGTCGAGGAATCCTCTCCATCGTCGCCTCTCTTTATGACCCACTCGGGTTTGTTGCCCCATTCACCCTAAGCGGAAAACGCATACTCCAAGAACTATGCCGCAGAGGCATAAGATGGGATGATCCACTGCCAGATGACTTAAAGCCACGGTGGGAGGAGTGGAAGATCGGGCTATATAACTTAAAGGAATTCACGATCCCTAGATGCTACCACCCACATGACTTCGGCAAAATCATCAAGACGGAACTGCATCACTTTGCTGATGCCAGCAGCATGGGGTATGGCGCTTGTTCCTACCTCAGGTACAAAAATGACAAAGATACAGTACACTCCAGTCTTGTGATGGCCAAAGCAAGAGTAGCACCCACAAAGGTCTCAAGCATCCCACGACTAGAGCTCTCAGCGGCAGTGGTCGCAACCAAATTAAGTGTGTTGCTGAAAAGAGAACTGCAGATGAAGATCGATGAAGAATTCTTCTGGACAGATTCACAAGTAGTTCTGGGCTACATCAATAATGAGGCAAGAAGGTTCCATGTGTTCGTCGCGAACAGAGTCCAACTGATAAGAGAAAACACTGACCCAAGTAAATGGCACTATATCGAAACAGCAGAGAACCCGGCAGATCATGCCTCCAGAGGCCTTCAGGCATCTCACATTCCTTCAACAAACTGGATGTCAGGTCCTACATTTCTCTGGGAGCAAGAAGTACATCCCAAACTGAATCCCTTCGCAGACCTACTCGTCGGCGATCCTGAGGTTAAGGCTGTCCAAGCTTTCACAACCAAAGTTAACAATTGTACAGACATTCTAATTCGCCTAAATCAGATCTCTTCATGGTCAAAGATCCTGAAAGTAGTTGCAAGAATCAAGAGGCTGGGATCGGGAAAAGTACACAACACCAAACTGGTGACAGTCGAAGAACGAGAAAGAGCTGCCAAAATAGTGATCAAGCTCGTCCAGCAGCAAGCCTTCTCTCAGGAAATTAAGAGATGCCAGGAAGGAGATGCTCTTCCAAGTTCAAGTGCTCTTCATTCCCTTGATTCAATTCTGCATCGAGAACTTCTCTGTGTTGGTGGAAGATTGAGACGCTCATCCCTCAGTCAAGAAATGAAACATCCCATCATTTTGCCAAAAGACAGCCCTATCACCAAGCTAATTACGGCTCATCACCACGCTCAAGTTTGTCACCAAGGCCGAAGTCAAACTCAAATGGAACTGAGAGCAAATGGATTCTGGGTCATTGGTGGGAGCAAATTAGTAGCCAAGCTGATTCACAACTGTGTACGATCCAGGAAACTCCGACGACCTACTGAAGAGCAGCAAATGGCTGAACTCCCTAAAGAGCGTGTGGAAGACTCACCGCCTTTCTCATACAGTGGCATGGACTGCTTCGGCCCCTTCCTGATTAAAAAGGCACGGAAGGAGTACAAAAGGTATGGCCTGATACTAACTTGCCTGGCTTCACGAGCTGTCCACATCGAGATGCTTGAAGACTTATCAACAGACTCATTCATTAACGCCTTGAGATGCTTCATCAGCCTCAGAGGAGCTGTTCGGCAACTTCATTGCGACCACGGTACTAACTTCGTGGGAGCTAGAAACCAGTTTAAAGAAGCACTCAAACAATGTGATGCCAGTTTACTGGAGATCTTTCTAGCAGAGAAACAGTGTGAATTCGTCTTCAACGCTCCATCCGCCAGCCATGCAGGTGGTGTCTGGGAACGTCAAATCAGGACAGTAAGAAATGTGCTGAACGCCACTATCGCTCTGCGTCCAGGCAGACTTGATGATGCCTCCCTTAGAACACTCTTCTATGAAGCTACAGCTATTGTAAACAGCCGACCACTGACAGTAGATGGTATCAACGACCCTATGGCGCTAGAACCCTTAACACCAAACCATCTCGTCATGATGAAGTCTAAAATCGCTCTTCCACCCCCTGGGAGATTTGTTAAAGAGGACATGTATGCAACCAAGAGATGGCGCAGAGTCCAGTACCTAATCGAACAATTCTGGAGCCGCTGGAAGAAGGAATACCTCCTGAACATTTCTACACGCCAGAAGTGGCACGTACCACGGCGTAACCTCAAGGTGAACGACATAGTCATCCTCAAGGACAGTAACCTGCCAAGAAGCCAGTGGCAACTATGTCGAGTCGTCGAAGCCACTCAAGAGAGCGACGGTCTAGTACGTCGAGTAAAAATACAGACTGGGGAGCGAAAAGATCACTCTACCAGACCTTCAGTCCTCGAGCGACCGATCCAGAAATTGGTACTCCTCCTCGAGAGTAATTAGTATAGAGACACTTGAATTGTATTATTTTGATCTGTTATGTGAAATCTAAAAGGAAATCCTGTATGACTAAATTAATTGTTTCTAAATTGTGCTTATCCGTCATAGCAGGATTTGATGGGAGTGTAACTGACCGCCAAGGGTAAAGATGCCTATCATCTTTATTGTCAGTAAGCTTTAATTTACAGTGGTCTAGATGATCGACTTCTCTTTATTAGCTCAGAATACTGAGCTTTCTATTTAAGAAAAGAATATTTCAGAGCCGCTTGTGCATTTTCATTTCGTGTCCACATGGGGGCAGAGCTCGTCTTTCCTATAGTATAAAGGTCACAGCATCCTGTGTGTGACCAAGGCAGGAAGTAACTCAGAGACAACGATGGAGCAGACAGCGAATTATGTAGAATATAAGGACCTTACTTCAGTAAATAACACCCCTTGGTAAAGCGGAATAAGGTACGTCGAACACTAAAATGTATTATTGTTATTATTATTATTACTGTTGTTGAAGAGGTCTATATTTATGTGTGGTAAACATGTAAAGTGGTGCACTCACTGATTAGGTTCTAATCAAAGGCACCTGCTGCAGAACAAGTAACGTTACTATTTATCATTATTTTTCCTTAAATGCCTTTATTATGGAAGACGAGTTCACCCTCAATAATATCATTAAATTCAAATGTTTGTTTGAACACGTTAGGTGCTTTGTTGTGAACAATATTGAACTGTGAACAATATAACTAATTGTATATGTTTGTGTTTTTGACTGTCACAGTTTTCACGGTGCAAATGGTGCAAAACGGTGCAAACGGAGCAAACGATGCAACCGTCACAACATGTACAACTACGGTGCAACGACAACTACCAAAGAAAGGCGACAGTGATGCTATGCTGAAATGCAAAATAAAAATAAAAAATAAATAAAAGCACCTGTACGAAACATAACCGCATCTTTATTTCACCACCAAGCCGGGGGGAAGTTCTGTATCACACTAGCTCACGCTCAGCGTTTCATTGCATATATCTCGCTTCAGCATATATACACTGAATAATTTCACAAATGTACCTTTAAATGCCAGCATTCATCTGGCCACACCCCCATCCGCTTACCTATATAAGCAGGGATGGTGCCACACACTCATCTCCTTCTCAAATTTCATCACAAGCAACGTGTTGCTCATATGCCCACTTGACGTGGAGAAAAATATTTGCTGGAAAAGCAATGTTTACGAGGAGAGGAAGAACAAGGAGATACGTTGACATCATATCTTTATTTTCTCTCTGACTATTTTCGAGAAAATACGGCGATGTTGTCTTCGTCACTGGAGTGTCTGGAAGATGGTGATCATTCTAAAAACCCTCCACCGGTTTTCGTATTGGGAGCACGCCGCTGCATGCTTCTCAACTGCAGTTCCTTGTTGTGTTGGTTGGGGTGAAACCTTTCAGGCCACAGCTGAACTGTAGGACGCGCCGCTGTTGTGAGAAGCGGTGGGTTTCAGGTTGGGTGAGTACTGTTGCTGGCAGGCTTCACTTGTCTGTTAGTGCTATGGGGGCTAATTGACAATGTTTATGAAAACCGGCCCCAGGCTAGGGTCCTTTGTTCAGCCTCCTAGGCGACAGAAGACCTTGGTCTGAAGACCATTGTAGTTTAACTAGTGGGCCACGACCATTAACACTGGTGATCCCTGTGTTTTCTGGATGAGTGGGTATCTCTCTGTCACCGTGTAGCCCCTTCTTTCATATCCAAATGAGAGTATTCCTTCACGAGGAGATATGTGCATAAGATGTTCGATAGCGGAAGATCTATGTTCAAGTCAGCTACACAGGCCAGTTTGGTATTGTGCTGACTCCGTCGGGTGTTGGTAAAATCACCGTTGTAAAGCTGTGTTGACATCTTGTTTCTCTTTTCTCTTAAAAAGTGAGGAGGGTTTCAGAACGGCGGCCTGTCTGGGTGAGTGTTATATCATTGTGTACAAGTTCAGGTGATAGCTGCTTAGCTTACGGTTAGCCAGTCAGCTGTTAGCTGCGGCGTTAGCCTGCTGGGATCACTGCGTGGCCTACAGAGGTTGGGCCTACTGTTAGCCAGTCAGCTGTTAGCTGCGGCGCTAGCCTGTTGTGATCACTAGGAAATGTTAGCTTGCTGCTATCGGACAAGGCCAGCGCGGGGTAGCTCCGGCTACTCGCGCGCCGCCGCGAGCTCCCCTCTGGTCGCATGCGCCGTTCGCTCGGCGTCTCGCGAGCAGGGGCAGTAGCGACCGACGGTTGGAGCGGCCGTTAGCTTAATGCTACTCTGTTGAACGTGCTTTGATTATAACATGTTTTACACTCTTGACTACGACGTCATCTTTGACAGGGGATGTTCGTCGACCCTGCCCTGAGCCAGGACTGCAAGGATTGCGTCAACAAAAGGGACCGTAGCGACGGGTGGAGCGGCGACGCTGCCCAGATCGAACAACACAGGATGGCTGTGTTCTACGGTGTCTTGAGACTGCACTTCGCTGATCTACGCTCCGGGTAGGACAAAGGTTTGACCAGACCTTATACGCGTCTTCCGGCTTTACCTTCTACATGTTTTGTAAATAACGCTGTTTTCCAAAAACGTGTGTTGCTGCACTGCATTTGGGATACGACGCGAGTTTTGTGTGAACTGTCTTGTCACTGGTAATTCGCTTCTCCGGGCAAATCGGGTTGTTGTTACAGATGTGAAAATGATCTGGTTGTTGTGTGACAAACATCATGTGTGTTGTTATGTACCGTGTACTCACAACTAAGGTAACTAACCTATGAAGCTATGCTTAGTGACAAATGAGTGAAAGAATATTCTTTTCTCAGCCTGTGATGACAATGAACAGTGTGTTCACATATTATTAACAGGTTCCTGTTTTAACTGGCCGTATTAAGGGTAAAGTAGGAGGATTGTGTTTTTCCCCACGGTTCCCTGGGGACTTCTTCATCCTCCTATCAGACATGTTGTTGCACTACATTGTGTCTTTGTGTGGTAGGGATGCGATGTAACCCTTACATAGCTTGATTGCTGAGGTTGTGCTATGACTGCTGGAGAAACTTTATTTTCCTAAAAGAAAAGATTGTTTGGTCGCTGTCGTGTGTGCTTAGCAAGGCCTGTGGCCGATACTAATCGAGAATTATGTATTCTCTCATTATGAAAAACGGCATTCCTAGTAGAGTGTTTTTGCCATTTTTTGTAGGTGATGATGGGTTGTGTGTGTCATGTGACCTACAACTGGGTTGGACTGGCCACAGAAGCACATGTGTATGTTGGACCGGGGCTCTTAGAGAGCCCTCTCTATTCTGTGTTTTTTCCTTAGTAAAAATCAGATAGCAGGTTAGCTCATGTGCTGTGTGAAGCTGTCAAACGCTTCATATAGCTGACTATGACTGTGTCATATTCTCTTTTTGTCATTACATCGTATCATGGGTGTGGGGTCGTAAAGGGGTGAACTGGTAACCTTTCCTCTCCCCCTTGTTTCTGTTGGTCAGGGGTACACCCCCTGTCCTTCAAGGTTCCTGTCACGTTGCGGTTCGGCACGTTACGGGGTGAGGGGGGGGGGGGGGGGGGGGGGGGGGGAGTTTCCTGGTTCCACGGCCTGGAATATTGGGCGTGTGCACCGCAGAAATTCCCCCGCCATAGAGTACGTCACCGTGCGCGTCTCTGTTGGTAGGACTTCCGTGTGCTGTTCAGGTCCATGTGATGGATCTGTTTCGGGGGGGTGGTCAGGGCTCCTCCTCACCAAGCGCCTATTCGGGCCTTCTGTGAGTTCGGACTCCTCCTTCCATGTGAGGGAGCCTCCATCAGAGTACAGAGCCTTCCTCCTCAGATTGTTAAAGTGAGTGGACCCTCTAGAAGGTGTCCTATTCTATTGTGTATGTATTCGATTCAATTCGATTATTGAGTGTGTAATGTATGGGTTCAGTGCCTCTTCCCCGGAGAGCCCTAAAAACCAATTTTTTACATGGCTCAAGGTGCAATATATTCTTTTCAATCTGTACAGCTCGCGTGGGAAGTCTCTCTGGGGATTCCCGTCTCCTTCCTATGGGAGGGTGGTGGGATGTAAAAATGTGAAATATTTTTACCCCCGGCTGTGTAGACTGGGATACATACTGTTGGTGCTTCCTTCTTTTCTATTAAAAAAAGAGTTGGAGTTAGGAAGTGTCACACCCCTCTTGTCGTTCCCCTGGGCGCCTTGGGGATTCAATGACAGGTCTAAATAGCCTGTTCATTGATGTGGGTGTGTCCCGACGCACGTATAGTGCTAGCTCGCTATAAAAAGGCGACTGACTGGCACGCCTTGGTTGCTTGAGGTTAAAACGGCGTTTTTATAGAGCAACTGAGATGGAGGTTTTTCCTCTTCCGACGACCACATCCCACGACCTGGGTTGGTTATCGACGGATTCTCGTTCATGTCTGGGGGATGGTGATGGAATGGATCTGAACATATGTAGAGGGGTCTCACGCCCTGGGGGTGGGCCACCGGGCGCGGTTCGCCCGAACGTCTGGGTGGCGCCTTCTTTTCATGTTAAGATCAACACGCATATCTGCCCTTTCTCCTGGAGTAGGCATGTCGGCGTGGTTAGGGCACAGGACTGGTTCTGGTCACGCTGGTCCGGATCAGTTGAACCCGTTGTCCGCCGGGGATGCAGATCTGCTGTTCTGGTACCCTGAGGGACTTGGGCTTTTTTCAGGGGGAAAAATGCCAGGTCGGTCCGGGTGTCAAAGGGTTAAGCACTATGGAGACCCTGGTTGGGTACGTTTTTACTCAGCACTGTCGTAATGGCTTACGGCCATGCCAACCTGTACACGCTCGATCTCGTCGGATCTCGGCCGCTACACAGGTTGGTCCTGGTTAGTACTTGGTTGGGAGACCGCCTGGGAATACCAAGTACGGTGTGCTTAGGGGTTGGTTCTCCATTCTTTTTCGCTCCTCTCTCACGCATGGCGAAGAGGGGCCTGTTGGGGTGGTCTTTGACCTCCTCTGGTGACCCTGTGCTTCCCGTATCGCCAGGCCCGGTCCGAAGTAATGTTTCGTCGACCCGTAGGCCTGGGTTAACCCTTTTTTGAAAACTGAAACACTTATACTGCGGTATAGCCGGTGTATACCCGCAGGTGTGTTTTGGAGTTTTTTCTTGAGGGGTTATAGGAACAACCACCGCATTGGGTAACGCCGAGGTGGTTGATTCCCTGGTGTGTTGGAGCAGTGTCAACTCCCGGGTTCACCGTTTGAGGGTGCCCCTGCACGTTCATGACGTCTGCCAATCGTGTCAGCCTTTCTGCCTCAACCCCTCTGGGTGGGGTTTTTTAAATGGAGGCTTGGTCATGCAACACCGCCAGCTTACGCTCCTTCCGCCGGGGCGGCTGTGTTCAGCTGTCCCCTCTGGCGCCTGTCTCGTCCGCAGTCTCCAGGCTAGGGTTAATAGCCTGTTGCCTGGTTTTTCCCCGGTGCGCTGCCTGCTTCCGTTGGTTAACCTTTTTTGTGTGCTTACGGCCATGCTGACTGCCTGTTCTGCAGGGTCAGTGTGCCAGGCGGTGTACTATTGGGGGGACAGGGCCCGCTCGGCTGAGGGGCCTTTGTCCGAATACGCTGGCGATGTGGGGGGCGGGGTCACTACGTGCCCACCTGGTGGGGTCTTGATGCTGGCATCATGGACTTCTCTGGGCCCCCGTTCCAGGGGGTCCAGTCCCTTTGGTGGGTCTGGGTCTTCCTTCGCGCTCCGCTGCTACGGCCTTGCCACGGGGTTGGGTTTACCCTTGACCCCGTGATTCTGGGGGCAGTAACGAGGTTTATCCCTCCGTTCGTTCCCGGGTGGCATGCGGGTTGTGCGTGTGTGTAGTCGTGGGGTCAAGCCACGGTCTGCTCACCCTGTGCATTGAGTTGCTTGAGTGCCTCTTCGCACGGTCGGGTCCGTCGCCCTCCCGTGAAGCCACCATTAGGGGGGGTGCCCTCCATTAGGGTGGGTCGGGGGGGCTCGGCCCTCCCTGATCTGATGGTTGTGGGGGGCCTCAGCGGGGTACATTTGTCGAGCTTCTAGCTCCCGCTCAGCTCCTATTATGCAATGAAACGCTGAGCGTGAGCTAGTGTGATACAGAACGTTAGGTTATGACTATAACCAAGTTCTGTTAACACTTAGTGAACGCTCAGCGTCTAGACGCCGCTGCGGCCCTTGATTTTTCATTGTGGTGAAATTTGTTGGGAAGGAGATGAGTGTGTGGCACCATCCCTGCTTATATAGGTAAGCGGATGGGGGTGTGGCCAGATGAATGCTGGCATTTAAAGGTACATTTGTGAAATTATTCAGTGTATATATGCTGAAGCGAGATATATGCAATGAAACGCTGAGCGTTCACTAAGTGTTAACAGAACTTGGTTATAGTCATAACCTAACGTTACAGATACAAAAAGAAATACCCTTAAATTCACATCCAAAGTAGTATGGAACAAAACACACAATCAGCATGCTCTTTGCAATATAGCTTAAGTTAAATGCAATGAATTTGTTGGAAACACTTAAATATTATACTAAATGCTACTTTCTATAAACGTATCTTTAAATACAGTATTAAAGGAGGGATTACAAAATGAATACCTCTTCTACCTCATTTTTGCATTTAGTACATTTTAGTTTTGTATATTGTACATTTTGTATATTGTTTGGAGCACAATCTCAGGAGGGTCATACAGAACCAAGCATTTAACTAAAATAGCTTATGTGACAAATGAAACAAAACTTGAACTTGAAACTTGATCTTGGCTTGTGTGACTGGTTAAAGTGTTTTTTAAATGAGAACATAATTGTGATAGTGAATGCTATCACATGCTAAACTTACAGTAGCCATCTTCTCTCAGTCCCACCCACCTGCATTACTGAACATCTTGTTCTTCACGATGACCTGGTAGGTGTTCAGGGCCTCTGGGTACATTTCATTGTTAGCAAACTGGTTAGCAAGGTTGAAAAGAACCTGAGTAAAAAAGATAAACATGTACAGTATATTACAAAAAGATACAGTATATTACAAATGGATGCAGTATATTACAAAAAGATACAGTATATTACAAATGGATGCAGTATATTACAAAAAGATACAGTATATTACAAATGGATGCAGTATATTACAAAAAGATACAGTATATTACAAATGGATACAGTAAGGGCGGTTAGGTGGCGTGGCGGTTAGGTGGCGTAGCGGAGATTGCGTTCGTCACCAACCCCGGAGCTGTGAGCTGGATTCGCCTGTTCGAATCCAGCTCACAGCTCCGGGGGTTGTCACCAGCTTGGCTGGCCGTTCACACTAATACAATTGGCTGTATTAGAGGGTGGGAGAAGCTGGCGAGGTGGGTCCGGGTCATTGTAAACAGCGACTCCTACAGTTCGGTCGGGGCGCCTGCTAAGCGCGGATAGGACCTGAGTGGGATAGTGTGATCCTTCCACACGCTACGCCCTCTCAGGGAGGATCCGCGCTGCCAGGTGAAAAGAAGCGGTTGATTGGCTGGACGTGTGTCGGAGGAAGCACGTGATAGCCTCCACTCTCCCAGATGATCTGACTGTGGGGGGTAAGTGCGCAGCGACCAGGAAGGGGATTGGGAATTGGCATACGACTATGGGAGAAAATCGGAGGAAAGTGGAGGGGGAAAAAGATAAAAAAATAAAATAAAAATGTATACAGTATATTACAAAAAGATACAGTATATTACAAGAAAAGACAGTATATTACAAAAAGATACAGTATATTATAACTGTAACAGTTTAATTTAATTTAATTAGTTTAATTTGTCTTGGTTAGCTAGAACAATCCACGTTCTAAAAAATTCTAAATTGCACTTAACATTATGTGCATATAGGTTGTGGTGTAAGTATGTCTACTCTGTTGTGCTGTAGTCTAGTAGACTGACGTTACTTACAGAGTAGGTGAGGTCCAGATTGATGTTATCTGCGTTGCCTGACTGTTCCCTCTGTCTCACCAGCGCTCTCTCCTTCTTCCCTGCCTCCTTTGCCTTCTCCAGAGCCTGTGATGACATATGCACACACACACACACACACACACACACACACACACACACACACACACACACACACACACACACACACACACACACACACACACACACACACACACACACACACACACACACACACACACACACACACACACACACGAGCCTGTGATGTCATGCACACACACACACAAGGGCCTCTGATGACATGCACACACACAAGAGCCTGTGATGACATGTACACACACAAGAGCCTGTGATGACATGCACACACACAAGAGCCTGTGATGACATGCACACACACAAGAGCCTGTGATGACATGCACACACACAAGAGCCTGTGATGACATGCAAAACCACAAATGCGTCAAGTTACTTCCGCTCCATAAATAAATACGTTTTACAGATTTTGCCAAATTACTAAGACCCTATTTACATCCAATATTGTATTATTTTTTTTAATCAATCAAATGCTTAAAAAAACTGTACTTTTGGATCCTAATGAATGTTAAATATCAAAGTGAATCTTAGATGTTCTGTTTCTATAGAGTCCAATGACAGCAGAGAGTCTGACCAGCTGAGAGGCTCCCAGACTGTGAGCCATGCAGCTCTCCTCTATCAGGTCATTCACTTTCTTCTCCAGAATCTTGATCTTCTCCTCCGGCCTAAAAGGACACAGAGACATTAGAATCATAATATCCAACATCACCATTTTACTAGAAGACAAGATTATTCTTCTTCAGGGGAAAGACACAAAAATTATCTTGAGAATAGTCTGGAGTAAGAGAGACTACTGTAACTGAGGGGTACAATTCCCTGACTGTATTGAGAGTATGGTATTATTAAACCACTACTTAGTTATGTACTTTAATTACTGGCCATACAGTACATGAATATATATGGCGAACACCCACACAAGAATACGGCAATGACACATAAAGTTCTATTTAGAGGGATTTATTATTATCAGAGCAAGCAACGTTAAGTTACATATTGAGAATTATACTTGCGCTTGTAAGGCGAAGAACACACGTAAAGTAGGTCAAGAGCGTAAGTCAATGAGAATAGTAAGATGGGTCTAAACTGACGCCACCTGTAGCATAGCAATTACATAAGGCACACTAGTACCAGCTGGAGACACTGGGGGGGTTCCAGCTACGGGAGTCGGTACAGTACTCCCTTGATCCGTAGACAAAGCAACAGCTATAATCCAGTATGCTCGACAGCATGGATGAAAGCTAGCCAGCCTCCTCCTAGAGGCGGGCTCGAGGGATGCTCCTCACGGGGGTAGATCCCACACGATAGTGGGGTAGACGGTTCTCTGCTCCAGCAGTCACGGTACCAAAGCAACACAATCCAACCAGAAAATGGTTCTGCATTCGCCGGTGTAGATTCTCCTGTGCACTATCCGTCACATTAAACTAGGTTGAACTTGACGTTACTTCACCAAACTATGACACTTTACTATCCTATTCGCACATGTTCTAAGTGCTCTATTTAGACGCAAGGTTGCTCACTTCACTTGGTCGTTGACTCGTGGTGAAGGCTTTACTAGTAATGAACGAACTGCTGCTGTTTCCACCTGCGCCATATTTATACGTAAGGTGAATTATCTAGTGCCAACCTCAGTTCTGTCTCATATTACTGCGCAAACCTGGACATGTTGAGACATGCCTTGGCGTTGCCTTTGAACTTGCCATTGGGGGTATGGTCGTTGGCGCCTAGGGGTCGCTGTCCAATAGGAGAACGAATATAATGGTCTGGTTTGTACCCAGGTAAAGGGATATTCCGTGTATATATACAAAGAATATACAAGGGATATCAAACGATATACAAATATTATACAAGGGATCTCAAGCAATAAATATATATATATTCGGTTTAATCTGACCCTTTGTAACAACTACTGTTTATTTTAAGACTGAGATAACAACTTACGTGTCCTCGTTCTTGGCCTCCAGAGGGGGTGCGGGTCCTTTAGACTGGCCCAGGGGGTCAAAGGCTGAACCTAAACATGGGCAGAGAGTTTTTAGACCATCTGAGCAGCAGAAGTTACTTCCAGGGTCTTTTTACTTCTTACAAGTCAACTTTTAGGCGAATGAGAAAAAAATCGCATTGACGTCCATACTTTTTTAATACTGTCCAATATAATTCAATAGTCTGACTAGGTTCCAGATACTTAGGGGGCAACGTCAGCTGTCAATTATGATAAATAAATAAAAAGAATATAAAAATTTGAAATAATTAGACATAAAAGGTTTCCGGCTGCAGGACACCAATGTTCTGCTTTGCACTGCTGATATTGACGATTTCTGGCAGATAATCCGTACTGACGCTGATGATTAATCATTACTCTTACCTACCTACACACTTCAACTAAGCTCTTATAAACAACACTCACCTCCAGTCAGATTATGATGATTGAATGTTATTCTTACCTACCTACACACTTGCTCGCCGACAACAAACTATCATTACACATGGGCAAAACAGAGTCCATTCTCTTCGGTTCAAATAACAAACTCAGCAAAACAGACGGCTTCTCAGTTACAGTGGGTGACAATATTGTCACAAGGAAAGATGAAATTACCTACCTGGGTTCCATCCTAGAGGCTAATCTTTCCTGTGACAAAATGGCATCCAATGTAATAAAAAAAGTCAATCAACGAACTCGATTCTTGTACCGGATCTCCTCCCTGGTAAACAAGAATACCCTGAAGACTCTGGCAGGAGCACTCATTCAAGGGTACTACGACTATGCTTGTTGCACCTCATGGTACCAAAGCACCTCAAAGGCACTAAAAAACAAATTACAAACATCTCAAAACAAACTAGTCAGACTACTGCTTGACCTGACTCCTAGAACCCACCTCACCCCTGCACACTTTGCCAACCTAGGATGGCTTAGAGTAGACGACAGAGTACAGCAACTTGCAATGGGCCTGGTCTACAAGATACACTACACGACCAAGGTACCCATGTACATGTCAAAATACTTCCCAAAGGTCAGTGAATACCATGATCACAACACCAGAGGGAGCTCCACAAATCATGTAAAACCCAGATTCGGCTCAAACAAGGGACTAAACACGTTTCGCAATTATGCCACAACAATGTGGAACGCCCTACCCAAAGCTGTAAAGGAATGTAAATCACTACCCACCTTCAAAAACACTCTCAAAGAACACCTACGGGAGACTGCAATTCAAAACTGGCCCCTACAAATGTCCTAACCCAGTTGTACAATAAAGACCAAGCATGGCTTTGTCAGTATTCCAATGTACAGCCCCACCCAACCCCACCCCACCCCACCTACCCAACCTCCTCCAATGTACAGTTTCTATGCCAAATGTATGTCAGTATTCCAATGTACAGTGTCCCCCCCCCCTACCCAACCCCCCCCTCCCCCCCCCCCCCCCCCCCCCCACCTCCAATGTACAGCCCCACCCCACCTACCCAACCTCCCCCAATGCACAGTTTCTATGTCAAATGTATATACTCTCCTTCTGGATTTTTTTAGTATCACAAACAGTACTGTATTTGAAAATCTGGTATGTCATAAATGTATAGATGTAGCAGTACTGTCTATCTGTATGTCATGTGTGTCATATGATGAATTGAAAATGGGGGACCCTGATGGAAACAAGACGAAAGTCTTTCTCAGGTCTGCATCCTCTTAACAATTGTATGTATTGAGCTGTACTGTACTGTACCCATTCTGCAATCTGTTAATAAACTTTTCAATCAATCAATCAATCAATCAATCCCCTAAACTCTGTTAAACAACACTCACCTCTAGTCAGATTATGATGATTGATTGTTATTCTTACCTACCTACCCAGATAGCAAAAAATGAGTGAATCAACGTTGAAATAGGGTTCAGCAGAAATATTGAATCTATGTTGAAGCCTGACATCTAAATTATATAGATCGTTGTCTATGACCCTAACGTTGAATCAACGTTAGGTGTCAACCATAGCTGATACTATATCAATGTTGATTCAACCATCATCTAAATGGTAATCTACATGCACATTTTAGTTGATTTTATATTGAATCAATGTTAGACATCAATGTTTATTCAACCATAATCTAAATGGTAATCTACATGCACATTTTAGTTGATTTTATATTGAATCAATGTTAGACATCAATGTTTATTCAACCATAATCTAAATGGTACTCTACTTGTACATTTGTAACTTGTACATCTACTTGTAACTTGTAAAGTTAAGGAATCAATACTGATTAATGTACATTTTACATTAAAATATTGCTGCTGATATGTATACATCATAACATTACATGTTTTTTTCCTGCTGTTAAACACACTATTGTTAAAAAAATAATAATAAAATTCGTATATGACCATATTTCCAAAAATGTGTGAACAAAAATGACAACATGGCTTTAATATGAAAATTTATTTTTTTCTAGGGTATCAGAACTTCCAGTGACTAAAACTTTTTACAAAAAACAAATAACAGACCTTTCATTAACAATATAGCCACTGCCAGAATAGTGACACACATATTGTGTGTGGTGAGCACACGCATTCATGCACAACGAAGACAAGATTGCAATCATTTTAACTATAAATGTATGAGCTCGCCTTCCGGTTTAGCTACAACATGTAGCACACGCATTTTGCAATTGCTCCGCTCCCACCAACGCTAATTTCGTTTAAAAACATTATTTGGACAGTAAAGAAAGAGAATAGACCACATCGTATGTATTGTTAAGACCCTCTACTAACCATATCAAAAGACAAAATGGTTAAAGGTAGAAAGGTGGCAGAGAAAATAACTACGGCAACTTCAACGGCGCAGGACGTAACAAAACGAGGAAGACACTTCCTAACCGTCGCTGGTTCTGAGCCGACGGCGACAAGCTCCGAGGAGGAGAAGGAAGAGGACAATTTACCGGGATCATCGATTACGGTCCCCGAAAGAGAGTTAATAGAGACCAACATAAAAGAAGGTACAGAATCAAGCTCCGTGAAAGCGAGAGCAGCCAGATTTATGGATTCCAACGTCACTGCATCTATCTACCATATGCCGCCAACTGAAGAAAGCAGAAATCCACCCGATTTCAACACACTGACTAACCTGATGGTAGAACAGTCTAACCTGATGAAAGAACAGATGGTAGAACAGTCTAACCTGCAGATTACACACATCAAGGCGCTCGAGGCAAACGTCGATGCTAAATTCGATCGCATCGAGGCTAAATTCGATCGCATCGATGAGAAATTAGAAGAAGTCAAGAAAGCGATCGATGCACAGTCAAAGCGAATCACGACAGTGGAGATTTCGGTGACAGAAAACACAAAAGCAGTCAAGGCGAACGAAGGTAGCATGACAGAGATGGGAGAAGAGATGGAAAAAGTGAAAGAGGAATATCGGAGGGAAATACAAGGGCTTAAAAACGAAGCGATGGAGAGGCAACTAGAAACCCAACGTTACCACAGGCGGAATAACATCCGCATTGTGGGGCTTGATGAAGCAGTGAACTGCGAAGACATCAACTTTCCAAAAGAGTTATCAACGATTTTGGATAACACCGATCCAAACAAAGTGCCAGAAGTGGAACAAGTTTACAGAATCGGTTCCCAGGGGCAAAGTATCAACGGGCCGAGAGTCATCATTGTCACTCTGCGGAAAACTACAACAAGGGATGACATCATCAAATATGCTCGCAACCAACGTGGGAAGCTGAAGTATGGTGATAAACCAATATTTATCTACGAAGATTTGAGCAAAGAGGCCATCATCCGACGTCTACCATACAAAGATGTGATGCAAAAGCTGTACAAAGCCGGCTACAAGCCAAGGCTAGCATATCCGGCGCTGTTATCATTCTTGGGCAATAACAGCCGCAGGTCAGGTCCATATACACCTTTTGAAGCTGAGGATTTCCTGAATCAAAATCTAGCAAATAACCCAAAGCATGACGAAAATGGCAGAAACAGTTAAGCCTCTCTCTAAATATATACCAGTGTTGGAATGACTTTATTGTGTTCATCAATGAGGTCATTCCACCAGTGTTGGAATGACATTGTTGTGTTCATCAAAGTAGCAAACGATATGCAAGTCGTCTATAACAAAGTGTACTGTGTATAATACGATTCATAATACATTATAATTTCAGTCTCTGGTCTCAGAGGGGACAAATAAATATCATTGCAAAAAGATCTATCTGGAATATTCTGGGTTTATCGCTCAAATGCCCTGGGACTCTTAGATCATTCTGGAAAGTAAAATAGTCTAGGCACTAGTATATTCTACAACCTTCTAGAATATAAGGCACCATGACAACGAAGCATACAACTCTAACAATAACATTCGGTGTGTATACACATAGCAGATAATAAATTAAATGAAGTGCAATCAGTCCTTAATAATACTTTAAAATTAACCACACATAAACGTATGAGCACAGCAAGGTTATTCTAACAATTTAAGTAATCACTCCATTAAAGGCACATTGAAGCGCTAAAAGGCGCTGCTTTTCTATCTTATCTAATCAGTTAAACCGGTTCTAGTGGCTTCTCCACGTTGATAATTATTTATCTCTTATTCCTTATCTATATTTTTCCATTGATTTTTATTTTATTTAATTTTTTCTTCTCATTACTCTATATTTTTTAAATATATTTTAACTTACATTGTTCTTTTCCAAAGTTCTTCACATTAAGGTGTCAATATTACTCTATATTTTTTAAATATATTTTAACTTACATTATTCTTTTCCAATGTTCTTCACATTAAGGTGTCAATATTGCTCTACAATCTTTTCCTTTTTTTCCCCCCACACGTTAGTGGAGGGTTCAAAGGAATATGTCGATGAAGGTTTATTCTCTTTTTTTATTTTATTTTTTATTTTTATCTTTATGTTATTTATCACAATACTTCATTACAGTAAGGGAAGGTGCAAGACCAAAAGCGACATTCTATTGCAATAGAATGGAAATGTTAGATCCTATGGCAATTAGCATAGGAAAATTAGGATTACAATGCTCAGTTTGGGCAATCCGGTGGACCATGGGAGAAAGTCAATCGCGGAGGATGTGTTCTTGGAACACAGGCATGTTCGACTTTCTGGGTGAGGGGAAAATAGGGGATTTTTATTTGTATATATATATGTTTTTAAGCTCAGCTCTCAACGGGACCTCATTAATTGGATGTGCATCTATTGTAGCTTCATACTCCAGAAACATTACCAAAAACTACACGAAAACATGCATAGACTATGGCTAGTTTGAATATAATGGTATGGAACACCGGTGGGATAAACAAACAACACAAGCGCAAAAGCGTGCTCACACTGATGAAAAAAGAACATGTGGACGTGGCTCTATTAAGCGAAACGCACATTTTAGAGGGAGACATAAATACGTTAGCGGATAACATATACCATAATATTAGTCACTCTTCTTTTGCTACGAGAACTAGAGGGGTAGCCATAGTCGTCAGACGCAAATTAAATATCGAATTGAAAGGGGTATGGTCGGATGCTGAGGGGCGCATAACTATAGCTAGGATTATACACAATAACAGGAAAATTGCATTGGCAGCGGTATATGCCCCGAATTTGTACGAAGTGGGTTTCTTCACTTCACTAACAGGAGAAATGTTAAACCATCCCGAGTACTCATATATAATAGGTGCGGATTTTAATGCCATTTGGAACCCAAGGATGGACAAAACTTACCTTTCCTTCTCAAGCGAACAAAAGAATTCATCTAAAGCATTAAAAGATTGGTCGAAATCAACAGGAGTAACTGATTTATGGCGTTCACTTAACCCCATGACCCGCAAGTACTCCTGTCGTTCGGCGAGACACAACACACTATCCAGAATTGATTACGTCTTTGCATCCCCGAGAATATTTGATAAATATGAAGTGGAAATGACACCCAATGCGCTATCAGATCACTGCTACTTAATCCTGAAAGCAACATTTGGTACACTATCTGCCCGGGCCCCAAGATGGCGTTTTAATTCGATGCTGCTTAACAACAAGGAATTCATTACACAAATTAAAGAAGCTCTCACAGTATTCCTACAAGACAATGCTAACTCGGTGCAAGATCCCAGAATATTATGGATGTCGGTAAAGAATATGATCAAGGATTTCTCGGATAGATTTACCTCCATATTGCGCAAAAATCAAAACACAAAACTGTCTGAAATGGAAACGCTTTACTCAATGCTTTTTAATTCTTTAAAATACAACAACTCTACCAGACTAGATAACCAAGTTAACATTCTAAAGACAGAGATCAAAGCAATGTACAGACAAAAATCGGAATTGCAAATACGCAGCACTAGACAACAGCAGTACTTCCAAGGTTCTAAACCTAGTCACCTATTAGCCATGCGACTAAGAATTAATGCAAAATTTGCAGATATAACTGCCATTAGGAAACAACAAGCTCTAGTAACAGAACCCAAAATAATAAACGATACATTCAAAGAATTCTACTCCGATTTATATAACTCAGAAACGACCTTTGATCAAGACAAATTAGACACATATCTTAATCAAATTACTCTCCCTAAACTTACGGAGGAAGACGCTAAACAGTTAGAAGTACCGATCACATTAGAAGAACTCAAGAAGGCCATATCCGGAATGAAAAACGGCAAAGCTCCGGGAATTGACGGTATCCCATCAGAAATGTACATTTCTTGCTGGGACATATTTGGACCCTTATTACTAAATATGATCTTATACTCAGTCAAAGAGGGAAGCTTCATAGAACACCAAAATACCGCACTCATTTCAGTTCTTCACAAAAAAGACAAAGACCCCACTGAGTGCGGTAGTTACCGTCCTTTAAGCCTCCTCGGAACCGATGTCAAACTGTACTCTAAGATATTAGCCATCAGATTGCAAAAGCATATGACGTCTTTAGTTCATCCGGACCAAACAGGCTTCATAAAAGGTCGCCTGATCAATGATAACATAAGGCGAATACTGCACGTACTAGATACAGACAAAGAGGACATCACACCTAAGGCGATACTATCCCTGGATGCTATGAAAGCATTTGACAGGTTGGAATGGTCGTTTCTATGGGCAGTATTGGAAAGGATGGGGTTAGGAAAAGGTTTCATTGATATGATTAAAGTACTATACAAGGACCCATCGGCCAGGATTACAACAGGCACATTCATCTCCGATATCTTTCCGGTATCACGCTCAGCCAGACAAGGTTGCCCTCTTAGTCCCGGACTATTCGATCTATCATTAGAACCTTTAGCACAATTTATAAGACAATCCCAACACATAGAACCAATAGTAATCAAGGGCACACATCATAAAATTAGTTTATATGCGGACGACGTAATATTGTTCATGCAAAACCCCAACAACACATTGCCGCTTATACTCAAGTTGATAGAGAACTTTGGTGATTTATCGGGATTTAAAATAAATTGGCCTAAGTCGGCTTTTCTTCCTCTTAACACCAGTGCAAAAAAAGAGACAACCCTCCCAGGTGCGATACCCATGGTCAAACATTTCAGATGCTTGGGTGTGGAAATATTTCCCACCATAAGACAAACGGTGAAGCACAATTACACAAAAATACAGAACAAAATCAAAGACGACCTGGACAGGTGGGCAAAACTTAAAAACTCAGTACAGGCAAGGGTATCAATAGTTAAGATGGATGTATTACCAAGAATCAATTTCTTCAGCTCAATGCTTCCGTTACCTCCTCCAGAGGGCTACTGGAAAAGATTACAAACCTCCACATACAAATTTATTTGGAATAACAAACCACCTCGCATAAAAAGATCCACCGCACAGAGAAATAAAGCAGACGGTGGCATGGCAGTCCCAGATTTTTTACAATATTTTAATGCCTTCACATTAAGACCATTGAAGAAGATATGGTTTGACCCCGAGGCTTTGGTATCTTGGAGAAAATTAGAAGAAAACATAGTAGCCCCACAGAGATTGAAAGACATAGCATACACTAAACTTTCAATCAAGCATTGTGAGCGAGAATTTGGCCCAATAATTACCCATGCAATCAGGACATGGCGGGAAACACAAAGGAAATTTCCTAACCCTCAAGTATGGCATAATCACACTCCCATATTCAATAACAATGCTCTCTTAATGGGAAAACGACCTATAAGATTCCCTATATGGGAAGAGAGAGGCATACACTCATTAGGGGATATTTTTAATAACAAGGGCCTCTGTAGTTATGTCGAAATATGCATAAAGTTTAACCTCACCGAGTCCACATGGCTTTTTTACATACAGTTACGACTTTGTATGAGATCTCACGGTGTTCCATTACACATACCAATTGAACACCACAGATACCACAAATTTTTCTATGAAAGAGATACATTGGGAGGTTTTGTATCAGGTTTTTATTATCAATTACTAACGTCCTCGTATGAAACCCTTCAACTAGACAATGTCTGGAGGAGGGATATACCAGACCTGGAAAATGACTTTGATTGGCAAGGAGCCTGGGCAAATGTCCGACTTACATCAAGGAACCCGGATCATCAACAAATCAATCTGAACTATATTCACAGGACATACTTGACTCCTATAAGGCTGTGCAAAATGGGGCTTATACAAGACTCCAAATGCTCCCAATGTACAAATGGGGACGAAGGAACATTTATGCACATGTATTGGGACTGCCCACCAGTTAAGGCATTCTGGAAAGATGTGTCCCAACAATTATCAATACTCGTATTTTGGAATATACCTGTACACCCCGCGGTATTGCTATTGAATGATGTTTTTGAGTTTGCAGTGAATCCACAACTAAAAAGATTGGTTTTATCGGGTATCACAGTAGCTAAAAAACTGATCGCATCACGTTGGTTTCAACCGGAAAAAATGTGCCGGAAAGTGTGGTTTCTTACATATCTCGATGTGATATATCAAGAAATATCTACAGCAAGAATTCTGGGGCTCAATGAATCCAAAATGTCAATGTGGTTAGAAGTGGTGGAGAGAATAAAAGCTAGCCTATAATGGTAGTGTCTGGTTAGGAGTGAGGGATAATGGAGGTACTATCCAAGAGGGGGTCCGGGAGGGGGGGGTTTGAGCTGGAGCATATGTGTGTAGGGTTTTAGAAAATAGGTATTAGGGGTATATTATATACTAACATTTATATAATTGTAACTTCGCTGGATATACACTGTATACGGTTAAAATGTTATTATTGACTATTTTTGTTTTATCCTGTTTCTGTACTTGCATATATTTTAACCACCTTTACTGAAAGTTTCATTATACATTGTGTGTTGAGTACTGACTTTTAATAAGTTTTGTTTTGCAATAATAAAAAAAAAAAAAAAAAAAAATGTATGAGCTCAAAGTATGAGCTCACTACTGACTGAAATGTCCAACAAAAAGCATCAATTGTCAAATAATATTGATCACATTAACTAGACTAGATGTTTGAGGAAATTAGAAAGGGAACAACAACTTAACCCTTGTGTCTGATCAGATTCGTATTTGTTTGATAACTTTGCAGTGATGAGCCAACATAATATGTGGCATAATCTTTTAATTATCTTGTATTTTTTTTTTTACTCTTCATAAATTGTTTATTCCACTTCAGCCCGATCATAACCACCACATATTATTTTTTTTGTCATATTTAACAACTCTTTTCAGAAAAGTGGGAGTATTTCATTACAAAAATAATATAAAAAATGGTTATGATCAGGGCTGAAGTTGAATAAAATATTTATGGAAAAGAAAGTGGGAAATTATTTCAACATAATCTTTTTATGGAGTTTTTCAATTTAGTCCCCTAATAAGAGTATAATACTTTAGTTTTCAGACACAAGGGTTATGTTATGGTTTGACACCGACCCCAAACGCTACGACACAAGAGAGTTGGATTCAGAGTTGCCAAATACGAGGGCTTGTTTATTTGGTAATAAGAATAAGTGAAACAGGGAAAGCAGGTCAACAAGAACAGGTACAATGAACAAGGGGCAAAGTTCTGCTGCTCTGCAGCTTCTCCCGGAAGGGTAGTCTTGGGGAGCAGGAGCAGACCTCTGTACCGCTCTGCAGACTCTCCCGGGGGATCTCTCAGATGTTGTGCAAGACCGAGAGAGGGAGAGAGGGAACGAGTCAGTGACAGAGCAGACTTGAAACGAGCTGGAGGACAGGGTGTTATATTCTTCGTGTTAAACAACACAGTGATGTGCAATATTCCAAAAACAGCCCAAGTGAATATCTTCATGTAAACACACAGTGAGCAAAAATCCAAACACCGTCCAAATGTGAAATAATATCTTCGTGTAAACACACAGTGAGCAAAAATCCAAACACTGTCCAAATGTGAAATAATATCTTCGGCGTGAGCAAACACACAGAGGGAGGTGGAAGATCCCAAAAATATTATTCCATAAAGGAAAGAGCAAAATCGATAATGGCTGGGTGAGTGACTGTCTGACAAAAAGGTGGTAGACTTCAGTGTAAAGGTTACACACGAAAATCGGGAATAGGTCAAGACAGTCAATCTAGAAAACTCACCCAGACGAGCTGCGTAAAAGGAACAGGAACAACAGTGGAGGCGAGCGCGCGCCACGGAGCAGGTATCCAAGCGAAGGCTTCTAGGAATTCCTGGAGAACAGCAGAGTGAAACAGCAGCAACGGGGAAAAACATCCAGCGACAAATCAAGACGAACCAACAACTTAGGGTGGGGAAAACGGGGTATAAATAATGAGGGATCGATTGATTGAAAAGCAGTGACAGCTGGGAAATGTGATTGATAAGCGTGGGGAAGTGAGAGAACCAATCAGCGACGTCTCAGATGACGTCAACGGGGAGAAACGTGTGAACGAGGGAATTGAAATACTTGACAGAAAAAATTAATGAAAACAAAGCGAGGGTGGTTAAAGGAACAGAACGAGTGAGAAAGCAAGGACAGAAACCTCACAGTACCCCCCCCTCCACGGGAGCCGCCCGGCGACCAGGCCGACCCGGCTCGTCAGGATGGGCCCGATGGAAGTCGGTGATCAAGCCGGGATCCACGATGAGCTGCCGGGAGACCCAGCTACGCTCCTCTGGGCCGTAACCCTCCCAGTCCACCAGGTATTGGAATCCCCGGCCCCGCCGACGAACGCCCATCAACCGGCGGACCTGCCACTGGGGGTGACCATCCACTAGCACAGGAGGCGGTGGATCAGGAGCTGGAGGCATAAGGGGACTGAGGGAGACGGGCTTAACCCGGGAGACATGGAACACGGGGTGGATGTGCATGGATGCAGGAAGCTTCAGGCGCAGGGCCGCCGGACTGAGTACCTTCAGGACCTCGAAAGGACCGACGAAGCGAGGGTTGAGCTTCTTGGCCGAGGACCGTAGCGGGAGGTCCTTCGCGGAGAGCCACACCCTCTGCCCAGGGCGGTAAGTCGGCGCGGGAACCTGGCGCCGGTCGGCACCACGACAGGCGCGCTCAGATGTCCGGAGCAGCGCGGTCCTGGTGATCTCCCAAACGCGACGGCAGCGGTCGAGGTGGACCTGCACGGAGGGAACTGCCACTTCCGTCTCCAGTGCGGGAAAAAGAGGGGGCTGGTAGCCCAGGGAGGCCTCAAAAGGGGAGAGGCCGGTGGCGGAACTGACCATTGAGTTGATCGAGTATTCAACCCAGGGAAGGAAACGACTCCAGGATGCCGGCCTCTCGGCTGCCACACACCGAAGAGCAGACTCCACGCTCTGGTTCATCCTCTCCGTCTGCCCGTTTGTCTGGGGATGGTAGCCAGAGGAGAGACTGACCGTTGCCCCCAATCCCTTGCAGAAAGCCCGCCATACCTGGGAGGTGAACTGGGGCCCCCGGTCAGAGACGATGTCCTGGGGAAAACCGTGAAGGCGGAACACGTGGTGCGTCAGGAGGTCCGCCGTCTCGGCTGCTGAGGGAAGCTTGGAGAGGGCCACGAGGTGGACCCCCTTGCTGAATCGATCCACCACGGTCAGAAGGCAGGTGTTCCCCTGGGAGGAGGGTAGTCCAGTGACGAAGTCGAGCGCCACATGTGACCACGGACGGCTTGGAACGGGAAGTGGCTGCAAGAGCCCGGAGGGTGCCTGGTGAGAGGCCTTGCTGCGGGCACAGACCGCGCAGGCCAATACGAACTCCTTGACGTCGTTCCGCATGGTGGGCCACCAGAAACGACGAGCCAGGAAGGAGAACGTGCGATGGACGCCTGGGTGGCAGGCGAACCGGCTGGTATGGCCCCACAGCAGTACCTGGGACCGGACAGAGTCAGGGACGAAGAGACGGCTCCTAGGGACGTTGCTTGGAGCACGTTGGAAGCGTAGGGCACGCCTCACCACACCCTCGATGCCCAAAGTGATGGCTCCAACCACTCGGGCCTCCGGGATGATGGGAGATGGGTCCTCAGAGGGTGGAGCCCCCTTGGAGTGCATCCGGGACAGGGAGTCGGCCTTCGTGTTGCGGGAACCGGGGCGGAAGGTCAGCGAGAAGTCGAACCGACTGAGGAAACTGGCCCATCTCGCCTGCCGACCGTTGAGGCGCCTGGAAGCGCGGATGAACGTTAGGTTCTTGTGGTCCGTCCAGATGGTAAAAGGCTCCTCGGCACCCTCTAGCCAATGACGCCACTCCTCCAGAGCAGCCACGACCGCCAGTAGCTCCCGATTGCCGGTGTCGTAGTTCCTCTCGGCGGGGAGGAAGCGACGCGAGTAGAAGGCGCAAGGATGTACCTTCTGGTCGGAAGGAGAACGCTGGGATAGGACAGCGCCCAGGCCAGAATCCGAGGCGTCCACCTCCACGATGAACTGTCTCTTGGGGTCAGGGTGGAGCAGGATAGGAGCGGAAGTGAACCTTCTCTTGAGGGAGCGGAACGCAGCGCATGCCGCTGGGGACCAGTCGAACGGCAGAGCGGGGGAGGTCAGCTTGGTAAGAGGCTCCGCCACTTGGCTGTAGTTCCGGATGAACCTTCGGTAGAAGTTTGCGAACCCGAGGAAACTCTGTAACTCCTTCCGAGTGGTGGGTTCCGGCCAATCCTCCACAGCCTGGATCTTGCGAGGATCCGCTCGGGTCAAGCCCTTCTCCACGATGAAGCCCAGGTAGTCGACGGAGTTGGAGTGGAAACGGCACTTCTCCGCCTTGACGAAGAGCCGATTGTGGAGGAGGCGCTCCAGCACCCGGCGGACATGCAGGATGTGTTCCTCGAGGGTCCTGGAAAAGATAAGAATGTCGTCCAGGTACACCACCACGAACACCTCCAGCATGTCACGGAGGACATCGTTCATGAGTGCCTGGAATACCGCCGGGGCGTTGGTGAGGCCGAACGGCATCACAAGGTACTCATAGTGGCCCCTGGGGGTCTTGAAGGCGGTCTTCCATTCATCGCCCTCACGGATACGGACAAGATGATAGGCACTTCGGAGATCCAGCTTGGTGAAGAACGAGGCCTGGGTCAGTGGCTCGAAGGTGGAGCTCATGAGAGGTAGGGGGTATTTGTTCTTGATGGTGATCTCGTTGAGCTGACGATAGTCGATACAGGGTCGCAGGTCCCCATCCTTCTTACCAACAAAGAAGAACCCGGCCGCCACCGGGGAGGAGGAAGGCCGAATGAGTCCTGCTTCCAATGACTCAGAGATGTAGAGATCCATCGCCTTCTTCTCCGGGACAGTCAGACTGTAGAGGCGGCTGCCGGGAAGGGGAGCCCCTTGGCGGAGGTCGATGGCGCAGTCATAGGGGCGGTGAGGTGGAAGGGACTGAGCCCTGGTCTTACTGAATACCTCCATGAGGTCGTGGTACTCGGGAGGAATGGACGAGGGATCCGGGGGCAACTCACCAGCCGGTCTCCGGGGCGGGGGACAAGACGCCGCCTGTAGACAGCGGGCGTGACAGGAGGAGCTCCAGCCCCTGATGGTACCGGAGGCCCAGGCGATGTGGGGCTCGTGCAGCGCGAGCCAGGGCCTACCCAGGACCACCGGGACAAGGGGGGATTGGGTAATGAGGAACTGGATCCTCTCTACGTGGTTCCCAGCAATGGTCAGCAAGACTGGGCCGGTCCGTTGAGAGATGTCGGCCAGGCGGTGTTGGTCCAACGAAAAGATCTCCAAGGGCCTCACAAGGGCCTCAAGAGGTATGTTGGCTTGGGTGGCAAACTCGAAGTCGAGGAAGTTCTCGTCTGCCCCAGAGTCGATGAGGGCCTCCACCGTGGCACGTTGGTCCCCCCAGGCCAGGGTGACGCTCATCAGATGGTCAGGTGGTGCGCGGCGCTGGGAATGGGAAAAACGGCTCACCAGGATCTCCCGGGGTCTTGGTGAGCCCGATCTTTTTGCCGGGTAGGGCAGTCGGCGATACGGTGTCCCGCACCTCCGCAGTAGAGGCAGAGACCGGACCTGAGCCTTGCCTGACGCTCCGCCTGGCTCAGATGAGAGCGTCCCAGCTGCATGGGTTCCTCCTCGCGCACCGGACGGAGAAGCCTGTTACCATCAGTAGTGTTGGGGACGGGGCGTCCAGGAGTCCGGGGTGTTTCAGGAGGTGACAGTCGGGTCCTCTCGCGCCTTCTCTCCAGGAGGCGTCCGTCAATACGGATGACAAGGCTAAACAGCTCCTCGAGGGAGTCGGGCACCTCCCTGGTAGCGAGCTGGTCCCGGACTGCGTCACTGAGCCCCCTTATGAAGGTTAGGCGAAGAGCAGGTTCGTTCCATCCACTCTCCACCGCCGCCAGTCGAAACTCCATGACATAGTCCGTCACCCTGCTGCTCCCTTGTCGGAAGGTCCCCAACCGGGCTCCAGGGTCCAGACCTCGGGCTGGATGGTGGAACACTCTGCGGAGCTCCGCCACGAAGTCTGGGTAGGAGAACAAAAAATCTGCTTCCATTGCCCAGGAGGAAGTGACCCACTGGGCAGCATGGCCTGAAAGTAGGTTGGTTATATAAGCCACTCGGGACCCATGAGCAGAAAAACGGCTTGGTTGATGACGGAAAACCAACTCACATTGCATGATGAATGTGGCACACTCCTCGGGATTACCGTCGAACAGCCGTGGGACGGAGAGAAGGGGTTCCCGAGGTGCGAGATCTGCTGGGGCTGCGGGGAATGTTCCTGAAGGGTGTGAGAGATGAAAAGTATTAACGGCGTCGCCCAGCGAGTTAAGCTGGGCGAGAATCTCGGACTGTTGTCCCGCCATAGCGGCCATTGAACCCTGCATAGGCAGGACCTGGTCCCTGAGGTTCTGCACCGCAGCCGCAGCCCGCTCTAGTTGGAGACCGTGATCCCTGGTCAACTCGACTTGAATTGCAAGTGCGGTTCTGACCCCCTCTGTGTCGGCTGGGGTCGTCATATTGGTTGGTTCGTAATGTTATGGTTTGACACCGACCCCAAACGCTACGACACAAGAGAGTTGGATTCAGAGTTGCCAAATACGAGGGCTTGTTTATTTGGTAATAAGAATAAGTGAAACAGGGAAAGCAGGTCAACAAGAACAGGTACAATGAACAAGGGGCAAAGTTCTGCTGCTCTGCAGCTTCTCCCGGAAGGGTAGTCTTGGGGAGCAGGAGCAGACCTCTGTACCGCTCTGCAGACTCTCCCGGGGGATCTCTCAGATGTTGTGCAAGACCGAGAGAGGGAGAGAGGGAACGAGTCAGTGACAGAGCAGACTTGAAACGAGCTGGAGGACAGGGTGTTATATTCTTCGTGTTAAACAACACAGTGATGTGCAATATTCCAAAAACAGCCCAAGTGAATATCTTCATGTAAACACACAGTGAGCAAAAATCCAAACACCGTCCAAATGTGAAATAATATCTTCGTGTAAACACACAGTGAGCAAAAATCCAAACACTGTCCAAATGTGAAATAATATCTTCGGCGTGAGCAAACACACAGAGGGAGGTGGAAGATCCCAAAAATATTATTCCATAAAGGAAAGAGCAAAATCGATAATGGCTGGGTGAGTGACTGTCTGACAAAAAGGTGGTAGACTTCAGTGTAAAGGTTACACACGAAAATCGGGAATAGGTCAAGACAGTCAATCTAGAAAACTCACCCAGACGAGCTGCGTAAAAGGAACAGGAACAACAGTGGAGGCGAGCGCGCGCCACGGAGCAGGTATCCAAGCGAAGGCTTCTAGGAATTCCTGGAGAACAGCAGAGTGAAACAGCAGCAACGGGGAAAAACATCCAGCGACAAATCAAGACGAACCAACAACTTAGGGTGGGGAAAACGGGGTATAAATAATGAGGGATCGATTGATTGAAAAGCAGTGACAGCTGGGAAATGTGATTGATAAGCGTGGGGAAGTGAGAGAACCAATCAGCGACATCTCAGATGACGTCAACGGGGAGAAACGTGTGAACGAGGGAATTGAAATACTTGACAGAAAAAATGAATGAAAACAAAGCGAGGGTGGTTAAAGGAACAGAACGAGTGAGAAAGCAAGGACAGAAACCTCACAGGTTAAATATAAACAATGGCATAGGATTTGAATTTAAACACAGTGGAGCTTAGATGATCTACAGTTGTCCACGACTTATCCTCCAAGGCATCTGCTATATAATAATCTTCAGATTTACTTAAGTGTTATTAGTAGGTTACAGCAGTAAGCATTAGTTTGCTCAGTCAATTATGGCCAATTCGTTTTATATTGTTTAATACAGTTAAATAAATAGATAAATGAAAAGCAATTTTTTTTTGATTACCCCCCCCCCCCCCCCCCCCCCCCCCGAACCGTGGATTTTGTGTACCGTTACACCCCTAATGTTTCTATAACTCTCTCCCATATAACTCTCTCCCATACCCTTAACACCAACCGCTGAAGTGCCCTTGAGCAAGGCACTAAACCCCCAACTGCTCCAGTGGAGTTGCTCAGTGGCCAACAGTGTCAGACTGTGGTTGTACTGGGGCCTAACAAAATTAATAGTTGGTTTCAGGTTGGTTGTCAGTTTGGCCATGGGTAGGTAGGGAATTTATTTTATTTTATTTTTTTATTTTATTCTTTCCCACGGCGACTATGGATAGGGAATTTCTTTATTTAATTAAAATGTTCACAACAACATGGATGCATGTACTCTGCCAGCATGTTTAATATCCATAATACTAAATGTTTGACTAAGATTTCTATGAAACTTTATTAAAAAAAAAAAAAAAACATTTTTTTTTTTTTTTTTATAATTTTTTCTAAAAACTCATAAAATATATTGGGTCGCACCTAAATCGGCAGGGTCGGTCGGCAACCTGAAACCAACTATTAATTTTGTTAGGCCTGGGCAGCTCCCAGGTGTGAATGGAACTCTGTGAATGTGAAGCAGGGCGTAGCTGAAAAAGAGCATCTGTGCTCAGCGAACCTACCCTGGGTAAATAAAGGTTAAAATTAAAAATAAAAAAAATAAACACTGCAAGAACAGGCTGAAGCATAAGTCATTCAAGTAGATGCCGTCCATGGAAGAACAGTGTCCAGGGTAATTCCTTGTACTGTATGAACCAGGGAAACAGTGTGCTGGGGTACCCCAAGTTTGACTCTGGTTCGCTTGACAATTAAGTTTGGGTCACTTCAGTTCCAAGAACAGGCTGAAGCAGCATATTCAAGTAGATGCCGTCCATGGAAGAACAGTGTCCATCAGGGTAATTCCTTGTACTGTATGAACCAGGGAAACAGTGTGTGCTGTGCTGTGCTGGGGTACCCTAAGTTTGACTCTGGTTCGCTTGACAATTAAGTTTGGGTCACTTCGGTTCCAAGAACAGGCTGAAGCAGTATAAGTCATTCAAGTAGATGCCAGGGTAATTCCTTGTACTGTATGAACCAGGGAAACAGTGTGTGCTGTGCTGTGCTGGGGTACCCTAAGTTTGACTCTGGTTCGCTTGACAATTAAGTTTGGGTCACTTCGGTTCCAAGAACAGGCTGAAGCAGCATAAGTCATTCAAGTAGATGCCAGGGTAATTCCTTGTACTGTATGAACCAGGGAAACAGTGTGTGCTGTGCTGTGCTGGGGTACCCTAAGTTTGACTCTGGTTCGCTTGACTTAAGTTTGGGTCACTTTGGTTCCTTGAGATGCCTCCCTCCCGGTCTGGCGCATAACGAAGCCACTTCTTGACAGTTTCGCTGTAGTCCTGGTTGGTCAGCTTGGGGTCAAACTGTCGAGCAGCAGCTGATAGACACAAAAATAAAAAAGGGAGGAAGAGAGGTGGGTGAGATGATGTACGATGATAAGAGCACCCGGCCCTCACTTCACACGAGTGCGATTTTTTTTAATCACTCAATTACTCACTCTGTAGGTCTACAGTAACAAGCTACAGTCAGCATCCAGTTAGACTGGACAGGAAAGAGAATTAAGCAATCGCTTAGCCTGACACCATCTAAGCAATACAATGTGTATCCATGCACCTCTAAAGCTCAATTACGTTGTCCATTTCTTATAGGTTGCACTTTCATCACTTTATTCCAACATAACACTTTTTTTTAAAGTTTTTGCAACAGCATAATTATATTCTGAATCACCAGCATCACCAGCATCACCACCTCACTACCTAAACTTAACCTATGAAGTAGTTTGCAGGGGAGGAAGCTCACCAAACATGCAGGCTTGTAGTGTGGTGTGCTTGAATGGCTTCTTGCTTTCTGAACAACGCCTGTCTTTCTTTCCAGCCCAGTTGAACCCACTGGCCAGGGCGTTGGTCATAGCAGTTTTCAACATCAGTCTGATCAGGTTCTCTGAATTGGTGCCTCCTACCAAAGCCAGGCGAGAAATCTAAATCAGAGAGAAGAAAATGAAGGCCCTGCGTTAGAAACAGCATAACGTTTATTTTATGAACACAGAGCAACCAACTTGTTTATACACACACTTTATGCATGCACTGATATTCCAGCCCATGCCAGTCATTAGGTTTAACCACATTAACCCTCCTGTCCATATGTAAACGGTATATTTGAACAATTTCAAAACGTTTCATAAATAGCAGATATACAAGCTCTAACACGTTTTGAACTAGAAAGTGCTAAACACATTTTTCCCCTGAACAAGACCACACTGAAACGATCTACATTTGATAAATGAATGCAGTTCAATAAATTACCATCTTTTGACGGACTGATTGCTCCATCAGTAATGATTCTGCCTCATTGAAGTCTTGTTCACTGGCGATTGGCAGCTGGAAGGGGAGCATAGTGGTTGTGGTGGCCACCCCGTGTCCCCTGGTCCCACCAGATATGTTGCCCTCAGCCAACTCGGTCTTGATGAACTGCACATCTCTCGATAGATCCTTCACCACGACAAGTAATTCAGCCAGCATTGAATTATTCTTCTGGATGGTAAGGTCTTCAGAAGAAGAGTTAAAATCATTAAGTGAGAAATAAAAATAAGCAGCAAATCACACAAGGAATTACACCATGTCCAATAGACTTGCCTTTCAGAAGCTGCCCGTCATCGCCGGCCATCTGTCTACGCTGTGAAACACCAGATTGCCCTGAGCTGTGTCCTGACATTGCTGTAGAAACAAAATCATAGTTATATATTTCACTAGTTTGACTGCATTGGATCAAACTGGTGGTAGTTCCCTCTAAAATGGCATACCATTTTGTGCATGTTGTGAGAGACCAGGGGGACTGTAGTATTGCCCCGAGCTGCATCCCGACATCCCTGTAGAAACAAATCATTATATTTAAAAATACAAAATCTGACTTGTCAGTCAAATTAACATACATGTCATAATCACTAACACCGGTTCCTGACAGGCAGCAAGCGAGCGAACTGGAGACGAAATCGCACACGACACTGTCCTGATATGACGCAGCGCGTGTCCGAGTGTGTGTTACCTGGATTCTCGACCAATAAAAAGTGTTTAGGGGCGGGACTCGGCCACGTAATCGCTCAACTAGAGACACAGCGAGCGAATATTTGAGGGGTGAACGACATCGCTGCTCAGTTCACTGTCGCTCGCGGCAGGTCAGGATAGTCTGATTGAAACGAATACATTTTAATCACTTTTTCTTGCTCGCTCGCGTCGCTCTATGTCAGGAAGGGGTGTAAGGAGTTGTATCCCTGTCTCTCAAAACACTGTTACTGAAAGAGTACAGTATCATACCACTACTTGCACTTTGTCGATCTTGCAGCTGCTGGACATGTGAGGCCTGCTGCTGCTGGTGATACTGAACAATATCAAATCCTGGCATCTCGGCTGAAACACAGTAGGAAATACACAAAGTTATTAGCAAATGACGCTATTGTAATCCCCCATGTGAGAAAATGTTTGATTTCCATTCAGCTGATTTCACGTGCACTGCCAAATACTACTTTAATAAAAATATCAAAGACAATGCGAGACAATACAGATATTTTAAACATGCCAGAATATTATGTTATGAGATTGCTTGATAACTCACCATTATGTTGAGTCAGCGATTGCCGGTAGTTGCTAGTAACCAGATCTACAAAGGAGAAATGTAAAATAAGTTGCGACTCAAACATGGTGGAAATTGTGCTCAATATAAAAGCATTATGTACAACTACACATTTTTATTGTGACATTGCTTGCAAGTTGTGAAGGCTTTGAATTTTTGTAGTGGGCTGGCATGCACATTGTAAACATGTATTCTGTTGCATGCATGATGCCAGCGACCTGCCAGCCATCTCCTCACAAGAACACAGATATGGGTTCACTTACTGTTATTTGGATCAGGAGTCTGCAACGAATCTAAATAGCTGTAGATCATGCCACCATCCAAAGAATCTAAAAAAGGTAAGCCAGGGTGAGAATTGAAGATGCTACAAATCATGTTTAAACAGTCATCTAGTTGGCATTTTAACATGCATAGCAACATACCATTCATTGTAGGGTCTTGGCCAACAACTGGAGGGTTGACGGATCTTAGCGCCTTACGAGACCGGCTCGATTTTGGAGTCTGTCCTACAACATATTTTAGTTGGCATGTTATTCACAATGTATATATTTTGGGCCAACTATAGAATAACTGCAAGAAATGCAGAAGTCCAATCAAATTAAAATGCTCAATTTGTCGGTACATGGTCAGACTAATTTGTTTAACTGTTTATTATTATTATTATTAACTGTAGCCATTTCCAAAGTGCCTATATAAAATAAATGCATTGCATCAATACCTGGGAAACCCACATCAGGTGCTTTGGCAAAACGTTTTCTTTTGGCGTCGCCACTCGAGTCAGAGTCCGAGTGCACATACTGCTGATTTGGCCTAAAAAAAAGTATATATATACACACATATAAATAAATGTAGTTATGATACTACGTTTATTAGTCAAGGCTAAAGTCTGAATACATAGGCCCTCAGGCCACTGTGTGTTATCCTTTTAGCACTACTTGCAACTACAACAGCAGTGCCATTATTTACAACACCCTAGGGAGAGTTGTCCCTTTAACAAAGTGAACACTGTACCTGGATCTTCTTTTCTGGCGGAGATCTCCTTCGTCCTCAGATTCAATTTCAGAGGTTGGACACATAGTTGAGGTGTACTTGGTCTCTCGTTTTTTGGCCTCATCATGGGTCTCTGGAAAGAGCAGAGAGAAAATGACAATTAACATATCTGCAGTCCAGTGTTTAACGAAAAAATATATGTACCTCTTATCATATGTGCATCGTCACAATTTGCGTCCTCACTTTTTGTGTATGTGTTGCACGAAATACTCACCACACGTAGTAAGCTCACGTACATCCTTATAGGTGATCCATTTATCATCTGGTTGCAGTCCATCTCGAAGGGCTTTTGTGAGCTTTATGTGTTTAGGGGGCCATAACACAGTCTGGTCTTTAGCATTAAACCAGCTCCCTAGAACTACTGCTGTCCCACCATTTGGGAACTGTACAACTGACCACAGCACCACCTCACCATTCATCTTCAAAGGGCTGAAATGAGAATTTACGGTACTCATAATGATCTCTCCTTACAAGCCATTCCCATACCGTCCTAAACTAATATAATCCAGCCTTATTTCTGTCTGTAGTCGTCGGTGTAGGTTATCCAGTGTACATATCCACACGGTCCTCGTCTAGGGCTCCTCGGGTGAAAGCGCCAGGGTAAGCAGCCCAGCCTGGATAAGCACACTAGCTGGTACGAGGAAACGTTGGTAATGCTGGTCACTGTAGAACGGTAGCCGCACAATACACTATACATAATAGACTAATAATAATAGAATAGGTCAAACTCAACGATACAGCTTTAAACTCTGACACTTCAGCTATCAATTTGCACACGGTCTCAAGGCTCTATTTTGGGGCAAAACGGGCACACTTCACAGCACGTTGTATCGTGGTGAAGGCTTCAACTTATTGGGGTAACTAACTGCTGTATCCACCTGAAACGTATTTATACGTAAGGTGAATAATCTATAGTACCAGCCTTATTTCTGTCTGTAGTCGTCGGTGTAGGTTATCCAGTGTACATATCCACACGGTCCTCGTCTAGGGCTCCTCGGGTGAAAGCGCCAGGGTAAGCAGCCCAGCCTGGATAAGCACACTAGCTGGTACGAGGAAACGTTGGTAATGCTGGTCACTGTAGAACGGTAGCCGCACGATACACTATACATAATAGACTAATAATAATAGAATAGGTCGAACTCAACGATACAGCTTTAAACTCTGACACTTCAGCTATCAATTTGCACGCGGTCTCAAGGCTCTATTTTGGGGCAAAACGGGCACACTTCACAGCACGTTGTATCGTGGTGAAGGCTTCAACTTATTGGGGTAACTAACTGCTGTATCCACCTGAAACGTATTTATACGTAAGGTGAATAATCTATAGTACCAGCCTTATTTCTGTCTGTAGTCGTCGGTGTAGGTTATCCAGTGTACATATCCACACGGTCCTCGTCTAGGGCTCCTCGGGTGAAAGCGCCAGGGTAAGCAGCCCAGCCTGGATAAGCACACTAGCTGGTACGAGGAAACGTTGGTAATGCTGGTCACTGTAGAACGGTAGCCGCACGATACACTATACATAATAGACTAATAATAATAGAATAGGTCGAACTCAACGATACAGCTTTAAACTCTGACACTTCAGCTATCAATTTGCACGCGGTCTCAAGGCTCTATTTTGGGGCAAAACGGGCACACTTCACAGCACGTTGTATCGTGGTGAAGGCTTCAACTTATTGGGGTAACTAACTGCTGTATCCACCTGAAACGTATTTATACGTAAGGTGAATAATCTATAGTACCAGCCTTATTTCTGTCTGTAGTCGTCGGTGTAGGTTATCCAGTGTACATATCCACACGGTCCTCGTCTAGGGCTCCTCGGGTGAAAGCGCCAGGGTAAGCAGCCCAGCCTGGATAAGCACACTAGCTGGTACGAGGAAACGTTGGTAATGCTGGTCACTGTAGAACGGTAGCCGCACGATACACTATACATAATAGACTAATAATAATAGAATAGGTCGAACTCAACGATACAGCTTTAAACTCTGACACTTTAGCTATCAATTTGCACGCGGTCTCAAGGCTCTATTTTGGGGCAAAACGGGCACACTTCACAGCACGTTGTATCGTGGTGAAGGCTTCAACTTATTGGGGTAACTAACTGCTGTATCCACCTGAAACGTATTTATACGTAAGGTGAATAATCTATAGTACCAGCCTTATTTCTGTCTGTAGTCGTCGGTGTAGGTTATCCAGTGTACATATCCACACGGTCCTCGTCTAGGGCTCCTCGGGTGAAAGCGCCAGGGTAAGCAGCCCAGCCTGGATAAGCACACTAGCTGGTACGAGGAAACGTTGGTAATGCTGGTCACTGTAGAATGGTAGCCGCACGATACACTATACATAATAGACTAATAATAATAGAATAGGTCGAACTCAACGATACAGCTTTAAACTCTGACACTTCAGCTATCAATTTGCACGCGGTCTCAAGGCTCTATTTTGGCGCAAAACGGGCACACTTCACAGCACGTTGTATCGTGGTGAAGGCTTCAACTTATTGGGGTAACTAACTGCTGTATCCACCTGAAACGTATTTATACGTAAGGTGAATAATCTATAGTACCAGCCTTATTTCTGTCTGTAGTCATCGGTGTAGGTTATCCAGTGTACATATCCACACGGTTCTCGTCTAGGGCTCCTCGGGTGAAAGCACCTGGGTAAGCAGCCCAGCCTGGATAAGCACACTAGCTGGTACGAGGAAACGTTGGTAATTAGTCCGCACACATTGCATTTTTGAAGCATTTAAAGGAAAACTCCAACATTTTGTGAAATTAGCTTATTTGACATCTTCCCTGGAGTTATAAGAAGATACATACCTTTTTCGTCTCTCTGCATGCATTGGGCTTAGGGAACGCCTGGACAGTTAGCCTAGCTTAACTTCATCACTGGAAGTGGGGCAGACATCTAACCTAGTTCACTACAGTCAGGAAATATACTCCAAATACAATCAAAATACAACTCCCAAACGTTCCCGTAAACATGTTGTGACCTGTGTATTTACCACGTCTCCCAGTCACACAAGTCACACAAGTCTCCAAGTCACACAAGTCTCCCAGTCACACAAGTCTCCAAGTCACATGAGTCACACAAGTCTCCAAGTCACACAAGTCACACAAGTCCAAGTCTCCAAGTCACACAAGTCACACAAGTCACACAAGTCACACAAGTCTCCAAGTCACACAAGTCTCCAAGTCACACAAGTCTCCAAGTCACACAAGTCACACAAGTCACACAAGTCCAAGTCACACAAGTCACACAAGTCTCCAAGTCACACAAGTCACACAAGTCTCCAAGTCACACAAGTCTCCAAGTCACACAAGTCACACAAGTCACACAAGTCCAAGTCACACAAGTCCAAGTCTCCAAGTCACACGAGTCACACAAGTCTCCAAGTCACACAAGTCACACAAGTCACACAAGTCACACAAGTCACACAAGTCACACAAGTCCAAGTCACACAAGTCACACAAGTCTCCAAGTCACACAAGTCACACAAGTCTCCAAGTCACACAAGTCTCCAAGTCACACAAGTCACACAAGTCCAAGTCACACAAGTCACACAAGTCTCCAAGTCACACAAGTCACACAAGTCTCCAAGTCACACAAGTCTCCAAGTCACACAAGTCACACAAGTCACACAAGTCACACAAGTCCAAGTCACACAAGTCACACAAGTCTCCAAGTCACACAAGTCACACAAGTCTCCAAGTCACACAAGTCTCCAAGTCACACAAGTCACACAAGTCACACAAGTCCAAGTCACACAAGTCACACAAGTCTCCAAGTCACACAAGTCACACAAGTCTCCAAGTCACAAAAGTCTCCCAGTCACACGAGACTCGTGTGACTTGTGTGACTGGGAGACGGGGTAAACACACAGGTCACAACATGTTTACAGGAACGTTTGGGAGTTGTATTTGGAGTATATTTCCTGACTGTAGTGAACTAGGCTAGATGTCTGCCCCACTTCCAGTGATGAAGTTAAGCTAGGCTAACGGTCCAGGCGTTCCCTAAGCCCAAAGCATGCAGAGAGACGAAAAAGGTATGCATCTTCTTGTCCAACTCCAGGGAAGATGTTAAATAAGCTAATTTCACAAAATGTTGGAGTTTTCCTTTAAGCGTTTCAATTGGCCAGCCAAACATGTTATCTGTGTACATGTAATATTGTACTAATTGTGTATTTATTAATGAGGTAAGTTATGCCCCGAAATCCGACGTTAGAGTCAGTGTGTCAATATAGTTACTGCACTTTAGCTTTGTAGGGCAGTATGGTTATGCTGTTAAATGAAGTAGTGGTATTGCAATGGCACCATCTCCGTCTGGAGAGAGAAGACATTTGCGCTTGATATAGCGAAGTTTACCTATCCCTATATCTTCTTGCAAGCCACTGACCTTGTATGTACCAATGTATGATGATTCACAGGGATACATGTAGTATGGCTGTTTGTGTCTGTACTTTCTGTAAATTATATATACCTCTTCCTCTGATTTAAGAATATTCTCTACTAATGCAAATCCATCTCCAACCTCAATACAATTGTCTCCTTTATTTGTGGACAAAGTAAACCGATGAGTGGAGACCTTCCTGTACTGTTGTGAAGAAGTAAACTGTGGGGGGACAGGCCCATCAGTGTGAATATTACGCAAAATTGGATCATCTGTGGGACATGGGGATCCAACATGTGGAATTTCAGACAACCTTTTCACTACCTGTTGTAGAGGCTGATGTGGCTTGCGTAGAAGATGCTTAATTTGTCCAAGATAGTTCTCAAAAGGGAATCCTGAGATATTATCTAGAGTGCCAAACTTCCTGTATTCCTCAGCCAAATGAATAAGCTGGTGTACATTGTACACAATTTCACCTCTTCCATACACTGTCCCAAAGTGTTCAACAAAAGAAACCATCAACTTGTGCGCAAAGGCCAACATTTCCTCAGAAATACTAGGGGACAGCAACAAGTACATTCCAACAGAAAACAACATGAAGTTGTCATACAGCTCACTGGGGAGGGAATCCTTCAAAACAACAGGACCCCAATACAACATGAAGGATCGCAACTCAGTAGCTTTCCAGCGATCTAACTCTGACAGTTCCCTTGGTTTACGGTTAAATTCACAAGGCATGTAGGGACGTAGCTTTAGCAGTTTACCTGAAATGGCTTGTACAGTTTTGGAAGGGACCCTTGTTGCCAAATTCTTCCCCTTTAACCATATATTAAGCAGTTTCCTTGTAACTCCGAGACAACAGAGATGCATGTAATCAGTTGGAAACATAGAAACCATCTTAACTAAACCTGTTAAAGGGCTCGTCCCATTGTGATGTGCCTCATCAACCATGTCTGAGAAACTGGAGTCTGTCCTAAGTCTGACTTTTGTTTCAGGATATGTCATTTTATTTCTCCATACACCCTCCTGAAAACACTTGTCACAACCAGAATAGCCATTAAATGCCTTGGTCTGCTTAATATAAGCTCTAGCCGGGGCATCACAAATGAAAGAAGAAATCTGTACATCAAATTGCTTGTCATTATAGATAATGCCATTAGACAGTACATTCTGAAGATCTTTGACAAACTGCTCTAGGTACTCAAAAACACTCTTTGGCTTGCTTAGACCACAAAACATGCCAACAACAAATGGGGACTTTGTGTAGTCACATTTGAGACTTCCAAGTATGGGCCAAAACTGAAGTTTAGAACTTTTGAATAAAGGTAAACCATCTATATTAAACTGTAAATTAAGAGTTGTCAGAGTTGCCGGTAAAATCAAACATGCCAACCGTGAAAGCACCCCTTTGACTAAACCAAAATGATAGTATTCTCCCCCTTCAATCTTAGTGGTAGGCACATGTTTTTGTGTTCCTAGCAATGTTCTTCCATCTTTAGGAAGGGTGGGGTGAAACATCTTCAAAAAGGACAGCAAAGATGATAGTGCAACCAGAGAGACTGAATAGGATGTTGCCCAATATTTTAAACTTGTCATGAGGAAATCTTCATTATGCTCATCACTGTCAAAGACATGTTCAGGTTCAATTTCGTCATCCCCAGCTATACTTTCAAAATGTGCATTTGACTCACCTGGTGAGTCAATATTTTCACTTTGATCACTGATAGTTAGTGGTCTGTTTAGTGGCAAGTCTGAAGTTGATAAATCTAGTGGCAAGTCTGATCTAGTTGTTAAATCTAGTGGCAAGTCTGTCTTTGGTAAATCGAGCAGGCACTCAGTATAGGCTGTGACAGGATCTGTGTTCTCTAAAGAGTGATGGTTTGTCCTTGAATTAGCAGCAAACATTTACTTATAATCAGTGAGGATAGCCTGCTCTGTCTCTCTCACTAATTTGTTGACTCTACGTCTTTTAGCCCGAGAATAAGATGACATAGTGATGAGGTGCTGTAGTCAATGTAATGGTACATACATTGTGCTATTTACTTGGCTAGAACAGGTCTTTGCTTCAATTGCTGCAACGTGCGGCTTCTTGAAACTGGTACGTGATTCTGGAAAAAGAAAGAAAAAAGGGGGGAGGGTCGACATTAATGTGCTGCATTGCAATGTGCAGGGTGAAACGCTTGCATAATTCTACATTTTGATCAATATCAAGAGAGTCCATTATTATATTATTGTTATATTGTTCATTAGAAAATACCATGTATATAACCAAACGTCTAACTATATAGTCAATGTAATGGTACATAAATTGTGGTATTTACTTGGCTAGAACAATTAAGTCTCAAACAGCCTGCAAACTACCTGGCGTTCTATCGCCATGCTCTAAGACAAACTCTAACCTTAACCAACTTAGAAAGAGTGCAAGGGGAGATGAAGCATATAGCGATATAAACATAGTCATAGCATCAAATTAGTATTTAGATAAGCCACAGAAAAAACGATTTGTTATGTGAAGCGCTTTATCAACATGGGCGCCGCCATTTTGTTTGGTGACATCACCGTCGCGGTGCATTTAGCTAGCTGGCTACCTAGCCGCAGCCGGGATTCAAAGCCAACTAACCGGCTAACCCAGCTCGCTAAATACTGCATGTAGCTAGCAGAACTGTAAAATTAGTTTGAACAGCCATACAAAAAGAAACACGCGGTCCCGTTGTTGTCTGGTAGGCAACGTTGCATTTACGGATCCACGTGTTTACTAGGCCAGCTAGCGCGTGCTTCCTTGACTACTTCCTGTTCACCCAATAAGCATGCTTTTGATTGGCTGAGTCGCACAACGTCATTCAGTAACAACGCACGCAATTGGACCACGCAATTTCTAATCGTTGGCGCTTTAATATTAACATCGAAATAACTTAAACAACTGTAATATTAACATCGAAATAACTTAAACAACCGTACGATTCCACTTGCACACTCTCCAGAGTTATATTAAGCACACGCTACGAATATTCATGAATATTTATCTTAGTTGACGTATATATATATTTACCTACCAAACTGCAGCATATCACATGCACAACGCCGTCAAGATCCACTGGTGCACACTCACAATAACGTTATTTTTCACAGAACACAGTTAAGATAAAAGTAATATAGCCAAAACTTACTGTAAAGCACTCAGTAGAATCAAATCCGGGGGGAACCAGACGTGCTGTTCTGAACAGCAGTTCACATTGAGATATCGAGTGCTCAGCTGCATGCTGGGACGTACGTCTGTTTAAATTGGGGGGGGGGAATTCGGATCGGTCCAACGTAATGACGACAAACAGCATACGTTGAACAGCATCTGTTGATTCAACATTTATTAGATATTGGCATTTCAATCATTAAAATGCAACCACAAAACAATATTGATTCAATGATATGTTTTCAACATTAGTCAATTGCTTTAGCGGTTAATGGGTGATTCAACATCAATCGTCGACCTTAACCAAAAATCAAGCATTGTGACCATAAATCAACATTGAATTAACACCTTTTGCTATCTGGGTACACACTTCCCCTAAACTCTGTTAAACAACACTCACCTCTGGTCAGATTATGATTGATTGTTACTCTTACCTACCCACTTCCACTAAACGTTGCTAAACAAGACTCTCCTCTGGTCAGATTATGGTGATTGATTGTTACTCTTACCTACCTACAGTAGTCACTTCGGGCTGTACAGTGCGAGATATATGTCGCTCGTGCTACGTCTGCGTAGAGTCCATATATCAAACACCAAATCCCATAATTCCTAGCGAACAATATGCCAGCGAGTCGCGAGCTCAATGTACACTGACTGAGTGACTTCGACAAAATGAAGCGCTTTTTAAGGTATTAAATCCAACAAAAGAAGGATTAGTACAAGATCAAAACCCCAAACGAGCCCGAGAGGGACCACCGTTAATAGAAACGAGACAAAAGGAGAAGATTAACAAGATGTACAGATATAACGCAGAGTGGGAAAATTATTTTCCGTGGCTAATTTGTATCTGTTTGTAGCATCTGTTGCATCGGTCAAAAGTTCAAAACCGATTCATTCATATAATTTGCTCTCATCCACTTCTGTCAGCAGTGCACTGTGACTGCAGTGCACACAGATACTATCTTTGCTTCGCTACTACAGAAGGCGAGAGCCGCGTCACAGTTATCAACAAACAGTGGAAGTCGAGGAGGAGGAGACATGAATAGAATTGATCAACTGTCTAACGCTAGTAGCCTCTGGCTAACGCTAAACTACAGTGTCTAACTAACTAACGTGACTCTGCAACACCAGTTCCATTAGTGAGGAAATGGGGGGGGGGGGGGGGTATATCGACGACGCTTGACAACAGGTTCAAAGATAACTTCACATTTATTGGCAATTCGTTTCTTTATATCGCTTGCTCCAGCCAGGTTCAAACTGCGTTGTTGACAAAATGCCATCATGGTGTGGTCAGCTACGGAGCATCAGAACGCTCAAACTCAAACGCGCGCTCTCTCTCTCTCTCTCTCTCTCTCTCTCTCTCTCTCTCTCTCTCTCTCTCTCTCTCTGTTCAATGATTTAAAGTGGCCAAACGTTACAATATAAATACTAACTGGATAGTTGATGATAAACATTTAATTTCATTATCTGAAATATTATAAAATCATTAAGTCTGCTATAAGCCGGATTAAGTATATACATTTGGATTTTGTGTGCCCTGTATGCAAGATTCATGTCCCTTGCCAGTCACATACCTATTTAAGTAATGAACTGCACTACTTGTGGTTGTTTTTAGAGATTTTAGAGACGTTTTATACTCATGCTACAAGATTTTGGCCTGTGCTACAAAACTATTGTCGTATATTTCTAAATGGAAACATGAATAAAGCAACTGAAATGTACAAAGTAATGATTAGATAGAGAAGTTGATTTGATAGAAAGGGTGATTTGAACACCATGTGAGTTATTTCTGTGGCCCTAGGCTAAAAGAGGGTAGAGCTAAGTCGACTCTCCCATCACCCCAGACCAGATGGCTGACCTTAAGATAATTACTGGGCCCTCCAGGAGATAGTAAGATAGGGCAGGAAGGAAGTATGTACTCTAGCTAAGAGAGGAAACAAAAGCTTACTCCAGAATGACCCATTTGCCCCCACCGGACGGAACCTATTTGATAATAACAGACAGAAGGAAGGATATAATTATCTTTGAAGGAAACTAAACCAAACTCAAAATAACAGTTGAGATCAAAAGGTCATATTTAAGTAATTTCAGGTTAGAACGGCAGCTGCTGCTGACTAAGGTACAGAGGTCAGAAAGGTGACACCAAAACGGTTGGAATCTTCCTTTCACATCACAGAAACTGCCACCAGTTAAAACAGTGCAAATCAATAATATACTAATAGGTTTAGCAATTTCATAAGTTACATGTAGGCATAACTCTTAGAACTATTAGAATAACAGAAGTCACCATAAGGAATAAAAACTCTTAATACTAAAAAGATAAACAACTATACAATATTGGTCATATGATTTAATCAGGAAATAAAGTGTTCTATTGAAGGACGGATATGGTTTGTTGTCTGGGCACTGAAAGTAGTCTGTTTCTTATCTAGACTATGGAAACATTTTGTCACAAGCATGAGGATGTGTTACTCAGTGAAAAACGGAATCCCCTCATCAAGAAATGATTAAACAGCCGGCAGATTCTAATTGTGAAACTGTGTAGTGTCAGCAGACGCAGACTGTGCAACATGTTGACGCAAGACCCAGGAAGACGTGTCACGACAGACAAATTCCGGCTACAAGGAATGTGGCCAAATAGGGAAGCCAGATTGTGGGAGTGATGTGACTAGATAGGCAGGGAAGGTCTCTCTCTCTCTCTCTCTCATAAAAAGGGCTGATGGCGACGGACAGAGACACACACCAGAAGGGACCTGGAGACTGCACACACACCCGGTGACGGGAGCGAGGAGACGGAGAAGGATCCCTGGAACCGGTGACACAGAGAGCCATTGACACCAGATGACAGAGCCGAGGCTCATAGCAGACTCCGCCGAGACGAAAATCAAGCGCTCCCTGCCTGACCGCCGAGGAACGACCAGCAAACCACTAAGAGAGGACTCGTGTTGCCATGGACAACCTGAGACAGAGAACCGCAACGGAGAAGAAAGCTCTGATCGGCCCTAGCTGATCGGAGCATGGACCAAACAGCCACATTGTAACTGAGGGGTACAATTCCCTGACTGTATTGATAAGTATGGTATCATTAAACCACTACCGCTTTATGTACTTTAATTACTGGCCATACAGTACATGATATATAAATATGATGAACACTTCCCACAAGAAATCGGTTCCACACAAAGTAATAATTAAGTATTTATTGCAGCAAAAGGTACATAATATACTTCTCTATTATACTTTGGATGCGCTTATAAGGCAAAGGAATGTGCGTAGGCAAATCAATAATGAATGTCCATTCTCTGGTTACGCAGGAGGTAATTATACAACCTGAATCTTAGGGAATTATATCTATGGTACACTAGTAATATATAGCGGGAGATACTGGAAGGGTCCCCCCGGTTGTAAGCCAGCAGGGGTAGAGGATCTGTCGGTAGTAGAGAGTCTGGTCAACGATGACTAAGGAGACTCCAAGTACAGGAGACGGTGCAATAGTCTCTTGATCCACAGACGAATACAGCTGTTCTCCGTAGACTGTAGCTCCACAGTGAAGAAAGCTAGCCAGCCTCAGGCTCTCTGAGGCGCAGACTCGACTTGGCTCCTCACAGGGTAAATCCCACACGTGTAGGCGTCGGCGATTCTCCGCTCCATAAATCACAGGACCAAAACAAATATAATCCAGCCGCAAAGGGCTATGTAGTCGTCGGGTAGATTAATCCAGTGTACATGTCCACACGGTTCTCGTCTAGGTCTCCTCGGGTGAAAGCGCCATGAAAGCAGCCCAGCCTGGATAAGCACTCTAGCTGATACGAGGAAGCGTTGGTGATGCTGGTCACTGTAGAACTTTAGCCGCACGATACACTATACACAAATAGACTATTACTGACTTAATAGAAATATGTCGCACTCGACGGTATAGCGCCAAACTCTGACAATTCAGTTATTAATTCGCACGCGGTCTCAATGCTCTATTTGGGGCCAAACAGGCCATACTTCACCGCACGGAGTATCGTGGGTGAGGCTTCAACTTATTGGGTAACTCTACTTCTGTATTCACCTGCGCCATATTTATATGCACGGCGAACAAACTAGTGCCAACCTCATTTCTGTCTCGTATTCCTGGGCAAGGCCGGGCATGTACAGACATGTCTTGTCGGTGGCCTTGAACCTGACTCTGGAGGCATGGCCCCGGCGCCTGTGGACCGCTGTCCAATAGGAGAATGAAATATTATGGTCTGTACTAGGCTAAAGGGACATTCCGTGTATATGTACAAGGAATATACAAGGGATATCAAACGATATACAAATACTATGCAATATATATCAATCAATAAATATATATATTCGGTTTAATCTGATCCTTTGTAACACACATCAAAGAGACAATTAGATATACCAAAGAGACGATGTACTTGTTTTGATTCCTAAGCTGTGGTTTATTAATAAACACTGCAGCCTGTTGATTTGACCACCTCGTCAGCCTCCTTTTAATTGAACCGAACATCTGAAATACCAAACAAATGCCGGAGAAGGGTAATAGAAAACTATACGATCACTGAACTTAGATATAGAGATAAATGAAGATAGAAGATACTTCACTATCAACCTCTGTGCAAAAAAAGATAACGTACAGCCCTAAGCTCTGTTAAACAACACTCACCTCTGGTCAGGGATGAAGTGTATCCTGCTGCTCTGACTGCTGTCATTGGCCTGGCTGTTCCATCCTGACACACACAAAAGAAAACAAAAAAACATAATACTTACTGTTGTGAAGGGCCAGATTAAAGCTGAGAATCTACATTTATTGTTTTATATACATTGTATATTATTTATATATACACGGTATATCCCTTTAAGCCTGCGTTCGAATCATAGTAATATTCGCTCTCCTTATTGGATAACGCCCTCGGCGCCAGACCGCAAGCCCCCAAAGTCAGGTTCAAAGTCGCAACATGCCCGGAGACAGCGTATTGATTCGAGACGAGAACTGAGGTTCGGGACTAGATAACCACTTAAGTATATATGCTGCGGCAGGTGCGAACAGTAGCTGTTCATCAAGTTCATCCCGATTCAACGTGTAGTGAAGTGAGAAGCAGTGCGTCTAACAGAGCGTTGAGAACCACGTGCGAATTGAATAGTAAAGTGTCAGATTAATGCAGTAACGTCAAGTTCGACTTAGTTTAATGTGAAGTAAATAGTCGTTAATTTATTGTGTATCGTGCCAACCACAGTTCTGTTTCGTATTAGCTCTCGCTCGGCATCACTAGTCTGCACTATCTCGCATATGTACACGCTCACTGAATAAAGACCACAAATGTACCTTTAATCCCAATATTCGTCTGACCACACCCCTATCAGCTTACCCATATAAGCAGGGGTGGGGCCACCCACTCGCCTCCTTCTCGCTTTCACCACAAGGAAGAAGTGCCTCGGTAGATCCCCACACTTGACACCATGCTGGAAGAAAGAATTAGGAGCAGCTTTGGGAAACAAGGATACGTTGACATCATATCTTTATTTTCTCTCTCACTATTTTTCGAGAAAATACGGCGATATTGTCTTTGTACTGGAGTGTCTGGAAGATGATGATCATTCTAAAAATCCTCCACCGGTTTTCGTATTGGGAGTTCGTGCCGCTACATGCTTTTCCAACTGCAGTCCTTGCTGTGTGCTGGTTGCGGTAAAGGCACAGCTGGGCTGTAGGACGCGCCGCTGTTGTGAGACGCGGTGGGTTCCTGGTTCTGGTGAGTTATGTTTTGCTGGCAGGCTCCACTTGTCTGTTAGTGCTATGGGGGCTACTTGACAATGTTTATGAAAACCGGCCCCAGGCTAGGGTCCTTTGTTCAGTCTCCTAGACGACAGAAGACCTTGGTCTGAAGCCATTTTAGTTTAACTAGTGGGCCGCGACCATTAACACTGGTGATCCCTGTGTTTTCTGGACGAGTGGATATCTCTCTGTCCCGTGTTAAGCCCCTTCTTTCATATCCAAATGAGAGTATTCCTTCACGAGGAGATATGTGCATGGATGTTCGATAGCGGAAGATCCATGTTCAAGTCAGCTACACAAGCCAGTTTGGTATTGTGCTGATTCCGTCGGGTGTTGGTAAAATCTTGTTTCATCTTTTCTCTTAAAAAGTGAGGAGGGTTTCAGAACGGCGGCCTGTCTGGGTGAGTGTTATATCATTGTGTACAAAGTTCAGGTGATAGCTGCTTAGCCTACGGTTAGCCAGTCAGCTGTTAGCTGCGGCGTTAGCCTGCTGGGATCACTGCGTGGCCTACAGAGGTTGGGCCTACTGTTAGCCAGTCAGCTGTTAGCTGCGGCGCTAGCCGGTTGTGATCACTAGGAAACGTTAGCTGGCTGCTATCGGACAAGGCCAGCGCGGGGTAGCTCCGGCTCCTCGCGCGCCGCCGCGCGCTTCCCTCTGGTCGCGTGCGCCGTTCGCTCGGCGTCTCGCGAGCAGGGGCGGTAGCGACCGACGGTTGGGGCGACCGTTAGCTTAATGCTACTCTGTTGAACGTGCTTTGATTATAACATGTTTTACACTCTTGACTACGACGTCATCTTTGACAGGGGATGTTCGTCGACCCTGCCCTGAGCCTGGACGGGGATTGCGTCAACAAAGAGGACTGTAGCGACTGGTTGGAGCGACGACGCTGCCCAGTTCGAGCAACACAGGATCGGCTGTGTTGTCTACGGGGTCTTGAGACTGCACTTCGCTGATCTACGTTCCGGGTAGGACAAGGTTTGACCAGACCTTATAACACATCTTCTGGTTTTACTTTTCTAAATGTTTTGTGAATAACGATGTTTTCCCAAAACGTGTGTTGCTGCAATGCATTTAGGATACGACGCGAGTTATGTGTGAACTGTTTTTGTCACTGGCAGTTAGCTTCTCCGTGCAAATCGGGTTGTTGTTACAGATGTGAAAATGATCTGGTTGTTGTGTGAGAAACATCATGTGTGTTTATATGTACCGTGTACTCACAACTAAGGTAACTAACCTATGAAGCTATGCTTAGTGACAAGTGAGTAAAAGAATGTTCTTTTCTCAGCCTGTGATGACAATGAACAGTGTGTTCACATATTAACAGGTTTTCCTGTTTTAACTGGCCGTATTAAGGGTAAAATAAGAGGATTGTGTTTCCCCCCGGTTCCCTGGGGACTTTTTCATCCTCCTATCAGACATGTTGTGCACTACATTGTGTCTTTTGTGTGGTAGGGATGCGATGTAACCCTTAGCTTGATTGCTGAGGTTGTGCTAAAACTGCTGGAGAAACTTTATTTTCCTAAAAGAAAAGATTGTTTGGTGGCTGTCGTGTGTGCTTAGCAAGGCCTGTGGCCGATACTAATCGAGAATTATGTATTCTCTCATTATGAAAAACGGCGTTCCTCTGTAGAGTGTTTTTTTTGCCATTTTTTGTAGGTGATGATGGGTTGTGTGTGTCATGTGACCTACAACTGGGTTGGACTGGCCACAGAAGCACATGTGTATGTTGGACCGGGGCTCTTAGAGAGCCCTCTCTATTCTGTGTTTTTTCCTTAGTAAAAATCAGATAGCAGGTTGGCTCATGCGCTGTGTGGAGCTGTCAAAACGCTTCATAGAGCTGACTATGACTGTGTCATATTCTCTTTTTGTCATTACATCGTATCATGGGTGTGGGGTCGTAAAAGGGGTGAACTGGTAACCTTTCCTCTCCCCCTTGTTTCTGTCGGTCAGGGGTACACCCCCATGTCCTTCAAGGTTCATGTCACGTTGCGGTTCGGCACGTTACGGGGTGGGGGGGGGGGGGGGGGAGGGAGTTTCCTGGTCCCACGGCCTGGAATATTGGGCGTGTGCACCGCAGAAATTCCCCCGCCATAGAGTACGTCACCGTGCGCGTCTCTGTTGGTAGGACTTCCGTGTGCTGTTCAGGTCCATGTGATGGATCTGTTTCGGGGGGGTGGTCAGGGCTCCTCCTCACCAAGCGCCTATTCGGGCCTTCTGTGAGTTCGGACTCCTCCTTTCCATGTGAGGGAGCCTCCATCAGAGTACAGAGCCTTCCTCCTCAGATTGTCAAAGTGAGTGGACCCTCTAGAAGGTGTCCTATTCTATTGTGTATGTATTCGATTCAATTCGATTATTGAGTGTGTATGGGTTCAGTGCCTCTTCCCCGGAGAGCCCTAAAACCAATTTTGTACATGGCTCAAGGTGCAATATATTCTTTTCAATCTGTACAGCTCGCGTGGGAAGTCTCTCTGGGGATCCCCGTCTCCTTCCTATGGGAGGGTGGTGGGATGTAAAAATGTGAACGATTTTTACCCCCGGCTGTGTAGACTGGGATACATACTGTTGGTGCTTCCTTCTTTTCTATTCAAAAAGTGATGGAGTTAGGAAGTGTCACACCCCTCTTGTCGTTCCCCTGGGCGCCTTGGGGATTCAATGACAGGTTAAATAGCCTGTTCATTGATGGGGGTGTGTCCCGACAAACGTATAGTGCTAGCTCGCTGTGAACAGGCGACTGACTGGCACACCTTGGTTGCTTGAGGTTAAAACAGCGTTTTTATAAAGCAACTGAGATGGGGGTTTTTCCTCTTCCGACGACCACATCCCACGACCTGGGTTGGTTATCGACGGATTCTCGTTCATGTCTGGGGGATGATGATGGAATGGATTTGAACATATGTAGAGGGGTCTCACGCCCTTGGGGTGGGCCACCAGGCGCGGTTCGCCCGAACGTCTGGGTGGCGCCTTCTTTTCATGTTAAGATCGACACGCATATCTGCCCTTTCTCCTGGAGTAGGCATGTCGGCGTGGTTAGGGCACGGGACTGGTTCTGGTCACGCTGGTCCGGATCAGTTGAACCCGTTGTCCGCCGGGGATGCAGATCTGCTGTTCTGGTACCCTGAGGGACTTGGGCTTTTTTCAGGGGGAAAAATGCCAGGACGGTCCGGGTGTCACAGGGTTAAGCGCTATGGAGACCCTGGTTGGGTACGTTTTTACTCAGCACTGTCGTAATGGCTTACGGCCATGCCATCCTGTACATGCTCGATCTCGTCGGATCTCGGCCGCTACACAGGTTGGTCCTGGTTAGTACTTGGTTGGGAGACCGCCTGGGAATACCAAGTACGGTGTGCTTAGGGGCTGGTTCTCCATTCTTTTTCGCTCCTCTCTCACGCATGGCGAAGAGGGGCCTGTGGGGGTGGTCTTTGACCTCCTCTGGTGACCCTGTGCTTCCCGTACCGCCAGGCCCGGTCGGAAGTAATGTTTCGTCGACCCGTAGGCCTGGGTTAACCCTTTTTTGAAAACTGAAACACTTGTTCTTGAGGGGTTATAGGAACAACCACCGCATTGGGTAACGCCGAGGTGGTTGATTCCCTGGTGTGTTGGAGCAGTGTCAACTCCCGGGTTCATCGTTTGAGGGTGCCCCTGCACGTTCATGACGTCTGCCAATCGTGTCAGCCTTCTCTGCCTCGACCCCTCTGGGTGGGGTTTTTTAAATGGAGGCTTGGTCATGCAACACCGCCAGCTTACGCTCCTTCCGCCGGAGCGGCTGTGTTCAGCTGTCCCCTCTGGCGCCAGTCTCGTCCGCAGTCTCCAGGCTAGGGTTAATAGCCTGTTGCCTGGTTTTTCCCCGGTGCGCTGCCTGCTTCCGTTGGTTAACCTTTTTTGTGTGCTTACGGCCATGCTGACTGCCTGTTGCAGGGTCAGTGTGCCAGGCGGTGTACTATTGGGGGGACGGGGCCCGCTCGGCTGAGGGGCCTTTGTCCGAATACGCTGGCGATGTGGGGGGCGGGGCACTACGTGCCCACCTGGTGGGGTCTTGATGCTGGCATCATGGACTTCTCCGGGCCCCCATTCCAGGGAGTCCAGTCCTTTTGGTGGGTCTGGGTCTTCCTTTGCGCTCCGCTGCTACGGCCTTGCCACGGGGTTGGGTTTGCCCTTGACCCCGTGATTCTGGGGGCAGTAACGAGGTTGTTCCTCCGTTCGTTCCCGGGTGGCATACGGGTTGTGCGTGTGTGTAGTCGTGGGGTCAAGCCACGGTCTGCTCACCCTGTGCGCTGAGTTGCTTGAGTGCCTCTTCGCACGGTCGGGTCCGTCGCCCTCCCGTGAAGCCCCTAATAGGGGGGGTGCCCTCCATTAGGGTGGGTCGGGGGGGCTCGGCCCTCCCTGTTCTGATGGTTGTGGGGGGCTGTCAGCAGGGTGTATTTGTCGGCCGTTGGCTCTCGCTCGGCCTCCCTTGTGCAGACTAGTGATGCCGAGCGAGAGCTAATACGAAACAGAACGTTAGGTTATGACTATAACCAAGTTCTGTTAGTATAGCGACGCTCGGCATCCGACGCCGCTGCAGCCTTTGACCTCGCCTTGTGGCGAAAGCTTGGGAAGGAGGCGAGTGGGTGGCCCCACCCCTGCTTATATGGGTAAACTGATAGGGGTGTGGTCAGACGAATATTGGGATTAAAGGTACATTTGTGGTCTTTATTCAGTGCGCGTGCACATATGCGAGATAGTGCAGACTAGTGATGCCGAGCGTCGCTATACTAACAGAACTTGGTTATAGTCATAACCTAACGTTCGTTCGTGTGTAGCATTACCCAGCGGTTCGTTCGTGTTAGCTAGTGGACCTTAGCCAGTGCGCGTGGACTAAATACATTGGTGCCAGCACACGAGGAGGCCTAGTCGGAGAACCTGCTGGACGTGTGCACAGGAGAACCGGCGGCGGCGATTGCAGAACCATTACTGGTTGGATTATATTGATTGTGGAACGTATTACCCGGAGAAGAGCATCGTTAATCTCCACTGTCGTTTGGGATTTAACCTCGTGAGGATTTACATTCGGGCTGGCCTCATGGACCGAGGCTAGCTGGCTATCATCGTTGCTATCGTGCAATTGGATTACAGTTATTGCTTTTGTTGCTGAGCTTTGGATTACAAGGACTGGCTTCTGTACGTGAATCCCCTTCTTCTTCAATTGATCAGACTGAGTATCCGAACATTCCTCTATCCTCCAGACCTTACAACTCTGGGAGGAACCCAGTGTCTCCAGGCGGTACCAGCGTTGCCCTCTATAATTGCTATTATACGCCAGGTGGCGTCAGCCTAGTACCCATCGTAGGAATCATTCTATTCCCAGTGACTTATGCTACTGACTGACTTTATGCCTATTCTTCGCCATACAAGCGCGACCCTAATTCTCATTCTGTAACCTATTGTTGCATAATAATAAATACCCTCAATACCATATATTCGATGTACTGTCTGGCCAGTAATTAAAGTACATACCTAGCAGTGGTTTAATCTATCACAATCTTTAATACAGTCAGGGTTTTGTAACCCCTCAGTTACAATTGGTCCTTCGAGCCGGAGGGTATCAGTAATCTTTAATATCATATTAATATTGATATGGCCAGCGGTGGACACTCTCCAGACGGCTCTCCCAAATTAGAGCGCCCGCGGCGCAAACGTCAGCCACCTCCATACCTGGAGGACTTCGCTTTCGTTTTACCCCCTAGCTTATCTAAAAAGACGTTAAATACGGATAAAACGGATAGTTTAAGCATGCCCAATCCTATCGACTTGTCGGCCCTACCAGTAGAGACCCCAGTGGGTTCAAACGAAACTGACTTAGCTCACGGGGGGGACCAAGCGGGACATGACGTGACTATACCCCAAGACAGCGCCACCGGGATAGACCCCGGAGCGCCCCAGGATAAAGAAAGCGCCACCGGGATAGACCCCGGAACGCAACCAACCCAAGAGCACGCACCCGAGACAGACCTCGGCGCGCAACCAAGAGAAGAGTACCGCGCTCAAGAGATGGACCTCGAGGCGCGGCAAGAGAACAGGTCTCCACCAAGCCCTGTCAGCGCCCGATCACTTCCATCGGTGTCATCCCCCAGCGAGGCTGACCAGAGACTGGCGCAAGCCTTAATCGCCACGCTGACAGCTTCAACTGAAAGAGACCATCTCCAAGCACAGGCACAGAGTGCGCGCGAACAGTCTGCAGTGGAGCGCGAACGTCTCCAAGCACAGGCACTTAGTGAGCGCGAACACTCTGCAGCGGAACGAGAGCGCCTCCACGCGCAACTCCAAGCACAAGCACTTAGTGAGCGCGAACACTCTGCAGCGGAACGAGAGCGCCTCCAAGCGCAACAACAGAGTGAGCACGAACGCATCAGACTGGAGGAGAGGCGCCTCCAGACGGAAGAGAACATCCAGCGAGAACACGCCAATGCACAGCGCGAAGCAGAGCGCGACCGGCTGCAGGCGCAGATGATAGAACAATTGATCGCCAGGTCGACCCCCCCCCCCCTCCACACGGAGCTCCCGGAGATCATCACGACACGGGTTTAGGGCACCTTCCCCTACCCGACAAATCTACACAGGACCCGGCCAACAGGAAGAACCTGCCTACGTCGCCGAGCCCCCTCCCCGACCAGTCTATACGGGACCCAGCCAACGGGAAGAACCGGCCTGCGTCGCCGAGAGACTAACTAGAAGACTCCAAGACCTAACGGAGGAAGAGGAGGGACATCAAGCCCACCAGCACGAACCTACTTTGGACCAGGAGGCCCAGTACAGCCCCGGCCTCAGCCCCGAGTCACTGCGCTACAAACCCCCGACCCAACTCAAGGGTGAGTTTGATGTACAGTCAGCACCAAGGAGCAGCACCTGGGGGCCCGGCCTCTGGTACCCACCCAGCACTAACCCACGACCACCCGTACGGGGAGACTCGCCCAGGAGGCCTCTCCCCCTACGCTCATCGGTGTCCCAGCCATCCATGGCGTCTTACCTTGGAACACCGACGTTCCCAGACTTTACGCGCGAGGACAGAGCACAGTACACAGAATTACGCATGTGTTTAGAGACTATAATGTCCGATGTCCACGACGAGTCTTATAAATATGCCATCCTCCTCAAGCATCTCAAGGTGCCCAGAGCGCATAACATAGCGCTGGCATATTCAAACTCAAGAACCCCATACTCAGATGCTCTGGTGGCCCTTGACGCGCGCTATGGACGCATATGGGATTACGTGATCCAAGAAATACGAGATATCGACCGCCTCCCCCCAGCCAAAGACAATAGAGCACTAGATGACCTCTCTATCAAGGTACAATCCCTCGTGGGGATGCTGGGGTCCCAAAAGGAGAAGGGGAGATATGAACTGTATGCAAATTCTAACGTGGAGCGGATACTGGAGAAGCTCCCTCCAGCCCGTCAAGAGCGTTTTCGGCGGCAGAAAGACCACCGTGACCCCAACGGCCCAGAACCATCCCTCCTAGACCTGGCTGATTTCCTAGCCAGGGAGGTCAGCAGTCTACGATTGGACACATTCGTGTGGAGTGGCTCTAGCCCTAGAGATGGACCGCAGAGGTTCAATGACAACCGCCGGTCAGTGACCGTTATGCACCAGGCCGAGTCAGTGCCGCAGCACAAGAACCACAACACCCCCCACGTGAAGGGAAAGTGGAAGATTGCCTGCCAGTACTGTGAAAATGAACATTGGCTGTCTCAATGTGACACCTTCAAGAAGCTGACTGCTGACGAAGTGAGTCAGTGGATCAAAGCGAACCGCCGCTGCTTCCGCTGCGCGCGCAGCCATATGGCAGCTGAGTGCCGCTTGAAGAAAAGATGCAGCAAGTGCGACGGCGCCCACCTGGAGGTCCTACACGACAGCAACAAGAGGAGACCCGTACCACAAAGCAGCTCGAGAGTAAATGTCATGTATATAGACCCTGCGAAGAGCGGGAGCTCCCGAGTGCTCTTGAAGGTGGTCCGAGTGCTCCTAAGCTGCGAGGACAAGGTCATGGACACTTACGCCGTCCTAGATGATGGGTCGGAAAAGACTCTCCTCCTCGCTTCCGCCGCAGCCCAGTTGGGCCTGCGGGGTACCGAAGAAACAATGACAATCCGTACCATTAGGCAAGACCTAAAGACTATAAAGGGTAAAAACGTCTCATTCACAATAGCAGCGGTCGAGCAGCCCGAGAAGCGGTATAGCATCACTAACGCCTTCACAAGCCACGACATAGGTCTGTCACGTTATACCTACCCCATCACACAGCTGACGGAGAAATACGTGCACCTACGTCAACTACCTATACCGCCCATCGATGGCGCCACCCCGACCCTGCTCATAGGATCCGACCACGCACACCTCATCGTCCCAACGGACCAGGTCCACATCGGGCCCAGAGGCTGTCCAGCAGCGGTCAAGACCCGCCTGGGTTGGATACTACAAGGCCCCCTCTCCGGGTCTTCCAACCGACCGACAGCCACCCGCTGCCTCTACACGAGGATAAGCGAAGACGACACCACCCTCTTGCAGCACGTCGAGAGACTATGGACATTAGACTCGATGCCCTTTAAGAACGAAAAGAAACTAGTTCGTTCAAAGGAAGACACGTATGCCATAGCTCTCCTCGAGCAGAAGACAAAGAGGGTCGAGGTCGACGGAGTGATGAGATACGCAACTCCACTCTTGAGGCGAGAGGGGATGCCCACCCTCCACGCCTCAAAAGAAGCGACAGAACGCTATCTACTGAACACCGAGCGGCGTCTAGCAAAGGACCCCACTCAAGCCACTGTGTACCGCGCTGAGATCGACAAACTGATCACAGCGGGACATATCAAGAAAATGTACAATCAAGAGGCAGACCAGACGACTGAATCCTGGTACGTGCCCCACCACAAGGTCCACCACAACGGCAAGAACCGCATTGTATTCAACTGCAGCTACCAGATCGGACTACAGAACCTGAATAAATTGCTCTTGCCCGGCCCGACACTCGGCCCCTCCCTCCTCGGCGTACTACTACGTTTCCGCCAAGACAAGGTGGCCATCAGCGGCAACATCAAAGGGATGTTCCTGCAGGTGTGACTGATGGAGGAGGACAAGCCCCTGCTGCGGTTCCTATGGAGAGAGAGAGGATCAATGATGAGCAACCCTCCATCTATCAATGGGAGGTCCTCCCCTTCGGCACCACATGCAGCCCATGCTGTGCTACGTTCGCACTACAAAAACACGTGACAGAAGACCCTGAAGCTGACGAGGAGGTCAGACAAAGCGTAGAGAGGAGTTTCTACGTGGACAACTGTCTACAAAGCGTCGTGACGCCAGAAGAAGCCGAAGCCATCCTACTTAAGCTCCGAGCCTCCCTGATCAAAGGCGGCTTCGACCTTAGGCAGTGGGCCAGCAGTGACCCTCAAGTACTTCGCAGCCTCTCCCCAGAGACAAAGGCAGCAAGCAGCGAGACCTGGATGGCGACCACCCCAGGTGAAGCACAGGAAATGACATTGGGCCTCGTCTGGCGCTTCAAAACAGACTCGCTCCATTACAAGCACACACCCCTGACCCAGGAGCAGGGAAGGTCGACCCCTCTACCGACCACTCGACGGAGCGTATACAGAACACTCGCAAGCCAATACGACCCGCTGGGGTGTATCCTACCTTACACCACTCGGGCGAAGATGCTCGTGCGAGAACTGTGGGACAAGGAACAGGGCTGGGACGACCCCATACCCGACCACCTAGCTTCCACCTGGAGAGAGTGGGAGAGAGAACTCAGCTCGCTCCAAAATGTGAACATTCGCCGGAGCTACTTCCCACCCACAGTGCGGCTGGAGACGTGCCAGATGGACCTGCACGTCTTCAGTGACGCCTCGGAAGTAGCCTACGGTTCGGTGGCTTACTTGCGAGCCCGAGAGGAGGGAGGAGAAGTACACACAGCTTTCGTCCTGGCTCGCTCAAGAATAGCCCCCCGCAAGCAACAATCGATCCCGCGTCTAGAGCTCTGCGCAGCTCTGGTAGGCGCGCAACTCGCCACGCTGATACAACGTGAACTCACCATAACGGTGCAAAAGACAATCTTGTGGTCAGACTCCATGACTGTACTTACATGGATCCAGTCCGATTCTTGTAGATACAAGGTCTTCGTGGGAGTCAGAGTCACCGAGATTCAAGACCTGGTAGGATCAGCGTGCTGGAGGTACGTTGACACCAAACAGAACCCAGCCGATGTCATCACACAGGGGATGTCCCTAGATGACCTCACACGTCCCAATATTTACAGTGACGGTCCTGAGTTCCTCAAGCTCCCGGAGGAGGAGTGGCCTACCCCCACACCACGGGAGGCTAGTCAAGAGGAGGCAGAGATCAAGAAATCTATGTTCTGTGGGCTGACGCACGTCCCAGCCCCCACGGACCCTAACATAGACGACTGCCTAACCTTTGAGAGTGCGCAGATAAAAACATTCTTGTGGCACCACCCTGAGGTTCCCCCCACTACAGACATTGACGCATCGAACTACGCAGAAGCAGAACTCCTTCTGCTATAGCGAGCCCAAAGAGACTCATTCCCAGATGAGCTAGACTGCCTGCAGGGAACAAAACCAATCCCTTCAGACAGCCGACTGCTCCCCTTGGCCCCCGAGCTCGACACCCATAACCTCATCAGGGTGGGTGGTCGTCTGCGACGGGCCCCGGACCTAACGGATGACGTTAAGTATCCTATCGTCCTCAACAGTCGACACAAGGTCACCGAGCTTATCATAAAGAAGTACGACGAGGATGTGCACCACGCTGGGGCAGAGAGAGTCTTCGCTGAGATCCGACACCGTTACTGGATACTGCAAGGAAGAGAAGCAGTATGTCGCTTCCAACGGACTTGTCTAGACTGTCGCAAGTGGCGAGCACAGCCCAGCATACCTATGATGGCCGACCTGCCTCCCTGCCGCCTCCGACTCGGCGAGAAGCCCTTTCACTCCACAGGCATGGACTGCTTCGGCCCGCTCTACGTCAAGAAAGGAAGAGGGACAGAGAAGAGTTGGGGCATTGTATACAAGTGCATGACCACCCGAGCAGTGCATATAGAACTCCTTCAGACCATGAGTACGGATTCATTCCTCATGTCCCTCCGGAGATTTATAGCAAGAAAAGGGAAACCGTCTGCATTGTTGTCTGATCAAGGGACAAACTTCAAAGGCGGAGAAAGAGAACTGAGAGAGAGCTTCCATGCCATGGGCCCAGAACTTAAGACCCGCCTCGCTCCCTCTCAGATCGAATTCCAGTTCAACCCCCCGAACGCCCCTCATTTCGGGGGAACCTGGGAAAGAGAAGTCCGTTCTATAAAGACAGCTCTGTACGCCGTGCTTGGGGCCCAGACCGTGGCGGAAGAAGTCCTCCTCACGGAGATCGAGGGCGTATTGAACTCAAAGCCCCTCGGGTACGTCTCAAGTGATGTAGCAGACGTCGACCCAGTCACCTCAAACACTCTCTTTATGGGGCGGCTGGACCCTGCCCTTCCACAGGCGGTGTACAGACCTGAAGAAGCGAACGGCCGAAGAATGTGGAGATACAGTCAAGTATTGGCTGACCAGTTTTGGAACAGTTTCCTCCTCCACTACCTACCGTCCCTCCAAGCCCGTCAGAAGTGGGTAAAGGACAGGGACAACTTAAAAGTGGACACAGTCGTTATGATCATAGACCAGTCACTACCCCGAGCTATGTGGCCGGCTGGCCGCGTAAGCAAAGTGATCACTGGTGCCGACGGGAAGGTCAGAGCGGCAGAAGTTATTGTCCAAGGGCGGACTTACACCTGACCCGTGGCGAGGCTGATAGAGTTGCCGGAGATCCCTGACTCCCCTGATGACGATCATGACCCACTGGCTTTGTAGATTGCCCTACTCCTCACAACAGATATTGAGCAGTTGACTGGACTATTAATCTGTCTCCCTTAACTAATTAGGTGCGGACTAATTAGGAGGCGGCTGTTGTGAAGGGCCAGATTAAAGCTGAGAATCTACATTTATTGTTTTATATACATTGTATATTATTTATATATACACGGTATATCCCTTTAAGCCTGCGTTCGAATCATAGTAATATTCGCTCTCCTTATTGGATAACGCCCTCGGCGCCAGACCGCAAGCCCCCAAAGTCAGGTTCAAAGTCGCAACATGCCCGGAGACAGCGTATTGATTCGAGACGAGAACTGAGGTTCGGGACTAGATAACCACTTAAGTATATATGCTGCGGCAGGTGCGAACAGTAGCTGTTCATCAAGTTCATCCCGATTCAACGTGTAGTGAAGTGAGAAGCAGTGCGTCTAACAGAGCGTTGAGAACCACGTGCGAATTGAATAGTAAAGTGTCAGATTAATGCAGTAACGTCAAGTTCGACTTAGTTTAATGTGAAGTAAATAGTCGTTAATTTATTGTGTATCGTGCCAACCACAGTTCGTTCGTGTGTAGCATTACCCAGCGGTTCCTTCGTGTTAGCTAGTGGACCTTAGCCAGTGCGCGTGGACTAAATACATTGGTGCCAGCACACGAGGAGGCCTAGTCGGAGAACCTGCTGGACGTGTGCACAGGAGAACCGGCGGCGGCGATTGCAGAACCATTACTGGTTGGATTATATTGATTGTGGAACGTATTACCCGGAGAAGAGCATCGTTAATCTCCACTGTCGTTTGGGATTTAACCTCGTGAGGATTTACATTCGGGCTGGCCTCATGGACCGAGGCTAGCTGGCTATCATCGTTGCTATCGTGCAATTGGATTACAGTTATTGCTTTTGTTGCTGAGCTTTGGATTACAAGGACTGGCTTCTGTACGTGAATCCCCTTCTTCTTCAATTGATCAGACTGAGTATCCGAACATTCCTCTATCCTCCAGACTTTACAACTCTGGGAGGAACCCAGTGTCTCCAGGCGGTACCAGCGTTGCCCTCTATAATTGCTATTATACGCCAGGTGGCGTCAGCCTAGTACCCATCGTAGGAATCATTCTATTCCCAGTGACTTATGCTACTGACTGACTTTATGCCTATTCTTCGCCATACAAGCGCGACCCTAATTCTCATTCTGTAACCTATTGTTGCATAATAATAAATACCCTCAAATACTATTTCTTTGTCAATGCCGTGTTATTATGAGTGTCCACCATATATTCGATGTACTGTCTGGCCAGTAATTAAAGTACATACCTAGCAGTGGTTTAATCTATCACAATCTTTAATACAGTCAGGGTTTTGTAACCCCTCAGTTACACTTACTGATACTCAGTGTGCGATCCAGGAGGGGAGCCCGGTCCGCTATAGCTCCCCTAGATCAGACATCAGCTCCCCTGGGGGTCTCTAAAGCTCCCCTGGGAGCTGTATCATCATCGTGTATAATAATAAACGTATGCTATTTTGGATGTATGATTAATGATTTGCGTGTAGTGGCTACTTACTGGGACATAATTCACGGCATTCTAGCCTTTTGTGGTGTTTACTACATCTCCCATGACCCTTAGCGGGGGATGACGTAGTTAAAGAGAGACAGTGAAAGTTGAATGGAGGTGTTTGTGCGACAGTAGAGTGCGTAATAAACTAGCGTTTTTGCATCGGAACACGACTCCGTCTACGCTATCATTACTGCATTCCTACATTTGTGACCCTTGGACGTATTTCGGAGATTATATCGAACATGTCAACTGAACAACAGAACGCAGATCGCAGAACTTTGAACGCAGTTTCACTCAAGCTGCGCAGAGTGCCAACGCTTGGTTCGCGCAAGCCGAAGCCCAATTCGCTCTCAGGAATATTACCGCGGATGCCACCAAGTACTACTATGTGGTAGCAGCCCTTACGAATTCAACGGCAGCGAGAGTGGTGAGTTTGCTGGAAAACCCACCTACACATGACAAATATGTGACTATAAAGACACGCTCTGAGTTATTTTTTTTGCACCCCCCCCCCCCCCCCCCCCCCCCCCCCCCGGAGATTTTCGGGAGCTCCCCCGGAAATTGTGATATGGTTCGCACACTGCTGATACTGATAGCTAAGCCTGCATGCTTCATCTTGCTACATGCTTTTACTTTCACAAAACAGAGTTGCCATATACTGTAACATTGTGAATAGATATTGTTTCCAAAATAGTTGCACAATATTACCCACGCAGAGACTCAAATTAGATTATATTAGATTATATTTATTCGTCATTGCACAGGGTACAAGTACAGAGTACAACTAAATTAAGTTTGTATCTAACCAGAGGGCAAAGGGGCAGTAAAGTGCATTGTAGTGTACTGTAGTGTAAATGTATATATATATATGAAAAAGCTATAGAGTAAATATACTAAGCTAATGTATGTACGCAATTATTATATACAGTGGTACGAGTATGAACACACTATGGTTCATATAACCAATCTAGCCAGTGTTACAAATATATATACATATATTATATATACATATATAGATATATATAGTGTGTACAATGTTATTATACAGTGTTATATGGATAACATAAATGCACACATACAGGAACAATCTGTGGTTGCAGATAAAGATGAGGTATAAATAACGTTTGAGGCTGTAATGATGTTAATAGATAATGATGTAATGATGTTGTATCATGTCAGTCAGGGAAAGATAAAAAAAAAAAAGGATGTAGCTTTGAATCATAACCTCCATAATCATACAGGACGCTCTCACCTGCACAGCTCCAGTCATGGGTCGACCCAGTGAAGAGGCCAGAGGCACCCTGGCCTGGAAGATACAACAGATGTATTGATCATTTTCACTAATGTTGTGAAACGGACAACCATTTGTGGGGGAAAAAAACATGTTCATCAAAATTCAACAAAAGAAAAAAATATCTATTAGTAAACTTTTTCAATCCGTTGATTCATCAATTTAGTCTTTCTTCAAACATATCCAAGTTTGAGACACTTGAGCTCATAAACTATAGAAGCGCAGAGTCTTTGTTTAATATTGCCGTTAACACTGCACTCCCTGCTAAATCTGTTCTCTATCTGATTGTTTTTAGATCACACATAGAATACAAACATACAACCATATTGATTGAATCTCTCCTGACACGTTTCAAATGAGTTCGCGTCACACTTTCTCAGCCTTGGCTTGTTCTGTCTCAGAGAATGGTGCCTGACTCTCTAAAAACATGCATTACATTTACATTTACATTTTGTCATTTAGCTGACGCTTTTATCCAAAGCGACTTACAAGTTTTGTACAACAAGACAGTAGGAAGGGTACAACTCTATCAGCTGAGTAACAATGTTCATCAAAGTGTTGGTTTGTATATTAGGACAAGTGCATGACAGTAAGGTTAGTTAGGGTTAGATATATATTTTATATATATCATTATGCATTATGCATTAATGATCAACCAAAGATTCACACCTTCTACCAAAAAGTCATACCCTCTACCAAAGATGAATACCCTCTACCAAAGATCCATACCCTCTACCAAAGATCCATACCCCAAAGATCCATACCCTCTACCAAAGAGCACCTTCTGTTTTGTTACAACTAGTAGTTTCAAGAAGCTCTTCTGTTCCATGACCTTTTAATAAAACAGTACCATGATGAAGGTAAAACAGTGGATCCTGGGCTAAGTTCCATGGCAACTAGGCATCTCGCGAGTCGTGTATCATTGCAGGTATGTTACCTAGCGATTTCAGTGATTGACATTTTCAAAGGTTTGACCATAGTTAAAGGTGGAGGAGCCGGAAAAAAAGTTTTTTTGAGCAGCCCTCAATCCAATGTTAGGTCCCTAGATTGGCCATCAGTCATCAAAACGTTGAGAACCCCTGGTTTACATCAAAAGCAACACTTTTCTTGATCTTACTCCAAAAGAAGTCCCTATAGGCCGACCTCCGACAGCAGTGCCAGGAAACTTGGCAGTCATCTGAAAAAAGAAAAGACTGATGTTAAATTGAAAAGCGAACACAAAGTGTTTACTCTTTCTCTCTCACTGTTTCAAAACAAAAACAACTCCTTGAATAGGTCCGTTTACTAGCTAGCTACTTACTGGAGGTCTTCTTCCATGACTTGTCCTCACTGCTTGCTGGAAACCAGCGTCATTGTCAAGCTCCTGTAAAATATAAAAATGTGTTAATTAAACTAAAGGAAAAACCTGTAAGGCAACCATAAAGAGCAAATAAAAGCATGAGTGAAGTGTGAACTGTGTGAAGTCAGCTGGTTAAATTAGCTAATGTTATATAAACGTAATGTTAGCCTGGCCATAACCTGATTCAAGACAAATACAAATTATGCTTTACGTTAACTTATTTCACAAAAAGTGTATGACGAACTTTAGCATGAATGAATGAATGAATGAATGAATGAATGAATGAATGAATGAATGAATGAATGAATGAATGAATGAATGAATGAATGAATGAATGAATGAATGAATGAAAACTTTATTTAACAGATTGCAGTACGGCTCAATACACACAATTGTTAAGGGATGCAGACCTGAGAAAGACGTTTGTCTTGTTTCCATCAGGGTCCCCCATTTTCAATTCATATAGACATTTATGACATACACAACATACATGACATTTATGGCATAGGGACATATAGGTATTTAGTACTGATACATTTGTGACATAAACGGTATTCAAATATACAGTACTGTTACCCCTAGATCCTGACAGAGTATATACATATGATGGGGAGCAAACGTTGGCTAATGTCATTCTGGTTGAACCAAAAGCTAAACTTGACATGTTGCTATTATTGGCTAACGCTTCAGCTAAAACAACGGATCATTAATTTACCTCAGAATCAAATGTTGGATTAAAGTCGTTGTAGCCCGAATAAATATCGTCATCATCCTCAGCAAGCAGGTGCACATTCTCCATGTTTGATTTCTCACTCCTTAACAGTTGATATCTTCAGTCCTGTTTAAAAAAAAAGGAAAAGATATCTTCTGAGAGAATTGTTGCATAGATACACAAATGTTCTAGAATGTTCTATTATGACATCAATCTGTGAAATCACAACATGACATCATACTGTGACATCACAAATGTTCTAGAATTTTTGATTATGACATCATACTGTGACATCGCAAATGTTCTAGAATTGGCAGCTAGGTGGCGCAGTGGGCAAGGCACTCGCCACCAACGCAGGAGATGCTGGGTTCGAGCCCAGCTCTCGGCGTTGCTACCAGCTTGGCTGGTCGTTCATACTGTAAGATTCTGATCAAACTGGCCAGTATCACGTCTTTGTCTGTTTGGCCCTCCATCCAATTCCTCTGCGTTGTGTACTTTTAATGGTCCTGACGTCTCCGATACTGGTAGATAAGATCCTTATCTCCCCCCGTTAGTGCAATCCATAAACCATAATACTTCTCCACCTCCGTAAGAATTCGACACTTCGACACCGTGAGATACCTTATGAGGAAAAGCGTTGTTTTATTGCTATAAACAGAACCTCATAATCAGATGTTGTCAGATGTTATCAAATTGTATCGTCCTTGAAGAGTCTATTCTAATGATCTTTCGGTGTGTTCAGATTGTCCTTTCAGTCCAATAGTGGTCAGGCCTAGTCGTTAGCCTGAACCCTCCTCGTGTTAGCCGAAGCTAATGATGTCGTGGCATTCTTCCCCCCCCCCCCCCCCCCCTCTCAATGAGAGGAGAGAGTGTCCTCTGTGTGATCTCAGTCCTACTCGCTCTTGGTCAGAGTCTAGTCTGCCTTACACCCGGAAACACCGTTCGACTCATAGATGTTCGTCGTCGCAACGACCTTCTGGTTGTCATGCGACGTGTTGTCATGACAACTGCTAACCTTTCACACATTAAACGTTTCATTCACTGTTGCATTAAAATAAACCCCTCTCCCTCGCTCTGGGCCTACAGTACACTCTTATCTGTGTTCTTCCAAGGAATGCAAAACAAAACACCCTCGCTGGCAGTGTATTCAATCCACTGGTCACCGTTCTATCACCGTCTCCTGCTTCCATGCACATTTCGATCTACCATTTTAGCTGTGGTCCCCCCAATCTATACATCACATACATTGAATAAACCCCGTTTTCTCTCATTCCCCCCTTTGATTCTCAATCAACTTTCAGAATCAACAGACTACTTGGTTTTTCAATTAATTATACCCAAAAATAGACTCATAACAAGTAGGGCCCCGCCGTCTGCTGTTTTGCCTTATTGTTTTCCATTACCCGCATCACACCCAAACCAGAAAGGATAGACAACGGTCATGGAGGAGAGAGAGAGAGAGAGACAGAGAAAAACACAGATTGCAACTTTTCAAACGACACACCTAAACCCTTTGGCCCCCCCTATTAGGGACCCCACATCCAAATCAGAGCGCTCCCTTCCCTCTCTTACAGTACACCTCCCATCTTGGGCCGGTCCCATCTTCTAGGGCAAGGGCCCCTTTCAGTGACGGCTCCTTTCCTGAGCTGGTCCCCCTCCCAGGGCGCGGTCCCCTAGGCAAAAATGTCTCCCCTGGTCTGCTACTGCTCAGTGTCTCTGGCTGTCCTCTCCACATCTGCTCCTCCACCGCCGCCGTCTCCTCTCTCTCGTCGTGGATGATCTGTGTACCAGGCGTCGGTGCCTGGCCCCTGCGGCTTCCTCCTCCTCCAGTCTGTCTCCTGGTCATCTCCTGGTCATCTCCATCGCTGTCGGTGTCTCCCCCCTTTGAAAGCAGAAACACAACACCGGCAGTCGTCTGTCCATTCGACTTCCCTTGTTTTGCTATTAGTCTACCACCTTCTCCACACCCATATCTAATCCTACAGGGCTGTTCCCTGTTTTGTTGTCTTCCGGCGTGACACCAGCAGCTAAACGATACCCACTCGGCGCTCTACGTTTGTCCCACGGGTGACCCCCAGCGCGCGCCAGTTCTTTCTGGTGACGTGTCCCCTCAAGACTCTGCCTATTTATTAGGTGTGAGAAGGCCCCACTGGACTTCCCTCTTTATTCCATAATTAACCCATTCAAATAACTGCACCATCTTTCTGTGCAATTCTTATTTAATCCATTGTATAATTAAACTCTATATCTAATATTATTATTATAATAATAATCCACTCTCTGTGCTCATTAGATTGACTATTGACTGCATCAGGGTAAGATATTTTAAGTAATTTAGTAATATCTTTAAACTGAGACTTGATTGCTGACCTGACCAGCTGACTTGATTAAGGGGCGTGTTTAAAGCGGCCATTTTGTTTCTTAAGTGCTCCATTAAAAGCTGCTTCCTGCTTAAAGACAGCACTTGTGTACTGAGTGTGATCTCAGAGCCCTGTCACTGCTTAAAAGCAGAACCTCAGCCTCTCCTGGAATCACTCTGTACTACATTCTGTTGTGGAAGGACAGCTCATTCACTGAGAGACTTACACTGCATCAGGGTAAGAGATTTTAAGTAATTTAGTAATATCTTTAAACTGAGACTTGATTGCTGACCTGACCAGCTGACTTGATTAAGGGGCGTGTTAAAGCGGCCATTTTGTTTTCTTAAGTGACCCATTAAGGGCCAGGTGTTAGACAGCACTAATTAGTGATAGGGATTTAAAGGCCTGCAGGCGTAGCGTCAGCGAAGCGTCGAGAAACGAAGAGGGACAAAGAGGAGTTTTCCTGGAGTTATCTGCCGAGGGATCCACCGATCCACCTAGCGCTAAGTACAATCTAGTCCTATCTTTCACTCCACTCTGCTATTCCTCTACTTCCTCCCTGCCACTCTTGACACCACAATGTGTCTCATATCCACAATCTGCTCTTCCAGAACAGATTCAACCCACCCACGGCAGTTTGCTAGCAACCCGGCTAATCTCTCCTACCCTCCTACAGCCACTAATACACCTGTCACAGTACGGGGAGGCTTATGGAATTGTCAATCAGCAGTCAAGAAAGCTGACTTCATTACTGCCTACGCCCATAGTCAAAATCTGCAGCTCCTGGCTCTAACGGAGACCTGGATAACCCCCAATAACTCATCAACACCTGCAGCATTATCTACAAACTATAACTTCACTCACACACCTCGACCTTCCAGACGGGGTGGAGGCACTGGCCTCATGACATCTCCTTCATGGACTACAAACTTAACACCCCTCCCAGCACTGTCACTCTCCTCTTTTGAATATCATGCAGTATCTGTCTCTAATCCTTTCAATCTCACCATTGTTACACTCTACCGCCCTCCAGGTCCGCTCGATCACTTCACAGATGAGCTGGACATGCTTCTAAGCTCCTTACCGGAAGATGGTACCCCTCTCCTTCTATTGGGCGACTTCAACCTGCCTGACTCATCTCAGTCAGTCATAGTAGTCTCCCTCCTACAATCATTTGACCTGACTCCCACTGCCATGCCTCCCACCCACAAAGCAGGCAACTCCTTGGATCTCATATTTTCCCGTAACTCCAGCATCATTAACACCACGGTAACTCCCCTACATGTATCTGACCATTCCTTCATATCCTTCTCACTAACTCTCATGCTTAACCGAAAGGTCTTCACCCCAACTCAAACCGTCTCACTCAGACGCAACCTGGCCTCCCTATCCCCCTCCACCCTCTCCTCTGACATACTGTCCGCTCTACCTTTGAGTGACACCTTCTATGCTCTCTCCACAGAGATGGCAACCTCCACCCTCCTCTCAGCCCTTGCAACCTCCTTCGACAAGCTCTGTCCCCTCGTTGAGAAACCTGCCCGCCGTTCCCCACCCAGTCCATGGCTGACAGATCCAGTGAGAGAACAAAGACAGGTCCTGAGAGCAGCTGAAAGGAAGTATAGAAAGTCACGCCTCACTGCTGACATCGACACATATCACAACCTCTTGTTAACATTCTCCAAAACCATTACTAATGCCAAAGCTTCTTTCTTTCACCATAGGATCGAGGCCTCTGCCAAGAATCTTCGTAAACTGCATGCTACCATGTCCTCCCTCCTCACTCCCCCCACCCCCCCCTCCATCATCTTTCTCTGCCGAAGACTTTGCGATCTTCTTTGAGGAAAAAGTGGAGAACATCTGCAGCTCCTTCTCCCAACCCCCACCCATTCCAAATGCTGAATCGAGAACCTCATCCTTCACTCTGTCATCTTTCTCTCCCATTACAGAAGCCGAGACCCTAACACTGGTAACGTCGAACCGTCCGACTACATGCCAGCTGGACCGGCTACCTTCCCCACTCCTCCAGACCATAGCACCAGACATCCTCCCATTCCTAACTGCAACCATCAACTCCTCACTCAACTCGGGGGTGGTCCCCACCTCCCTAAAACAAGCCAGAGTCACGCCCCTCATAAAAAAAACATCCCTGAACCCTACCATCATAGGCAACTACCGTCCTGTCTCTCTTCTCTCCTTCCTTTCTAAAACACTTGAACGTGCTGTATCCAACCAACTTACTGCTTATCTCTTACAGAATGACCTCCTAGACCCTAATCAGTCAGGCTTCAGAACTGGTCACTCCACAGAGACAGCCCTCATTGCTGTCACAGAGGCACTTCACTTAGCAAAAGCGAAAGGCCTCTCCTCTGTCCTGATTCTCCTAGATCTATCTGCAGCCTTCGACACAGTCAACCACCAGATCCTCCTCGCGGCCCTCGCAGGAATGGGAGTGGCTGGCTCTGCGCTGACATGGTTGTCATCATACCTCAATGACCGCTCCTACCAAGTGTCATGGAGAGGGACCCTGTCGGCCACCCGCCCCCTGCGGACGGGTGTCCCCCAGGGCTCTGTTTTAGGACCCCTTCTCTTCTCCCTCTACACTAAATCACTGGGTAACATTATCACGTCTCATGGCTTCTCCTACCACTGCTATGCCGACGATACTCAACTCTTCCTCTCCTTCCCTCCCTCAGATATCCACGTCTCTGAGCGGATCTCGGCCTGTCTGTCCGACATCTCCGCCTGGATGACGACCAACCACCTCAAACTGAACCTAAGCAAAACAGAATTGCTCCACCTGCCGGCCAAATCCTCCCCCCTGACCGACCTTTCCATCACAGTCGAGAATGCAGCTGTGACCACGTCCCCGACCGCCAAGAACCTTGGTGTTGTCCTCGACGACCAGTTGAACTTCTCTGCTCACATCGCAGCGACAACCAGAACCTGCCGATTCCTCCTGAGCAACGTCAGAAGGATCCGCCCCTTCCTGACAAAAGAATCCACCCAACTCCTCGTCCAATCAACAGTCATCTCCCGCCTCGACTACTGCAACGCACTGCTCGCTGGCCTCCCGGCCACTGCCACTAAGCCTCTTCAACTCATTCAGAACGCAGCGGCCCGCCTGATCTCAAACCTACCGAAGTCGGCCCATGTCACCCCACTTCTTAGGGACCTGCACTGGCTCCCCATTGCTGCACGAATCCGCTTCAAGGCCCTCGACCTAGCATACCGTGCGGCAAAGGGAACTGCTCCCGCCTACCTCCGGTCAATGGTCTCTAACTACACACCCTCAAGACCCCTACGCTCTGCTTCTTCTGGCCGCCTCAGACCTACTCCTATCCAAGCTCCGGGAGGGTCATCAAAGAGAAGTCGCCTATTCTCAGTCCTTGCCCCACAATGGTGGAATGAACTACCCACCCCAGTTAGGACAGCCGAAACACGTCCAATCTTTCGCCGTCGACTAAAGACGCACTTCTTCAACCATTATCTGAATTAAAAAAAAAAAAAAAAAAAATTATCTAACCCTAACTAACCATACTGTCATGCACTTGTCCTAATAAACTAACCTACACTGTAGCACTCAACACTTTGACGAACATTGTTACTCAGCTGATAGAGTTGTGCCCTTCCTGATGGCTTGTCGTACAGAACTTGTAAGTCGCTTTGGATAAAAGCGTCAGCTAAATTACTAAATGTAAATGTAATGTAAATGAATCACTCCCCCACTCCGCCACTAGATGGTCGTACAGGCCTATATCTAAATATTCCCCTATGGGTAATGAAAACTCCCCAGCACTACCCCCCCTCCGCCACTAGGTGGCGACCTACTCCTCCTCCATGGTGGTTTAGTTGACGTGTCACTTCCTGGTTCTTTATCCTTTGTTATCTCCTCGTGGTCCTTTTTGCGGCCATCTTGACTCGGTGCAAATGGCTACTCTCTCAACAAACGAACGCTGCCCTTCCTTCCAAGGCCTAAAAACACAGCTGTTTTTCCTCTCTTTCCTATCCATTATCAGGGGACGCTTCCTCAGACTAATACTCTTGCCTGATCGGACATAATACACACTGGTACAATCTCCTTTCGACTTTCCTTCTGTTATGAAAACAGTCCCGCCATCAACAATTTTTCGATCTGATTCAAGCGCCCCCCCCCCCCCCCCCCCCCTTTCCTCATCTCGCATTTACCCTCCTTAAACCAAAACTGTGCAGCCTGCCTCGTTTGCTTTTCATTCTCTGTAGATAACACCCTCGATTTTCACCATGGCTCTCTGCTCATATTATTACAGCTGGCATTCTCTCTGTCGAACTAGAAATGTTTACGTTTACGGATTCACTATCTGTTCGTTTTTATTTGGCTTAAAAGATCAAAACAACCGTGTGCACAGTGAACTCACATTTTTGATCGGAGCGCTGTTTCCCCTACAGCGCTGGTTCGCCTCCTGACCGCTCGACTCGCCGCTCTCTCCCAGGGCTGGCCGGCCTTGCTTCGATCATGATTCTCCCACACATTGATGACTGTTGTCCACTGTCGCCCCATTATTGAAAAGGTCTTTATCCGTTGTTCTTATCTCTTGCAAATCCGGCTGTCATCAACAACCAACTGTTCCCGTTGTTTTAATCTCTTGCAAATCCGGGTCCCAACGGCATCAACTGTAATGATTCTGATCAAACTGGCCAGTATCACGTCTTCGTCTGTTTGGCCCTCCATCCAATTCCTCTGCGTTGTGTACTTTTAATGGTCCTGACGTCTCCGATACTGGTAGATAAGATCCTTATCTCCCCCCGTTAGTGCAATCCATAAACCATAATACTTCTCCACCTCCGTAAGAATTCGACACTTCGACACCGTGAGATACCTTATGAGGAAAAGCGTTGTTTTATTGCTATAAACAGAACCTCATAATCAGATGTTGTCAGATGTTATCAAATTGTATCGTCCTTGAAGAGTCTATTCTAATGATCTTTCGGTGTGTTCAGATTGTCCTTTCAGTCCAATAGTGGTCAGGCCTAGTCGTTAGCCTGAACCCTCCTCGTGTTAGCCGAAGCTAATGATGTCGTGGCATTCTTCCTCCCCCCCCCCCCCCCTCTCAATGAGAGGAGAGAGTGTCCTCTGTGTGATCTCAGTCCTACTCGCTCTTGGTCAGAGTCTAGTCTGCCTTACACCCGGAAACACCGTTCGACTCATAGATGTTTGTCGTCGCAACGACGGCCCTGCCTTCTGGTTGTCATGCGACGTGTTGTCATGACAACTGCTAACCTTTCACACATTAAACGTTTCATTCACTGTTGCATTAAAATAAACCCCTCTCCCTCGCTTAGAGTGGGCCTACAGTACACTCTTATCTGTGTTCTTCCAAGGAATGCAAAACAAAACACCCTCGCTGGCAGTGTATTCAATCCACTGGTCACCGTTCTATCACCGTCTCCTGCTTCCATGCACATTTCGATCTACCATTTTAGCTGTGGTCCCCCCAATCTATACATCACATACATTGAATAAACCCAGTTTTCTCTCAATACTAATACAATTGGCAGTATTAGGGGGTGGGAAAGATGCGACGGCTGCCTCCTCGAGTACCGGAGGGGACACGTGATGCAAGGCTTCGTCCACATTGCAGCCGGCTTGTGGGAGGCATGGCCTAACAACGTTCCATTTGAATAATATAAATAATGTTTGGTAAGGCTGTCCCCGAAGCATGTTTTTGGGATTTGAACTTCGTCAGGGTTTTTCGAACGGACCTTTGAACCTTCGTTTTTAATTAAAAATATATATATATATTAAAAAAAAATATTATTTAATAAAAAAAAATTATCCTCAAACTAAATCCTCAATTTGAATAAAGTGATTAATCTGATTAAATTAGTATTTTTTCTTTTATCAACTTTCCAGCCCCAGCCCCAGCCGAGGGAGAAGCCCCAGCCCAACTAAATCAATTAAATCAACTTTCTAATGAATATAACTCAGTTTATTTGAATACTATAATATTAGTGTAGCCTAATCTTTATCTGCAACTGTGAAGAAAACCCCATTGGTTTAAACAGAATGAATAGAAAAAAATATTTATATTTATATTTTAATAAAAAATCCGAATGTTGATTTAGAATTCGAATGCCAACGTAACGAACGAAGGTTTGAACGTTCGGGCTCAGCCCTAGCAGGAAGGGTACAACTTTGGCAGCTAAGGGTCAGTAACGTTAGGTTATGACTATAACCAAGTTCTATGAGTTATGGTGCGCTCAGCACCTGTCTGCATATATCTCGCTTCAGCGTATATATATACACTGAATACATTTCTAAATTTACCTTTACATGCCAGCATTCATCTGGCCACACCCCCATCCGCTTACCTACATAAGCAGGGGTGGGGCCACACACTCATCTCCTTCCCAACAAATTTCACCACAATGAAAAAATCAAGGGCCGCAGCGGCGTCCAGGTGCTGAGCGCACCATAACTCATAGAACTTGGTTATAGTCATAACCTAACGTTCTATTTCGTTATGGCTTCGCTCAGCACCTGTCTGCATGACAGGGGATGAGCGGGAGCCATAGCCCGACAAATACACCCCGCTGAGGCCCCCCACAACCATCAGACCGGGGAGGACCAAGCCCCCCCGACCCTCCCTAATGGAGGATACCCCCCCTATTGGAGGTTCACGGGAGGGCGACGGATAAGACCGTGCGAAGAGGCACTCAAGCAACTCAACGCACAGGGTGAGCAGACCGTGGCTTGACCCCACGACTACACACACGCACAACCCGCATGCCACCCGCGAACGAACTGAAGGAACAACCTCGTTACTGCCCCCAGAAATCACGGGGTTAAGAGCAACCCCGTGGCAAGGCCGTAGCAGCGGAGCGCGAAGGAAGACCCAGACCCACTGAAGGGACTGGATCCCCTGGAAAACGGGGGCCCGGAGAGGTCAATGACGCCAGGCATCAAGACCCCACCAGGTGGTCACTTAGTGACACCGCCCCCAGCATCGCCAGCGTATTCGGATAAGGCCCCTCCAAGAGCGGGCCCTTTCCCCCCAATAGCACACCGCCTGGCACACTGACCCTGCAGAACAGGCAGTCAGCATGGCCGTAAGCACACAAAAAGGTTAACCAACGGAAGCAGGCAGCGCACCGGGGAAACCAGGCAACAGGCTGTAACCTGAGCCTGGAGCACTGCGGACGAGACAGGCGCCAAAGGAGTCAGCTGAAAACAGCCCCCCGGCGGAAGGGGCGTATGCTGGCGTTGTTGCATGACGAAGCCTCCATTAAAAAAAACCCACCCAGAGGGGTCAAGGCAGAGAAGGCTGACATGATTGGCAGACGTCATGAACGTGCAGGGGCACACTCAACCGGGTAATCCGGGAGTGACACTGCTCCAACACACCAGGGAATCAACCACCCTCTTGGTACCGACGGTGGTTGTTCCTATAACCCCTCAAGAAAAAACTCCAAAACACACCTGCGGGCATACACTGGCTATACCGCAGTACAAGTGTTTCAGTTTTCAAAAAAGGGTTATCCCAGGCCTACGGTATCAACGAAACTTTACTTCGGACAGGGCCCGGCGGCACGGGAAGCACAGGGTTACCAGAGGAGGTCCAAGACCACCCCAACAGCCCCCTCTTCGCCACGCGTGAGAGAGGAGCGAAAAGAATGGAGAACCAGCCCTAAGCACACCGCACTTGGTAATTCCCAGGCGGTCTCCCAACCAAGTACTAACCAGGACCGAACCTGCGTAGCGTCCGAGATCGGACGAGATCGGGCGTGTACAGGTTGGCATGGCCGTAAGCCATTACGATAGTGCAGAGTACAACATGTACCCAACAAAGGGTCTCCATAGCGCCTAACCCTGTGACACCCGGACCGACCTGGCATTTTTCCCCCCGAAAAAAGCACAAGTCCCTCAGGGTACCAGAACAGCAGATCTGCATCCCCGGCGGACAACGGGTTAACTGACCTGGACCAGCGTGACCAGACCAGTCCCGTGTCCTAACCACGCCGACATGCCCACTCCAGGAGAGGGGGTAGGTATGCGTGTCGATCTAAAACATGAAAAGAGGGCGCCACCCAGACGGTCCCATTTGGACCGTGCTCAGCGGCCCACCCCAAGGGCGTGAGACCCCTCTACCTATGTTCAGATCTATTCCGTTAACATCGCCCAGATATGAACGAGAATTCATCGAGACAACCTAGTAAACTGGCGCTCGGAAGAGACAAAACTCCATCCCAGTTGCCCTATAAAAACGCTGTTTTAACAAGCAACCAAGGCGCACTTAGCCCCTGTGTGATTCTGTCACAGAAACACACCTGAGCCAGCACTATGTATGCGTCGAGACCCAAACACATCAATGGATAGTCTAGCAAGACACCAAACATTGTTCCTCCAAGTCGCCTGGGAGAACGACACGGAGCCGTCGTGCTTCATGTACCTTCCTCTTTTTATTCAAAAAAGAAAGAACACAGACTGACATGAATCCCTCGTGACGCCGCTGAGGGTAATTTTTTTTTACATTTTTACATCCCACCACCCTCCCATAGGGAGGAGACGGAAATCCCCAGAGAGACTTCCCACGCGAGCTGTATAGATTGAAAAGAATATATTGCAACATTGAGCCATGTAAAATTTGGGTTAGGGCTCTCCGAGGAGGAGGCACTGAACCAATACACACTCAATAATCGAATTGAATCGAATACACACACAATAGAGCAGGACTCCTTTTTGAAGTCCTACTCACCTTGACAATCTGAGGAGGAGGCTCTGAACTCTGAGGAGGCTCCCTCACAGGGAAGGAGAGTCCTAACTCACAGAAGGCCCGAGTAGGAGCTTCGTGAGGAGGAGCCCTGACCACTCCCTGAAACAGATCCATCATATGGACCTGAACAACTCACGGAAGTCTTACCAACAGAGACGCGCACAGTGATGTACTCTATGGCAGGGGAATTTCTGCGGTGCACACGCCCAATCTTCCAGGGCGTGGGACCAGGAAACCCCCCCCCCCCCCCTCTTACCCTGTAACGTGCCAACAGCAACGTGACAGGAACCTTGAAGGACAGGAAAGGATTACCAGTTCACCCCTTTACGACCCCACACCCATGATACGATGTAATGACAAAAAAGAGCATGACACAGTCATAGTCAGCTACATGAAGTGTCTAACAGCTTCACACAGCTCATGTGCTAACCTGCTATCTGATTTTTACTAAGGAAAAAACACAGAATAGAGAGGGCCCCCTTAAGAGCCCCGGTACCAGACTTACACATGTGCTTCTGTGGCCAACCTAACCCAGTTATAGATCACAAGACACACACAACCCTTTATCACCACAAAAAATGGCAAGTACACTCTTGCTACAGAGGAACGCCGTTTTTCATAACGAGAGAATACATAATTCTCGATTAGTATCGGCCACAGGCCTTGCTAAGCACACACGAAAAGTGACCAAACAATCTTTTCATTAGGAAAATATAGTTTCTCAAGCGGTTTATAACAACCCCAGCAACTAAGCTAAGGGTTACATCGTATCCCCACAACACAGTGACACAATATATTGTAAACAACATGTCTGAGAGAAGGGTGGGGAAGCCCCAGGGAACCGGGGGGAACACCCCTCCTACCTTACCCTTGATACGGCCCAGTTGAACAGGTAAACCTGTTAATATGTGAACACACTGTTCATTGTCATTACAGGCTGAGAAAAGAATTCATTCTTCACTCATATGTCACTAAGCATAGCTTTATAGGTTTCAAGTTTCAAGTTTCAAGTTTCTTTAATAGTTGTCATACAGAAGTACAGAATACTTTCATACAAAATGCTTCTTACTGTTACGCTCCAGAGACTGTGAGTGTTAGTTGTGAGTACACGGTACATGAACACACATGATGTTCTCAACATAACTAACCAGATCATTTTTACACACGTAACAACAACCCGATTTGTATGGAGAAGCTATACCAGTGACAAGACAATTCACACACAACACGCGTCGTATCCACAATGTATTGCAGCAATACCCGTTTTGGAAAACATCGTTATTACAAAACATTTAGAAGGTAAGGAAGAAGACGTGTTTAAGGTCTGGTCGGGACCTTCCTACCGTAAGCGCAGGCCAAGCGAACTGCAGTCTGGCTAACGGGGCACCGACGGTAAACACAGCATTCCTGTGTTGACGACACGGGCAGCGTCGTTGCGCCATCCAGCCGCTACGGTTCTCCATGTTGACGCAGTCCTCGCCGGCCGGGCTCCCGGTAGGTTCGACTAACATCCTCTGTCAAAGATGACGTCGTAGTCAGAGTGTTTAAGGCATGTTATAGTCACAGAACGTTCAACAGTGTAGCATTAAGCTAACAGCCGATTGGCTGATAGCAACAAGCTAACGTATACCAGCCTGGTAAACACAGCGAGCTAACGCCGCAGCTAACAGCTGCGCAGCTAACAGCTGACTGGCTAAAACAGTAGTCCACAACTAGCATGCAAGCTTAAGCAGCTATCACCTGAACTGTATACAATGACATAACAAGCCACACTTCAGACAAGCCGCCGTCTGAAACCCTCCTCATCCTTTAAGAGAGAAGAGAAAAAGAGATGTCAACACAGTTTACAACGGTGATTTTACCAGACATCCGGCGGAGCCAGCACAAGTCCCTCTGGGCTGCAGCCGACTTGAACATGGATCTTCCGATAACGAACATCCATGCCCACATTTCCTCGTTAGGGTATACTCTCATTTGTATATGAAAGATGGGGCCTACACAGTGACAGAGAAGCATCCACTCGTCCAGAGAATCCTGGGATCACCAGTTCCTGGTCGTGGCCCACTAGTTGCTATAATGGGCTTCAGACCAAGATCCTCCGCCGTCGCCTAAGAGGCTGAACAGAGGACCCTAATCTGGGGCCGGCTTTCGTAAACATTGTCAGCTAGCCCCCATAGCACTAACAGACAAGTGGTGCTCGCAAGCAAACATTACTCACCCATGCTTGAAAACCAATCAGTCCCTCACAACAGACTTCCACAGTCCAGCTGCATAGCAGGAGGGTCAAACCCATCCAGCCGCAGCAAAGGAGGACTGCAGTTTGGGGAGTATATTAGCGACGCGAGCCCCTAATACGAAAACCGGTGGAGGTTTAGAATGATCATCATCTTCCAGACACTCCAGTGACGAAGACAATATCGCCGTATTTTCTCGAAAATAGTGAGAGAGAAAATAAAGATATGATGTCAACGTATCTCCTTGTTCTTCCTTTCCTCAGACTAATATTTTTCTCCACGTCAAGTGGGCATGTGAGCAGCACGTAGCTTGTGGATGAAATTTGAGAAGGAGATGAGTGTGTGGCCCCACCCCTGCTTATGTAGGTAAGCGGATGGGGGTGTGGCCAGATGAATGCTGGCATGTAAAGGTACATTTTGAAATGTATTCAATGTATATACGCTGAAGCGAGATATATGCAGACAGGTGCTGAGCGAAGCCATAACGAAATAGAACATTGTTCGTCAAACAGTGCTACAGACTTGAGTGCATAATAGCATAGTAGGTAGTAATAATAGGCAAGGTAGAGTGCAGACTAGTACAGTACAAGGTTACAAGTTTTTTTTTTTTTTTTTATTTTTTTTTAATTAGTTTGTCTATTTGTTTATTGATTAACTTTTCAGAAAGATGGAATCATGGAGACATATTTGAGCTGTGTTTACCTCCCTGGTAAACCATGTGAGAAATGGGCTCCCAAAAAGCCCAAGATTTACCATATTTAAACAGTGGCCATTTTGCTCTTATGTCATGCTCAGGTTGTGATTTCTTTCCAGGGTGGAAAGGAACTCAACCTGAGCATGACATGAGAGAAGAATGGCTATGGTCGATGCATATAGTTGTCTGTTCCACCCGACGGGGTCGGTACCGACCCCCAAAATGACATCTGGTCATAAATCAGAGTGCATACATTTTGCGATTTTAAGACAAATACAAATTATGCTTTACGTTAACTTATTTCACAAAAAGTGTATGACGAACTTTAGCAAACGTTGGCTAATGTCATTCTGGTTGAACCAAAAGCTAATATGCAGTGTCAAAGTACATTGACTCTTTCAGAGTTATTACAACAACAGTTTGAGTAAAATGCAGACAGTGTTGGTGAAATATTTCGTAGTCAATTGGCTGGTGTCATCACTACTCTGGGAAGCTCCGCCCATCTCCTTCTCTTGAAGAATGTCCAAGACACGCCATTTTCTTCACGTTGCGGCAGAGGTAACTCAGCAGGTAAGTTTCTCCCCCTAATCACATATTAATTAATTAATTCGGTAGCTATTGGCTTCCAGCAACTTGCAAGAGGTAATGTTAATGTTGTTAAATACAATGTGGAGGGGTGATTGTGAATTGTATCGTTTGGAAAAAAAGATCGAAAAAAACACAGGGCGATACATTGGCTTAGTAACAAACATTTGCACGCCATGTTCTGAGGTAAATGTGTCCTACAGTATGAAATCAATTAACAGTTATTTGGCATTTGACCAACATTATTATTTTGTTAAGTCCACAGATTTCGGCGACAGCCAAGAAGACTGCACGTGCGCCATTTCACGTTGAGGGAGGCCTTGAACGTGAGCCAGCCTTGCCCTTCGTGAGTTTTTTCAAATGTGTCTTGCTAGCTAATGTTAATGCGGAGAAATACCCTTGAATGATATAAGTAATCTGTACTATGAAATGGTGTGTTATGAGAGTGAGTGCATTAGAATGCATACAATATGGTTGATTGAGTTTAATGGAAGAAACACAGGGAAAATGCAAGGAAAAGCCCTGGGTTATATAGCTCTCCCTTTTTTGTCTGTTTGCATCTGTGGGAAATTAGTGTCAGGCTTGAATATTCAGTGACTTTGTACTTATTATTTACCTTATTGGGGACATTGATCTAAGTAAAACATTTAATAATAACTTAACTTAGATCAATGTCCCCAATAAGGTAAATAATAAGTACAAAGTCACTGAATATTCCAGCCTGACACTAATTTCCCACACTTCCCTGTGTTCAAGTTGCCCACTCGTTGGTAACTCTCTTGCAGGTTTGCTGCAAGCATGCTGTTAAAAGTACAACTGGGAGATGTCCAAAAGTTTGTTCGGATTACAGAAATAAATCTGATGGAGTTTCTGAGTGCAGGTAAGAAATTGGGATCATTGGGAAATTGTCCTCAATGTGATACTCATGGTTATCCACTGGGTGGATCTGTGGCTTCATCTATTGTATTGCAGACAGCAATTATTCAAGATTAAATTAATATTTAGTGAGTAGATTTAGAAATCACTGGATACATCCAATGACATTTCTGTTTACAAAAGCTTTTGTGCCCGTTTCTAGCATTTGCAAAGTTTGGTGTCCCAGCTGTAACGGAAGGTGTGAACGTTTTTGACAGTTCAGGGACCGAATTGGATGACAATGTTTTTGAGGAGGTAGCAAGAGATGCATCCACTGGGGTGCTAATCATCAAATATGACACAGGTTTGATTACATTTGTAATATATATTTAATGAATTTCATGTGAAGCTTACATTTGATTAGATAAGGGACATCTTTATGAGGAAACTGTGTATAATCTTTTTATTTATTTATCCTGTCTCCACGCTAGCCTCATCTGAGCAGTCTGTCTCCACGCTAGCCTCATCTGAGTGGTCCCTGGATTCGTCAGGGTCCCAACCATCATCCCTGGATTCGTCAGGATCACAGGATACTGTCATCATTTCAGAGGACCCTTCACGAAAACGCCATAGGCTGGATACAGAAGCCAAGCAAGTAAGAGTTGACACACATGTAATATGTATGCATCACCCTGTGATTCACAACTCAGAAATGCATGTTTTTTACTGTCAATGTTATGCTTTTCCATTGTACTGGTCGCCTGTAAGAATATTGTAGCTCACTTGAGATTGGATGGATCTCTCAAATTATCATCTCCACGAGTCAGAAGCATGCTAGACAGACCTCAGATAGGGTTAAAACTGATATTAAGGATACTTATCCTTTACCTTAACTTTGAATTGCAGTCTACAGTATATTCCTAACACTGAATTGTTTTTTGTGCTTGTGCTTTTGTGCTTCAAGTTGGTGGAATCCATTCTTCGTGAGAAATCTGGTGGAGAACACATAATAAATTAATACAATCGAACCAAGTCCTTGCACGATGACAACAGAAGGAAAATGGTGAACCTATTGGCAGCTGACTTGACAGAGAATGGGTAATTAGCTCCTTGTTTTTAGTTTGTTCTCAATCTAGCTTTCCGATTAATTTGAAATCTAAATGAAATCCAGGGAATATGACTGAGAAACACATTCTTCTTTAATCTTCCAGTACTTCACCACCCAGACATCTGAAAGAAAAGTATGCCAGAGGAATCGTGACCTTATTCCCCTACCTCAGTGACCCACACTCTAAGAATGGCTATGTGAGTTGCACACAGTAATGGTTGTGGCAATGTTGATACATTTTTAATCCTACCAGAGCATGCTGTTTTTCACTTTTAAATGTGAAGTGCCTGTTTATCTTTCACCCTCCAAGGAGCATTATTATGATGGCCAGAGTGGCAGTGGGTACTTGGCCTGGAGGATTAAAACTATTCAGAGAACCGCTGCTAAAGACAAACGATCATCATTTGGAGGTAACACTAATAATGCATATATTGAGTACAACGAGTTGATTAACAAAACATGCAGCATTATTGATTACTGTATACAGGGCCGTAGCCAGGGTTTAGAAATTAGGGAAGTCCATTTATTTTTTTGGCCCAGACCGGCCCACTATAATCGGTCGGACACCACCCAGCCAGGGTTTAGAAATTAGGGAGGTACATTTCTTTTTTTATACAAACTTTATTATCTAGAGATCAACTTAAGGTCAGTCACTCACAAAGTCATTTACAGGACGTGGGGGCACTTACAGGTGAGTGGCCTAAAGAGTGCACCAAAGCCCTGTGGTCTCTTATGCATTTATAATTTGGTGAATGGGCTAAATGCATACCAAAATGAGTTATACAACCCAACCTATTCATTCAAAATGCATTATCTATAATAAAAAGTCACCCGTTGTTGGTAAAAAACATCATTTTACTGAAGTATTAACATATTTCACCACTTCTTGGCTCACTGAAAGTACACAAAATAAGGACAGACAAAGACAGAGACACAAAAAGCTGTACAATTTAAACAATACCATACTGGTAATGAGCAAATATGAGCAATTAATGCATGGAGCTGTTCCATCTTATTTCATTTGATACTAACTACTCAGTTCATACAGATTTCAAGTATCCAAATATCAATGATGAATATTGCATAAGGTTTACACAGTTAATAGATCACCTGTTTTATATTCATGCTCAGAGAGGAGTAATAGTTAGATCTTTATGTGTGATTTATATGGCAATTAAATCAATGGTGTGCTTGTTTGTTTGGGGAGTTTGACCTCGGTGACCTCATAGCTGGCTACGGCCATGACTGTATAAACCACCTGCAGAACTCCATCAATCAGGCCTTTGGTAGATTTTTTTTGTGTGTGTTTTTCCCCATATTCTGTAGAATCCTGTGGAGAACCATCTCGTGGAGGAGGACCAACTGCCAGACGAGATTCCCATGTTGTTGCAGAGACTGCCCTGAGCAAAGAGGAGTGCAAGGAAGCGATCTCACGAATGAAACATTCAGCTGATGAGGACACAGTGAAGAACAAGATGAAACTGACATTTGACTATAGGCACAACCCCCAGCAGTCAAGCAGCATACTGTCTGACTTTCCACGTTTCCAAGACGTCAAGGGCTTGGTAATTATCTATAGTTAGTAGAAAAGACTCACGCACATCCCAAGTGTAGTCATGGGTGCTAGACTCAAAATAGATCTGTAATGTTGTGGAAAAAAAGTCTGCACACCGTCTGTAGTGTTCCCAAGTTTTAATATACTTGAACACAACGTTTCGGCCTGTGGTAATTATCTGCCATTATTTTGACCATTTTGTGACACTTGAATGATAGACGGTAGATGTATTGTACCTCAACTAGCACCCACTAACTTTGGTTGGCTGTGAAATCCTGAAATTGTCCCCCAATCCCCCCTCTCCAGGTTGAACAGGATTTCGTTCTGATGTTTGGAGAAGGTGTATCAGGCAAGCTTTTGGAAAAGTGGCCGACCACATACAAGAAAAAGATCATCCAACAATGCAGATGGCTTCCATCCACCAGTGAGCTTCAAGAGCTTCTGCTGATAGCTGATCCCCCTGAGGATGACACTGAAGTGGATGCTGACGTTGGTAAGCTGCTTTTGAGCATACCATTCTTGTTGTTTTTCACTGAACTTCTGTGAAAAATGTACGAGGCATTTTGTATTATCAACCAGTCAAAAGTATCTTCCCATTCACTTGAATGAGTGCATCCAAGCTTTTTACTGGTACTGTATATTCATATTTTGAGTGGCAGAGCTTCTTGTGATGAACTGCTGTCTTTTTTTCTTCTTTTAAACTTAAATTTTTATTAAACATTTATAGACATACATCACAACATATACAATGACATCTACAGTACTATTAAACAGACAAACGATAAAGACAAAAACAATAAAAACTTTAATACTCAAAAATGGAAATAAAAAAACACTGACTTAAGCAAAATTTCCACATACATAAATAATAAAATGTAAAAACATAAAACAGTTGTCGTACCTTAAACAAAAATGAAAATAGAAAACATTAAGTGTGTGACATGGGTTCAGAGACCCTCCTTGAACCTCTTTCCTCCTTTACCCTTCGCCCTCTTGTGTTTCATTTGTTCCTTCCTCTGTGATGTCGTTTTCGTTCCCTTTATAATCCTCCCACTTTCCCCATCTTTCCCCAAATTTCTCTTCCTGTAGCCTCAGCATGTGCGTTATCCTCTCCATATCTTGTATCTCCTCTACTATTCCTACCCATTGTGCTTTTGTCGGTGGGTCTTCTTTGTACCACAGTCTCGTTATTGCTTTTCTGGCCGATATCAACATTATCTTTATTAAATACTTGTCCCCCCCTTGTATTCCCTCGTGTGTCAGGTCCCCTAAGTAAAGCACCAGTCCCGTTTGTGGTAACCCGTATCCTAATATTCTGATCATTGCCTCCCCTATCTCCTCCCAATACCCCTTCAGCTTCTGACATCCCCAGAATATGTGTGATTTGCCCCCTCCTTCCCACACATCCTCCAGCATGCCCTTTGTGTTGGTGCATATTTTCCCTTCAACTCTGGGGTTATAAAGAATCTGATTATGTTTTTCCATCCAAACTCTTTCCATATCCTCGATCCTGTTGTTGAATGTTGCACCTCGCATATGTTACCCCATTCCTTCCCTGTTATTCCTATCTCTAGTTCTCTCTCCCATTTCTCCCTTATGTAATCGGTCGTGTGTCCCTTACTGTTCATTATAGCCCGGTATATTGCTGATATTACTCTTCCTTGCCCCCCTTCGTATGCCCATACTATCATCTTGATTATTCCATTCTGTTCTTCGTCTTTGTCCCCCCTTATTTCTTTGTTGTAGTAGTCTCTAACCTGTAGATATCTGAAGTGGTCCCTGTTTTCTAGTCCAAATTTCTCCTTTAATTTTTGTAGTGTCTGCATTTCCCCCTTCTCTATCATTTTGCATATCGCTGTTGCCCCCCCCCCCCCTCTCCCACCTTCTGAATCCATGGTCCAACCTCCCTGGTTTGAATCTCTTGTCATGTGCTACCCATCTCAGAACCCCTGACTGCTTCTCCAATTTGTGTGTTTTTACTACTCTGTTCCATATGGTCAAGGTGCATTTGGTGATTGGATCTAACAGTCCCTCTTTTTCTTTGAATAGTTCCCTATCTCCCACCAGAGCTTGTACCTTGTATCCCTCCCCTTCTTTTTCAATGTCTTTCCATCTTGCCTCATATCTGTCGTTACACCAGCACGTCACTGCTCTCAGTTGTGCTGCATAATAATAATCTTGTAGGCTGGGTACTGCCATCCCTCCCTCTTCCTTTGGTAGTTGTAGTGTTTTATATCTGACCCGTGGTCTTCTCCCCGCCCATATGAACCTCGATATCAGTCTGTCCCACTCGCTGAATTGATTCTGTGGTATTTGTATCGGCAGTGACTGGAACAGGTACAGTAACCTTGATAGTATGTTCATCTTAATGACCTCTATTCTTGAATTGAAGTCCAAGGGCATTACTGTCCATCTCTCTAAGTCTCTCTTGATGTTCTGATTTATCTGTGTATAGTTCGCTTCAAACAGTTTCCCCACTCCTCTTGTGATGTTCACCCCTAGGTATTTAATCTTGTCCATGCCCCATCTTATCCCGTACTCCTCCCTAATTTCTGTCGTTGGGGTATAGTTCCATGCTAAGGTCTGTGTCTCTGTCACGTTTAGTTTGTATCCTGAGTAGTGGCCATATTCCTTCAGTAGATCCATCAGTGCCGGGAAGCTCTTGTCTGGCTGCCTCATGTATACTATCACGTCGTCCACAAATAGGCCTAGTTTATATTCCGTTCCCTTTATCCTTACTCCCTTGATGTCCTCGGTCTGTCTGATCAGTTGTGCCAGTGGTTCTATGAAAACGGCGAAGAGCGTTGGTGAGAGACAACATCCCTGTCTGGTAGCCCTCTCTAATCTGATTCTATCCGTCAGGCTGCCATTCACCTTAACTCTCGCTGTCGGTTCTTGATATAGTGCCTTGATCATCTTCATTGCCCTCCCGTTTAGTCCGAACCTCATCAATGCTTTATATAAAAATGTCCAACTCACACGAATGCCTTTTCTGCATCTAGGCTAATCAGTACCGCACTACCACCTTGTTTTTGTATCTCCTCCACTATGTGTAATGTCTTTCTCACGTTGTCCTGTGTCTGTCTCCCTTTAATGAATCCAGTTTGATCTTCATCTATAATGTCCGGCATAAACGTCTCGAATCTCTTTGATATTATTGATGTATACATCTTGTAATCCACGTTGAGTATGGACACAGGTCTGAAACGACTACATAATTCTCTATCCTTCCCTTCCTTCGGTATCGTGGTGATTACGGCTTCCTTCCACGAGGGGGGCATTTTGCCCTCTTCCATCGTGTGTCTGAATGCCGCCCCTAACATGGGTGCTAATTCTGTTCTAAATGTCTTGTAGAATTCCGATGGGAATCCGTCGCTCCCCGGAGATTTGTTGTTTTTAGCTCTACTAATTGCCTCTTCCAGTTCCCGTTCCGTAATTATTTTATTCAATTCTTCATTTTGTTCTTTCCCTATCGATGGTAACTCTAGCTTCTCCAGATAAGCTTCTATTTCCTCTTCTCCCGCTGCCTTTGGCTGTGTGTATAGTTTCTCATAGTATTCTCTAAATGTCCTCTCTATTTCAGCTGGGTCCCTCAATATTTCATTAGTCTTTGTATCTCTTATTGTGTGTATCGTGTTTAACTTCTGTTGCGTCTTGATTCTCCTAGCCAACAGTCTGGTCGCTTTTGGTCCCCCTTCATAGTACGTTTGTTTCATAAACCTCGCTTTCTTTTCTATTTCCGTCAATAATTCCCTATTTATCCTGGCCTTTACTTCTTTGATTTCTCCGAGCGTTTCCTGTTCTTTTGATATCTGGTGTCTCCCCTCTAGATCCTTCAGCTTCCCTATCAGATTGTGATATGTCTCCGTTCTGGCTTTTTCAGCATTGCTGTTTTCTCCATCAATTTCCCCCTTATCACCACCTTCAGTGTGTCCCATAGAATGTTCGGGTCGACCTCCCCGTTGTCATTTTCCTCCTTATACCTGGCTATCTCCTCCTTGATCTGACTCACCACCCCCTTGTTATTTAGTATTCCTACATTTAGTCTCCAGATCGTGTTCCTCCGTCTTCCCTCCAGATCTACTGTCAGATATATGGCACTGTGATCCGATATTTCTTTATTTCTTTATTTCAGATCCCCATTAGTCACTGCCTCAGCAGCGACTATTCTTCCTGGGGTCTGGATCCAAACATATAAAATTAAACAAGAATAATCAATAAACAACATAAAAACAAAACAAATATCAATAAAACACCAATAAAATATACAAACAATTATAGAACATTAAATATAGCGGACATATTAGATATGTCCGCTACTCCTATTCTGCTCTCCCGTACCCTGTAACTGTCATCAAATCGTCATCAAAAAATTGTCTATTCTCGCATATGTCATGTGTGGGTGTGAGTAATGTGTGTATTCCCTGTCCATGGCGTGCATCCCCCTCCAAACGTCTGTAATTCCCATTTCCGTCATTTGAATATTCATATATCTGCTGATTTGCGGCCGCGCTTTCCTAGTACTCGTGGTGTCTAAGTCGTGATTCAATACCACATTAAAATCTCCCGCGCATATCAATATCCCTTCTAGTTCCATCACTATCATATCAAAAATGGTCTCATATAAATCCCTCTCACTCTCTGTGGGTGCATAGACATTCACTAACGTAACCATTTGACCCTCCATTTTCCCCTTCACCAGAACAAATCTCGCCTCCTTGTCGCTTACTTCTTTGATCAATTCAAACTTTACTGTGTTCTTGATTAACGTGGCTACTCCTCTCCTCAGGGTCTGTTTAAAGGAACTATAGTATGCATTTTCATATCCAAATCTTTTCAGTTTCTCATGTTCCTGTGCTATCAAATGTGTCTCCTGCAAAAAAATCACTTGCATCTCACTTTTTCTACATTTCAACATCACTTTGCCCCTCTTTATCGGATTATTCATTCCATTAACGTTTAACGACATCATTTTTATACCTTTAACCTTTGTCATCTTTCTTCTTCGTTCGTCTGTCAGTCCCCCCCATGTCACACATATTTCCCCCTCCGGTTGTAGCCTCCGCTCTCTTCACCGAATACATATAATGATTAACAAATAAAAAACGTAAACTCTACATAAAGTGCTCCCAAGGCGTTCGGGGGATCCCTGTGTCCCCCCCTGTCCCCTGCTGGTGGGTGAGGAGTAACTGCTCTCCTAGTGAGAGGCCTCCTCCTGACGGCGTGGGGGTCTGAAACCCTTGCCCCCAACCGCTCGTCATAATTGTCCAGCCTTCTTGCTGTTTTTAGTGCTGTCGAGCTCCTGGTCAAAAGCGCTCCGTGTCTTTCTTTCTGTTCAAAGATCCCCATTTCCTAGGTCTCTCTCAATGTGGCTCACATGTTCCAATGTCCCTCCTTCCTCCCAAACAAGTGTGTGGTGTCCTCTGTGTACCCCTCTTCCTATCTCTTACTTTCTTTCCCCCCCCCTCTATTTTCTATGTGATGCTTATTTATCCCCTTAATTACTTCCAACTTTGTTACTCACAGCGTGTGCCTATGTATTTGTTTCAATATGTTTTGTGTTCCGTCTATTATACCTAATTATATTTCCATTTATTTCCTCCATCAGCGTTTGTACTGCGTGTCCATGTATATGTCACGTCTGTTCCTATACCTTGTCTCTACCTGGGAATGTGTGTTTATGTATATGTTATTTCAGTTCCTATATTTTGTCACTATTTGGATCGTTTTTTCTATCCCTTGTGCGTGTACTCATCCGTTCGCCTCCTCCCGCCTCCTCTCCCCTCCTTCTCCGTCTCTGGCCTCCTCGTCTGTCTCCGCCTTCGGTCCGTCACGTCTCACCTCGGCCTTCTTCTCTCTCCTCTCTCCTCTCCCGGGTTCCGGTCTCCTACTCTGGTCCACCTGCGTGCTTTCTCCATTCTCTGTTGCAGGCTCAGCGTCTGGTCCTCCTGTCTCCTTCCGTCTCCGTCCTCCGCCGTCTGCATCCCCGTCACCTCATCTCCCCCGCCGCCTCCCGCGCCGTCGCGTATGTCACCGTCCCTTCCTTCCAGTGGATCCTCAGCGAGGTCATGGGTGATTGGAATTTCATTCTGTTTTCTTTCAGAATTCTCTTCAGTCCCGCGTAAGACCTGCGTGTTATTGCCACCGCTGTCGAGTAATCGTGGTCAAACGACAGCCTTTTCCCCTCGATTTCTATCTTCTTGGTCCACGCGGTTCTAAGTATCAATTCTTTCACCTCGAACCTCAGAAAGTTAATAATCACCGCCCTCGGGGGTCTGTCCGGTTGCGGTCTCAGAGCCAGCGCCCTGTGGGCCCTCTGTATCTCCATTTTTTCCAGTCCCGTCTCCTTCAATTCTTCTTTGATAAGCTTTTCCACATATAGGGTCACCGATTCCCCTTCGACCCCTTCTTTCAATCCCCATATTCTGATGTTATTTTTCCGTGACCTCCCCTCCATGTCCGACATCTTTGACTCCATCTTTTCTTGTTGTTGAATTGCTTTTGTTAATACCTCGTGTATCTCTGTATTCCATTCTTCTGCTTGCGCCACTCTTGTTTCTAGCTCGGTTACGTTCCTATCCTGCTCCGCCATCTTCTCATCCACCATTTTGAGTTCTGTATTTATTTCGCCTCTAAAGTCCTCCTGTTCCTTCCTCAATTCCTCCCGTAGCTTCCCAATATCGTTCCTTATCGTGTCCGTGTTCATTTGTATGGTCGCCTGCATCGTGTCCGTGTTAATTTTTATGGTCGCCAATATTCCGGCCTGCATGACCACGGCCCATCCTGGCATTCCCGTGTCTGTCTCAGCGGAACCTCCCCCTTCCTCCGCCTGTCCCTTCTCGGCCTCGCTTCGGGGGCTCCGTTCCTTCAAATTATCCTCTTCTCGTGAGTCCTCCATTTCTCTTTCCTTCACAATCGTTATCTCCTCCTTACTTCTCGTGTGCATCTATTTTTAATCACTTTTTGGGTCTTTATTTATCCGTTTTTTCGCTCATTTGACCAGGAGCTCTACCGCACGTGTGCTACCCGTCTGCTCTCATACCGGAAGTCGAACTGCTGTCTTTTATCTTATTTTGTAAAAATACTGCTAACATTGCAGATGGACTGAATTTTGTTTATGGTTGTTACATTCAAGCCTAAAGTATGGCTCGTGTAGGCCTTGAATGCAAAGTGGTGGACACAGGACAAGACAGGAGTTTATCAAAAATAACACCATTTATTGGAACAACTATTTACATGGTGAGAGCTGGGTGCTCCAGACTCAAAAGGTCAATAACAAAACCAAGGCACATAGGCCAAAATAGAATAGCAAAAATAGCAGCAGTGAGAGCAGATGAGACTCTGGTGAGCTGACATCTCTTGTGAAGTGGGAGACGAACTGCAGCCTGCACTCTGCATTTGTAGGGCGTGGTGCCTCATCACCACACCTGTGATCAATTAGAAAAGCGGCCATTTTAACTACATGGAAATGACAACAGAAGTGTGTATCAATTAAACCACCAATTAGTGACAGCACACTTAACCACAATGTGAATATGCACCCCAGACAGTAAGTATCCCTCCACCATGTGAAAGTAATACGTAACACCCCCACACGAAGATTTATGTTCTTCTCCCAACTATAGCCCAAAGAAATCACCAAGAGAATGAACATAAATAAATAAGGGGATACTTACCAACCTTACCTATAAAAAAAAATGCAACCACACACTAACATGCGTAGTGCCTGTACGGTGTTGAGTGTGAGCCCCGGTCAAGAGTCACACTCAACTGTACACCAAAAAACTGTGACCCACGAATTTGGAATTACCGTGAGTCACCACCACAAAGTGATAGTGGGTCGGCCCCTGTCGAACACGACCTTCAACTTAACCGAATGCTCCCCACCGGAGAACATTCGACAATGTTGTTCAACATAAACAACACTTCCCCGACTCTCGGGCAAATGAGACCTCACAAAAGGTTCCATCGCAGCAATTGGCTGGAAAATCCCACCCAACTCATCCTCTACTGAGGCGTAAGGCCTAGGATTCCATTCCCACACCAACAAATCACCACAAAACAAATGTTTAATTCGAACAGGCCTCTCCACTGATACAGACCTGTAAAACAGAGACAATGAACTGGAACCAGCATGAGAGCTAAGCTCACCGCTCTCAGGACAGAAAACAGGAAAACAAAAAGAAACACGTCCCCGTGGCACCGCCACCGAGTCCGCCTCCCCCACTCCTGGCATCACCAGTTCAGGAGATAGTAAAGCAGGATGAACCGCCACAGGCAGGTCGTCCTCACCGCTGGAACACAGTAAACCATCATTCACAGAAACCGACATGACATCCCCACCACTCAAAATGGTGGCACAAAAATCAACGTCATGACTCAAAATGGTGGCACAAAGGTTTGCACGGTCATAAGCCACAAACTACTCCAACAGGCCGCTCCACCGATACCGACCTGATAAATAGAGACAATAAACCAAAGTTATTTTCTTGACAAAAGTCAAACTCACTGCGCTCAGGATAGCAAACAGGGATACAAAAATCAGCACATTTCCCTGGTACCATCACAGCGCCCATCTCCTTCCCTCCTGCCACTGTCAGTACAGGAGACTGTACTGAGGGCTGTACCCATGTTAGCTGTACAGGAGACTGCAATTCACGAACATCCAGAGCAGGATGTACCGCCTCAGGTACGTCCTCACCGTCCCTGGAACATAGCAACACATCGGTCACAAAAGCACTTGGATCACCATTCAAAATGGTGTCACAAAAAATAACATGGTCAGGATCCAAAATGGTGTCACCCAAATCAGAACTGTCATGAGCAACAATGGTGTCACACACAGCAACAGCGTCAGGATCCAACATGGTGGCACACACATCAACCTCGTCATGAAACAAAACGGTGTCAGAAAAATTTGTACTGTCACAAGCCAAAATGGTGGCACACACAGTAACATTGTCATGACACAAAATGGTGGCACACACATCAACTTCGTCACGATCAAAATGGTTGCCACCCATTAGACTAGGTTGTGAAGACTGCTCCTGCTGCACAGGACACAGGTAACTAGGTTGACTAGCATACCCAGTGCCTGGCAGAGAGTCAGTGTGGTCACATGAATCAATATCAGAACTATCAACTGACATACTGGGATCAACACTGCTGACAAGTGAGACATCATGAACGTCAGAGCTACTGTAGGAAGGCTGGCAGCCCAATTCTGGCCTTGTAGCCTCCTCAACCAGAATGGTGCCACATGAAATGTCAGAAACTGTGCCATATGAAGTAGCAACATCCTTCTCATTCTCCTCCTCCAATTGGGCTGTGGCCTCAGCCACTGTAAAGGCCGGGAAGCCCACAAGACACTGCTCCGCCACTTGAGTATCTGGCACGCATGTCACCTCCGGTTTCACCAGTACTTTACCTCCAGCCAAGTCATTGCCCAAGAGCAACGTTACCCCCTGCATAGGGAGTTTGCCAGCCGCCACACCGATCACCACTGGTCCTGACACTAGGGCACAATCAAGAAAGACATTATGCAGCGGCACATTCATTGTGTGCATTCCAAAAGCCTCAATAACAACCCCTGCACCCAACTCTGAGTGGTGCGTAAAGGGCAGGACACTACTTTGAACAAAAGATTGGGATGCGCCAGTATCACGGAGAATTGTCACCGGTACTTTAGGACCTCCCTCTGTCAATGAAACAAACCCTGTACTCCTGAAAGGTGTGTAAAGGTCATCCACTCCTTTGCCATCTAGTGGAGACAGAACAACAGGGTTACATACAGGTGTATTTATCAACATCACTGGCCTGGGTGGGTTAGACGGGCGCTTTTCTGGGTGCAAACGATAACAATTTCCCATCACATGTCCTGCACTCCCACAAAGCTGGCACTTCCGGGCATCATCGCTTCCCCATGCCCCAATAAACGTACCACTACCCCCAGCACTGGACACCATAGGCCTATTAGGAATCCATTTCGGCCTCCCCACATCATGCACAGGATAATGCTGTCTCTCAAAAGACGTCCTGTGGGTCAAAACATACTCATCAGCCAGGACTGCCGCTGCCGAACAGGTCCTGACTTTCCTCTCATTCAAGTACATGGCAATATCCTCAGAAACGCCATATACCTTGAATTCCTCTAATAAGATTAGGTCCCTAATCTCCTCCACTGTGGTGACTTTCTCCGCTGCACACCACCGGTCAAAAAGCAACCGCTTTTCCCTCACAAACTCCACAAAAGACTGAGAGTTTTGTTTCCTCAAATTGCGAAATTTCTGGCGGTAAGCCTCAGGGACCAATTCATAGACTTTAAGGATAGCCTGTTTCACCAAAGCATAATCCTTATTATCAGGATACATCGACGCATATGATCTGTGTCTTACCGCGCAAAGCACTCTGCATGAGGATAGTCCATTTATCCGCTGGCCAGCCGCAACTGCCAGCTATGTCCTCAAATAATAAAAAAAAAACTATCGACGTCCCTTTCCAAAAAAAAATTTACCATGCTTTTCTGCCTAGCCATGTCAAAACCCGGCTCCCGATGCACATGTATAGCACCAGCACCACCTACACCTACATTACGCATCCCCATCTCCCGGTCATATGCTGCCGGGGCGCGTACCTCAATAGCTTCCTGGGCAGCAGCTGCTTTGTGGATAGCTCTCCTCACCTCACTAGCTTCAATAGCCTCCCGTTCAGCTGCTTTGTCCTCACGGTCTGCCTTGTTAATAGCTGCAAGCTCACGCGCTGTCCTAAGCTCCTCATCTCGCCCACGCGGTAGCTCAAAGCATTCTCCCTCCTCCTCCAGAGTTTTACCTGCAGCCACACCAAAAACCTTCAGTGTACTCAGTTCCTCAATCAATTGACCTAACAAGTTCTCCTTTTTCTGGCCTGCATCGAGGTCTATTGAAAACCTAGTTGCTACTGTACCTGTATTAACTCATCCTTTGAATATTTTTTTTACCTTAGCCAGTGTTGGCTCTGCAACAAAATCATCAATGTCCAACGTCATTTTTACTATCAACAGTAAACGACAACAAATGAATACAACAATTAACTGGGCACCACAATAAGGGATATAGTTCAATATCCTAAACACAAGCAACTCACCCACCGTTCCTACGACCTGGGGTTCAAACTCCAATTTTCCCTGTATCCACAAAAAGGTTAGCACGTAATTAAATGACAGTGATTTAAGATACACGGCATAACCTAGCACGCAATCAAACTCACAAGCAGTAGTTCAAAACACACAGCATTTTATGTCAGCACGCAAAACAAATCACTGTATTTAAGACACACGGCATAACACTTACTGGATCAAAAGGTCAAGCTCAATAATGCATACAGATCCTATACTAGAGAATCACTACTAACCACACACAGATCCTATACTAGATAATTACAGCAGACACTGCTACTGGACACTAGCTACAGGCCTCTGCTGAGATGAACCACCTACAAGACTAACCCTGTGGAGTCACATTATATATATATATATATATACATTTATCCCAAAAATAATGGAACAAATGCTCTTCAGCAACACAAACAAAGTGAGGCAAAACCTCTTGTGTTACACTCAAGCAATATCCAATAAACAAACTCAAACAAATCCAAACAATCCAAACAGGTGCTCCTTACAATTTGATATGACTCACAAACAGCCTCTAAAACCTACACTGCAGTCAAAGAAGCACTGCTAGGCCCACCACATGTCTAATCTAACAAAAATACTTACATCAGGTCCTAACACACTAACTATATTCTCTGGCCCCCTAACCTACCTATACTGAAAGCTAATGCACTGTAGACCTAGCTTTCTTCAACCACACCTGCTACCAGCCAAAGATCATATCGACCATATACCCGTCAAGTATATAGTATAGTACAAGACAAATATATGGTACTAATCCCTTCAAGACAAGGACAAGACAGGAGTTTATCAAAAGTAACACTATTTATTGGAACAACTATTTACATGGACAAAAAGGGTGAGAGCTGGGTGCTCCAGACTCAAAAGGTCAATAACCAAGGCACATAGGCCAAAATAGAACAATAGCAAAAATAGCAGCAGTGAGAGCAGATGAGACTCTGGTGAGCTGACATCTCTTGTGAAGTGGGAGACGAACTGCAGCCTGCACTCTGCATTTGTAGGGCGTGGTGCCTCATCACCACACCTGTGATCAATTAGAAAAGCGGCCATTTTAACTACATGGAAATGACAACAGAAGTGTGTATCAATTAAACCACCAATTAGTGACAGCACACTTAACCACAATGTGAATATGCACCCCAGACAGTAAGTATCCCTCCACCATGTGAAAGTAATACGTAACAATGGTCTACATAATTCAAGTGTCTTAACATCCAACTTGTATCGTTACAGGTTGGGACAGTGACCTCTCATCGATTCTACTGCTGTTGCACTTGATCCCACCCTCTGCTCAGGGTCGGAAGAGACCAGGGAAGGTGTCGGCGTCCAACGCGGAGCAGCATCTTGTTATCTTCAAGAAGGTTGGTATTTTCTCCTAATGTATGTACGAATTTATGATTATAATGCTACAATCATGTAATTATTTAATTTTTTTTGATATTTCCCCCCCTCCTTTTTCTCTGTTCTTCTCCCATCCCAATGTTAGTTGTTATGCCAATTCCTAGCCCCTTTCGTGACTGCGATGCAAGCCAGGGGCTCGAATACGCAGTCACTGGCTCCCACGTTACTAGCCATGTTAATGTGCACATCAAGCACTGCTTAAAAGCGAGCAGTGGGTCAAATATATCACATAGACATTTCAAAAGGTACCCAGCGTTCCATTAGGGTTTCACACACACACGCTTTAGGGTTTGAAAGCTTGCCGTTGCTAATAAACATTTTAAATATTTTTTATAAACTGGTCAACACTGCTCAAAACGGCTGTATTTCCGTATTTGGCTGCCTGGTGCGCCTGTGCTGTGATCACAGCGCATGCGCATCATGCACCCAACGCCGGAAATAATGCACTGCCAATTGTGTTAGTATGACGGCCGGCCAAGTCGGAAGCAACGGCGAGAGCTGGGCTCGATACCAGTATCTCCTGCGTTGGTGACGAGCGCCTTGCCCGCTTCGCCACCCAGCCGCCACAATCATGTAATTCGAATTGTTTCTCCATGTGTGTTTGTCTTCTCAGACTGGAACAAGCATCCAAGAGCATCTTGATGCCATCACTACCAGCAATCAACCCTATCTCCTGGCTGTTGGAGTGAAGAAGAATGCGATCCACCAGTTTTACATCATTCTTGACAAGAAGGCCATACCTTGCAAGTCAATCTCTTCTCTTGGTGCTTTAGATGAACTCTTTAAGGCAGTGGTTCTCAACTGGTCTAGCCTCGGGACCCAACATTTTCCTTAGTCATTAAGTCGCGACCCAACATTTTGAACCACTATTATTTATGTAAAAAAAGAATATTTGCAGTAATACGCAATCTTTCAAAACATGAAATAAACACAAAAAAGTGCAACAAAAGTGCAACTATTGCTAAAAACCCAATAAAATAAAAGAATAATAAATAATATATGCTTCTTAGCAGATTTCTTAGCTTAACATAACAGACCTAAATTTGGGGGAACTAATGGGATAACTGAGTTTGCAACAAAAGTGCAACTAGGGCTAAAACCCAATGAAATAAAATAATAATAAATAATAATTATGCTTCTTAGCAGATTTCTTAGCTTAACATAACAGACCTACGTTTGGGGGGACTAATGGGATAACTGGGGTTGCAACAAAAGTGCAACTAAGGGCTAAAAACACAATGAAATAAAATAATAATAATAATAAATAATATATCCTTCTTAGCAGACTTCTTAGCTTAACATGCAGGGAACTAATGGGATAACTGGGGATGATGTTTGCTCCTGACAAGAGTCTCAAAGTCTGGGGTGATGGTAGACAAAGCAACTCTGAGGTCATGCTCAATGTCCAATCTGTTCCTCCGCGTTGTCTTCAGCTGGACCAGAGCTGAGAAACCACTTTCACAAAGATAGGTAGTGAAAAAAAAGTGAAAAAAAAAGATTTTTTTTTTTTTTTTTTTTTTTTTTTTTACACACATCCGCGACCCACTCAAAATGGCCCCGCGACCCACTTTTGGGTCGCGACCCACCAGTTGAGAAACACTGCTTTAAGGCACATTATGTGTTTGGCACAGCATACAACACCATGCTGCGCAACATGTACACGTTCCTCCAGACCACTGTGTACAGTATTGATGTTGGGAAAGTCAAGGAGAGTCCTCGTGTTGCTGAAGTTAGGGCGAGGTTGCTTCATTAGTTGCTTCTCCTCCGCCATGAAGTGTTTTGATTGTCGGAAGGAGTTAGGTTGTACAAATAGGCTTGTTAGGCATTTGCGAATAGTTCACGGTTACGTTCAAGGAAAAAAGCTTCGCCTTAAATGTGCTCAGACTGGATGTGGCTATAGGTTTGGTACGTTTTCAGGTTTTAGGAAACATTTAGACAACAAACACACTGAGTATATTGACCAAGAGGTTGACACTGATGTTAATGTAAACAGTGTAGGAGAGGCGGTGATCGCTAATGTAGATGAGACCGCCACAACATCTGATGTCGATGCGACGGCCACATGTGGACTGTTCAGAAACTCTAATAGGAGCACTCTCGATATGTGTGCAACTGCTGTTGCACAACTCAAGGCTGCTGGAACCAGTCAGTCTACTGTAAAAAGTTTTGTCTCTACCATGGAAGAAGTGATTTCTGAGATTCATAGTCACGCTAAAGATGCAGCTCTACAGTGCTTATCTCCACAGGACACAGAAAATAAGAACAAGCATAGAACAGTTGTAGTAAAATCCCACAGACTTCCTACAATAATTTGTGGTTATTGTAGTACAATACAATGAGATTGATTATCTGGACGGAGGCGGAAAGATTCATACTTGATAGAATGGTTGGTCTCCTCATCTGGCTTAATGCAGATGAAGAATAAAACGTGTACGCCAGACAAACCAGAATTGTAGTTCAACTCAGCTGATTTATTTGATCAGAGCCAGGAGTCCAAGGTGAATAGAAGGTTGACTTCTACATACAAAAGATGATCAGATAACCTTAACAGCTGTCTGTTGTACAGAAATATCACAATCAGGTTTGCATCCCAAACCTAAATACTGCACATCAAACAGTCACTTGGTTAACATAATTTGAACATACATGGTTTACTGTACACATTATACATGAGTAAATCTGGTTTACAGATCAGGGATCTGTACAACATTACTCTAATCTATAAACAACCATTTGGTGTTTCCCATGATTTTACTCACGTAAAATGCAATCAGCTCACAGTTGTTTCTGGGTGGTTTCGAAGCGGTGGGGGAGCCCCCAGACCCCTTTTCGGTGGTTCCGGCCTGAGAGCTCCTGAATAACCCTATGTAGGGCCCTATATACTATCATTTCTAGCCAATAATACATATGGCTGGTCCAATCCTAGCGTCTTCTTGTGGGGGGTGTCCTTGTGGGCGCTGGCAGCCCCCCCCCCTGGGGTTGTGGGGACGTGATGGGACAGAAGGGGCCCATCGGTGGCCCACGTCCGTGTGATCTTTTGCTGAGATGAAGGGACCTGGCTTGTCTCACGAGGGGGGGTGTGACATGATCGCTTTAACCCTTTGGTATGGCTATAGATGTCTAATATCATCCAAGTACAGTCAGTGCTTTCTAAGACTGATACCAGACATCATATGAGACCTTTTGATACTAAACAGTTGATTAATAGATTACTTTGTCTGTGAGTTAGTGTCCATGCTTCAACAAGTCTAAACTGGTCTGCCCTGTGGTCAACCCAGCTTTCTCTGATCAGCATTTACATATAGTCAGTTCGAGAAGGTGTCGTTTGTTCTCTAATTTAGTCATTGCTTGAGTGGGGGTTGAAATAACTGTTGCAGCTGTTATCTGATGCAGCTGTCTCAACTGACAGTTGAGACTGTTTAACCACTGAGTCCACTCTGCTATTGAAAGGTACATCTGGCTTTATATTTATGGTTCTCCAATTTATTCACACATATTAATTATGAAATTCCAAGGCAATATTACCACATTTCCCCACTTTGACAATTCTCATTGTCACATACTGTATATTGACTTGATTTTCTATACATACTAACCATACAATATAATAATAAAAATCATTTTTTCTTCAAATTTCTCAATTTTTCTTTTTTCTCATATTTTTTCTTTTTCATTATTCTTTGGTACATATCATCAATTAGTTTCTTCTTGTCTTCTTCTTTTCTCCCCCACATTCCCCTGACTATGGCCCCCTCCCGGGGAATCCTGGTGACCCCTTCATCCAGATCCCCAATTAAACTATTCTGCCTTTAATGAAACAGTGTTTATGTTATTATGTTATTTGATACTATCTTGTCTAGCACAGTCTCTGGAGCGTAACAGTAAGAAGCATTTTGTATGAAAGTATTCTGTACTTCTGTATGACAACTATTAAAGAACTTGAGAACTTGAACTTGAACTTGAACCTACTATCATCAGGCTTTGTTCCTCTGGGCTCACAGCCAGAGGCTTATTTGTTGAAAACAATTAAAACAATGTAATCTAAACATTACACATTAAAGTAAAACACAATTTTTTAAAATTATGGTATCCGTTGACATGATCTGTGGAGACACAGAGATTATTCTTCATTCTTTCATACATTTTGCTTCTCCTCTCCTGTTAATTCCTTTTCCAAGTCAGCCCAATCACATTTTGCATAATCAACCCAGTTGGTCTTCTCCGCTTTGACCCTTTTAACCTCCTTCCAGTTAAGAGTACCCTCCTCCCGTTCGGATGCACTCCTTCCCCTACTTAGATGCACCTCTCCCCGTAAGGTTTAGGCAGTCCGCTACGACGGTACAACCAGCTCCTTTCTTAGGGCTGCCTTGTCCGACGCCGGCCCCTCTCCCCCCACAGAGATGCAGGTCTCCACTTCCGGCGGTAAGGTCTCCTCTCATGAACGGAAGAAGTCCCCTTATTTTACCTTCAGGTGCAGTTTTTAAGGCTGGGTCCCTTTCCAATCTTAGGAGAGACAATCCAGATTCCTCTGAATTGACACCCCTCATCCCTCTGCTTCCCAGCATTTTCTTTTCAAAAACACTGATCACAGAAGCACAACTCGCCTACTAACCCTGTATCGGCTAGTAAGGTTACTGTGGCCTGACTGTACATTGAGCCAGGTGCATTTATGGTCTCTGCCATAACGCTCTCCCAACCGGCTGGCGACCCAGTCGATAGCGACCTCATAGTCCGTCATCAAGTCAGGACCCCAAGCGGCTGACTGTCCGTAGTACCTATCAGCCACTCAGTTTAGAAACCGACGGTCTTGTCCCCACCCCGCTTGCTCTGGGCATGGAAATATTGACCGTTTTCGCCAGCCTTGCCTGTTCACGGCAGGAGCTGTGCCCCCTACGGTGCACCGCCCTGCTCCTAGGTGTGGACTGTCGCCCACGTACCACCCAGTGCCCACACCAACTTACGTGCGACGTTTCCTGGGCCGACTAGGCGGTGCCACAGTGGTATGTTATTTCATACCTCGTTACGCACGAGGGCCTTCAGTTTCTCCCCAGCACTATAGGTTTGTGTTTAACGTGCGCCCAGACTCTTGCGAGCCCACTGCCGCCTGTTAGAGGCTAGAGGTTCGGGGTGCCTAATCCCCTCCCTAACCTCTCCCCCCTTTTATGAACATCCCTATGGACATAAACCTTACCACCTCTGCGCACAGACGGACAGGGAGGGAGGAGCACCACGCAAGGGAAAAAAAATTTCACCATATCGGCCATAACCTACACCTTACTTTTTACTCTACCTATGTGTATGTGTTTAGTTTAGTACTCTCGCGTTGTGTCATAATCTATATCAGTCGTTACCGTTCAGTCACTTCCCGTCCAACACACCAATCAATCACACAGAGGCCCTTGTTCAACGCTTTGGTTGCACAGTCTCCGACCGTTTTCGCCCCCCCCCCTCCACCCCATGTCGGCCAGCCTCAGCTGAAGCCACTGTTTTTAGGCCTGGACCTCGTCATATTCTGTCCCATGACTGTATTTCCATGGATCTACAGACGAACGACTCCGTCAGTCTGGAGGTATGTCTCAACCTCCGGCCTTTGTATTCGGGGCTTATATTGAAGGAGGGGTAGAGTCCCAAGCGACCTCTCTTCATAATCCAACAATCTCCCACAGGAACTGACTGAACGGGTCACACCATCGTGTCATAATCTAATGAAATGTATTCCTACACATTTTCCCCATGATCCCCCACTTGTGATGGTCCATCCTCCCTCTCCGACTGAACTGCAAGGGAACAAAAACACAGAACAAATTTTCCTTATACAATATGTCAAATATTTCTCAAGAGACGCCAAATGGTTAATCATTATGCAAAACGTAATGGGACCACTTAACTGCCATTGATCTGATCCAATGTATCTCACGCTCCAACCGTCCTCTCCCCAGATCATAGAGAAACAACAAACAAAACGCAAATAATCAAAAAAAACATTCCAACAGATGTCACATGTAGACCACCTCAATGGTTATTAAAAAAGAAAAGAAAAGAAATTTAAAACCTTTCAAGCCAGCACAGTCACCCTCTACAGGCTCCATTCACACCCATTCAGGCCACACAATCATAGATAAAAATAGAAAAGAAATCCAAAAATTTAAATTCAATACCTCATCCCTACAAAACATTCAACAGAAATCAAATCAAATGCAGTAAAACAAATGATATGAAACAAATGATAATGGTATAACCCAAGTGGTTCGATACACTCCTTACCTAAACACATTTTGTTATTTTTAAGACTAGTCTCACCTTAAGTGAAAGCTAAGTTGCGTGCGTGCATGCATGTGTGACCAAATTGTGTGAATGTGTGTCTGTGTGTGTCTGTGTGTGTGTGTGTGTGTCTGTGTGTGTGCGCGTGTGTGTGTGTGTGCGTGTGTCTGTGTGTGTGCGCGTGTGTGTGTGTGTGTGCGTGTCTGTGTGTGTGTGTGTGTGTGTGTGTGTGAATGTGAATGGGTGTGCGTGTGTGTGCCTGTGTGTGAATGGGTAGACAAAGCCTCCTTGCCCCCTTCCCCCGCTCAATCATTCACTAAAGGACATCTCAATCTCACCCATACATACAAAAATTAAATTTAAATAAAAAATACCATCTGTACCAGCTCAACCAAAATTACGAGCTCCAGTAATCATTCATATTATAAACATATATTTCTCTCATACACTCGTTAATCAACCACAGACCGACAATGGGTTAGTTCCCCTGCGCTCATCTCTTCTACTCTCTCATCTTGCTACACTCATCTCTGGCTAATACAACACACACTTTCTCACCATACAGTTCTCACTGTATCTTCTACTCCTCACATCCAGAGGAAGTCTGGGAACCCCCTCAGCGATAGACCCCAAAACATACCCAGTGTCCTGAGAGCCAAAGCTAATCCTTCTAATCAAACAGGTAGCCCCCCAATGTAATTAACCTCATCTGAGCTGGCTATCCTAATTCAATTACTGTGCTCACTCCTCCATCAGCTGTGTTCTGTATTAGCACGCTTCCTGTCTCAACATTTCCCCTGTCATAAAAATAACTGTCTCCTGCATCTTCACCTCTCTCTCCTGTTGCATCTAATCTCACGTCATCCTGTCATAAAAGAACAAACAGCCATTGTAAACAACAGCTGTACATCCTGACCCCCCTTCTGGGCCTATTGGCCCGCCTCAAAAGGATTCCTACCCCCCTGGGTAATACAACCCTTCATCTGTAAATCATTAAACGGTTAATCACACTTCTCATCTTCCCAGAGGCAAGCGCCCCCAGGTCTTTGAATTAATAAAATTATTAAGGATTAATAAAACACTTATGTCAAAATTTGTCATCTTCAGCAAGCCTCCATCAATAAATTATCCTACAAGTCGAAGGCTTGTGTCAACACTCTAACACTATATCAAAGATTTTAACAATCTAAAACAAGCATAAACACATGTCCTAACCATATCAACAGTGTATTAAAGATTTAGCAATCTAAAACAAGCATAAACACATGTCCTAACCATATCAACAGTGTATTAAAGATTTAGCAATCTAAAACAAGCATCAGTAAATTATCCTGCTTCACAACCGGGCTTGTATCAAATTCCACTACAAAAACATTTAGTAAATAATATAAACATTATCCTATTTAAATCTCCAGCGTTATTAAAGCTATAACAAGTATCTTACATCAAGCTACATAAAACACAACATTATTATCCTCAAGCTTACCATTGTACACGTTACACAAATTAAAAAACTGGAAATACGCTATCAACTACAGAACATTTTTCATGTAAGCATGTTTCATCTCAGCATAACATTTATAGTGGTTAGTCCTAAACTGATTTTACTGCAAGCAACATGTAACTCTAGTGTAGAGCCATTTTCCAAATTCAGCCCATAGCCACTATTTCAACACGGGTGACTGAATTTGCAAATCTGGTATGTAGTTGCAGCAGTACTGACTGACTATCTGATGAATTGAAACTGGGGGACCCTGATGTAAACAAGACAAAAGTCTTCCTCTGGTCTGCATCCCCTCAACAATTGTGTGTATTGAGCTGTACATGTTTCTAATCAATCCCTATACATGTTACCGCTTCCCCTGCTTACACAAAAATACAATGCACAATATACAAACACCGCCATATTACAAAATGCAGAACATCCTTTACCTGTTTCTATCCCCTGAGCGAACTATTCCGAATGCACGAGACCCCATCCACGTTGTACCGCGCATGCGCAGTGGCAACCGAAGCGGCTGTTAACGTTGCTATGACAACCAAGGTCTGCCACGACAACATAATAACATGCCCCGATACTCATAATCTGCCACGACATTTATCACGTTTCTTTACCCCTTCCCCAACATCTTTCTCAAAACTCGAAACGTTACATACGCCGCCCCCCAAACGCCACAAAACAACGGCATGCAAGCTAACTAGCTTTAGCCAGCTCTAATGCGACGTTCAAGGCCCTCACGGGAACCGTGCCTTTCAAGATCCGTTCATCCACGCAATTCGCTCAGTACCATCCAAAGCATAAACAATTCACACAAGCTTCAAATAGCCAACCACTCTAATAGAAAATAATTTTTAAAACATTTACACCAACCAACGCCGCACACATAGTTCAACACGAACCCTCTCTCCTACCTTCTCCGCCTCACTCCATAGCACCGCGAACGTTACATACTCTCCACAACACTATGACGTCACCAAGCAGCGAATCCTCAATATCATTTACCACGTTACCGCATTAATAATAACCCTCAAAACGGCCACAATTTTGCCACCCTGCGTCTCAACCGCCTCTTACTTGTAATCGCCGCCACAGTGTTTAATCAATTCTCTCATAACGCCATCGTAACGTCCCCAGCTTCACCGCGGACTTTTCCACAGAGCTAGCCAGCTAGCCCCAACCAACAGCAGGGACTCGCCTCAAACATAATATGTCCGTTGGTCATTAAAATATCATAACAAAACCATTAAGTACTTATCAGCCAGTTCGACCGAATCGTTTTTGTATCACAGCGAACGTAATTAGTCAACAGGCCGGTTTCGCTCAAGCTTAAAAAGGATAACGCACCCTGAACACGCCGGCACCCTACATTTCCATTAACTACTACGTTTTAATCCTGCAATCGCACAGACCCCTGCGCTGATCATGCCAGGGTCTAACAACCTTTCACCATACTTGACTCGTATGTTCTGAAATAGTAACAGAACCCTTAGCCCGACGCAATTATGCCCATACTGACCCGTCACTCACGGTCCCCGTCCCGCTATCTGTGACTACAAGCAGGGACACAATGCACCTCGGACCCAGCTCCCCTTCCATTTCAGAACAGTCAAATCTCCTCGTCTTACCTGCGCCCTCTTCCTGAGAATAATTTTAGGGCAATTATATACTCAGAACGCGCCCCTGTCGTATACAACAGAATAACCGTGCTTCCTAGCAAGAAAAGCCTTTTACCTGCCGTCATGCGACGCTATCTTCCACAACATGACCAGATAGTCTGTGCGCCACCATCCTTCTTGGTGCAACTCCCCCGTATAGTTCTATAAAGTACATTCCATACTAGTTAACTAACCCCCGTGGCCCGCTGGGCCGAGACCGGCCTCCTGTGTCTGAATGAACACACAAACACAAAAAGCCTACGTTTGCATGTTCACTGCACAACAAGCGCGATCGTCATACCTCCGGACACACAAGCTAAGATATTGTTGTTGTTGTTATAGTCTGTTTTCAGTATAAAGCTGGTCTTTGTTGTCCTGGCTGACAAAACAAAGCAGTCTGTTTTCAGTATAAAGCTGGTCTTTGTTGTCCTGGCTGACAAAACAAAGCTATGCCGTAAGATGATAACAACCAGACTAATATTACAGTATAAAGATAAATTGTTGCTGGCCTTTGTTGTCCTGGCTGACAAAACAAAGCTCTATTGTTAATAATATTGCATTTACCGCTCCAGTTGTTCCCACCGCAACCCCCAACCCTGCATGCAGACGCCATATTCACCGCGGGCCCCAAACAGTGGCGTACACAACCAACCTCCATCCTTCTCCTCTCCCTCATCCATTCAGACAACAAGCCCATCGTTAGTCACTTCAAACGCAGCAACACCCCAGCTCTTCGCCCCGTGTCCCCAACACACAGCAAGATCCAGATATGATACATATAACAAGACCCTACCGCACCTTTCCAGGGGGAGACACGAAGGGGTAGGGCAGCACGGCACCATTTCTGTAGTAAAATCCCACAGACTTCCTACAATAATTTGTGGTTATTGTAGTACAATACAATGAGATTGATTATCTGGACGGAGGCGGAAAGATTCATACTTGATAGAATGGTTGGTCTCCTCATCTGGCTTAATGCAGATGAAGAATAAAACGTGTACGCCAGACAAACCAGAATTGTAGTTCAACTCAGCTGATTTATTTGATCAGAGCCAGGAGTCCAAGGTGAATAGAAGGTTGACTTCTACATACAAAAGATGATCAGATAACCTTAACAGCTGTCTGTTGTACAGAAATATCACAATCAGGTTTGCATCCCAAACCTAAATACTGCACATCAAACAGTCACTTGGTTAACATAATTTGAACATACATGGTTTACTGTACACATTATACATGAGTAAATCTGGTTTACAGATCAGGGATCTGTACAACATTACTCTAATCTATAAACAACCATTTGGTGTTTCCCATGATTTTACTCACGTAAAATGCAATCAGCTCACAGTTGTTTCTGGGTGGTTTCGAAGCGGTGGGGGAGCCCCCAGACCCCTTTTCGGTGGTTCCGGCCTGAGAGCTCCTGAATAACCCTATGTAGGGCCCTATATACTATCATTTCTAGCCAATAATACATATGGCTGGTCCAATCCTAGCGTCTTCTTGTGGGGGGTGTCCTTGTGGGCGCTGGCAGCCCCCCCCCCTGGGGTTGTGGGGACGTGATGGGACAGAAGGGGCCCATCGGTGGCCCACGTCCGTGTGATCTTTTGCTGAGATGAAGGGACCTGGCTTGTCTCACGAGGGGGGGTGTGACATGATCGCTTTAACCCTTTGGTATGGCTATAGATGTCTAATATCATCCAAGTACAGTCAGTGCTTTCTAAGACTGATACCAGACATCATATGAGACCTTTTGATACTAAACAGTTGATTAATAGATTACTTTGTCTGTGAGTTAGTGTCCATGCTTCAACAAGTCTAAACTGGTCTGCCCTGTGGTCAACCCAGCTTTCTCTGATCAGCATTTACATATAGTCAGTTCGAGAAGGTGTCGTTTGTTCTCTAATTTAGTCATTGCTTGAGTGGGGGTTGAAATAACTGTTGCAGCTGTTATCTGATGCAGCTGTCTCAACTGACAGTTGAGACTGTTTAACCACTGAGTCCACTCTGCTATTGAAAGGTACATCTGGCTTTATATTTATGGTTCTCCAATTTATTCACACATATTAATTATGAAATTCCAAGGCAATATTACCACACAGTCATTCCAAAAGTTGGAAAACCCATTCACACACTTAAATTCTGAGGCAAAAATAAACAAACACTTCAAAGAGAAATGGGGAAAAGTTGAACCCGTTGAAAAGGTGCTTGGCACAAGATTTGACAGCAGAAGAAACAAAACTACTGGGACATATGACCAGGTCATTGTAACTGATAAGTTTGCATATGTTCCCAAAACCCAGAACTTGCCGACATGTTAAAGCCCAGGCACATGACTAAGGAAGGTGTGTATGCAGACTTGAGGGATGCCTCCTATTTGAAAGAAAGTCCCCTGTTTTCAGTAGAAAAAGATTCCTTTCAAATTCAACTTTTTTATGACTTTGAAACTGCAAATCCATTGGGCTCTAAAAAGGGTATACATAAATTAGGTGGTGTATACTTTACATTAAGAAATGTCCCCCCAATCTATAATTCCTCTTTGATTCATATTCATTTGTGTGCTCTTTTCCATGCACAGGACATTAAGCGTTATGATTTCAATTTGATACTTTAGCCACTTGTCAATGATCTGAAAGTACTGGAGACAGAGGGACTTAAAATTCCCATGTTTAGACACGTGATTCGTGGTACCATAGTTCAGGTCACTGGGGATAACCTTGGCTTGCATGGTCTGTTTGGGTTTGTGGAGTCATTTGGGGCTCGGTATTGCTGTCGTTTCTGTCTCCTTGAGAAAGCTCGTTTTCAGACTGTATTCTGTGAAGATGATCCGGCTGTTGTACTAAGAACTGTTGAGATGCACGCACAACACTGTCAAACTATACAGACAGATCCTATGCTACCTCATATATATGGCGTGAAACGCAGTTGTTTGTTGAATTCACTTAAGTATTTCAACACAGCCACCAACTTCTCTGTAGATATCATGCATGATATTTTAGAGGGGGTTGCTCAGTTTGAGGTGAAACTTATTCTCAAGTACATTCTTCAGGAGAAACTTCTAAATGCTGAACAACTGGCTGGCAGAATACATGCTTTTGACTATGGTTACAATCAGCAGCGAAACCGTCCGCCAAGAGTCAAGTTGTTGGATGAAAGTAAGGATTTGGGGTTGAATGCCACACAGTCTTGGTGCTTGTTGCGCAATATGCCTCTGCTATTTGGTGATTTAATACAGACTGATGATAAGTACTGGCATCTTCTGCTTTTGCTTCTACAGATTGTTAACATTGTATTTTCACCAGTCCTGTCATATGGCATGACCATTTATCTCAAACATGTAATCACTGATCATCATCGGCTCTTCAAGCAGTTATTTCCTAGAAGCAACCTATTGCCAAAGCATCACTTCATGATACATTAAGCTAAACTTGACATGTTGCTATCACTGTGCAGGTGAAAAGATGCAATGGCTGCCTCCTCGAGTACCGGAGGGAACATGGCACATGTGATGCAAGGCTTCGTCCACATTGCAGCTGGCTTGTGGGAGGCATGACCTAACAACGTTCCATTTGAATAATATAAATAATGTTTGGTAAGGCTGTCCCCGAAGCATGTTTTTGGGATTCGAACTTCGTCAGGGTTTTTCGAACGGACCTTTGAACCTTCGTTTTTAATAAAAAAATATATATATATTAAAAAAAAAAAAAAAAAAAAAAAAAGTATCCTCAAACTAAATCCTCAATTTGAATAAAGTGATTAATCTGATTAAATTAGTCTTTTTTCTTTTATCAACTTTCCAGCCCCAGCCCCAGCCGAGGGAGAAGCCCCAGCCCAACTAAATCAATTAAATCAACTTTCTAATGAATATAACTCATCAGTTTATTTTAATACTATAATATTAGTGTAGCCTAATCTTTATCTGCAACTGTGAAGAAAACTCCATTGGTTTAAACAGAATGAATAGAAAAAAATATTTATATTTATATTTTAATAAAAAATCCTAATGTTGATTTAGAATTCGAATGCCAATGTAACGAACGACGGTTCGAACGTTCGGGCTCAGCCCTAGCAGGAAGGGTACAACTCTGGCAGCTAAGGGTCAGTAACATTGTTCGTCAAACAGTGCTACAGACTTGAGTGCATAATAGCATAGTAGGTAGTAATAATAGGCAAGGTAGAGTGCAGACAAGGTTTTTTTTTTTTTTCTTTTTTTTATTAGTTTGTCTATTTGTTTATTGATTCACTTTTCAGAAAGATGGAATCATGGAGACATATTTGAGCTGTGTTTACCTCCCTGGTAAACCATGTGAGAAATGGGCTCCCAAAAAGCCCAAGATTTACCATATTTAATCAGTGGCCATTTTGCTCTTATGTCATGCTCAGGTTGTGATTTCTTTCCAGGGTGGTAAATCAGAGTGCATACATTTTGCGATTTTAATATCAAACGTTTTCAAGTATTAACATCACTAACATGTCACAACAGCATGTAGAATGTATATTATCATCAATACGTTAGTTTAGCAATAGGTTAAAAGTGCCATTAGATAGTTTTAACTTTCCGATTTGCTGAAGTCTATTGCAAGACGGCGACCTTTTTGGACATTTTGAACCATGGGAATTGTAGTCTTTTTGCGGCCATTTCGTAGAGGGGGGGTGCTGCATACATAGATATCTATATATATCTATGGCTGCATAGGTGTCGATCTACACTTCCTGGCAGATTCTATGGGGGTTCAAAGTTCAGCGTTCTGAATTAATTATATCAATAACTGTTATTATTCGGGATAATAAGCCGCAAAAGGTAACGTTTTTGACAAATATTGAAACGCAGTTAGTTTCTCCTCCCTATTGTTCGCATGTAGCAACAATTAGATCTGAAATTAGTTTCAAAATGGTTGCACTGTGGTGAAAATAAAAAAGTACAGTAAATTACAGTAGATATTATCTGTAAAGTGCTTTGAGATAACTTATGTAAGGCGCTATATAAAATAAATGTATTATTATTATTATTATTATTATTATTATTATTATTATTATTATTATTATTATTATTATTATCTGTTCTTATGCACGCCTGGTGATACTAAATCCAAATTAAACTCGGGCATTTGAAAGATAATATATGTATATATATTAGGGATGCTCGATATTGGCTTTTTTACCGATACCGATATTCTGATATTGTCCAACTCTTAATTTCCGATACCGATATCAACCGATACCGATATATGCAGGGTTCCCCCCCCCCCCCCCCCAAAAAACGGAATAATTTCAGGTAACTAATAATTTCACTGGATATATATATAACAAATATATTTATTTATTTTTTTTAAACCGATACCGATATTTTCCGATATCACATTTTACTGCCGATATCGGCCGATAATATCGGTCGGCCGATAATATCGGACATCCCTAATATATATATATATATATAAATGTGTGAATTGGCTATAATAAGGTCATTTATAAGCCTCCTATTCTATATTCTATAATAATATTTTGAATTGCATTGGTCCGGATGGGATAATTCAGTACTGTATCTACAAAACCTTCTGTTTAATCATCTTCCCTTTATTAATTTCCTTAGATTTTTTGTACACATGATCTCAAGAAGGTACTGAACGAGATCAGTGGCAGTTTTTTATGTTTGGTCATTATTAGCATGGTGTTATTCACTGTCAAAGATGCAAAGAAAAATCATAATTCATATTCTCCTTTGTTTCATCACAATTTAAGCAAGCCTAGTAATAGACACAATATTTCTGACACTGTGAATACATTCCCTGAGGTCCATAGATGTACCTAGATACCAAGAATATGCAAAAGGACCTTGTAGAAGTGGAGCAATATTCCATTTACCTATATTTTAGGCGGATTTTCACCACGGGTGGAACAGGTTAAGGGGAATCTAGACGGGCGGCATGTTTTCAAACTCTAGCTCTTCCTCAGGTAGCATCATCCAGGTGATACGTGTCACTAGAAATAGTGTTTACCCCAGAAATGTTCCCTTGGCAAGGTACAGTAGAAAAGCCTCTTTTCAGTATTTAGATTTTGTCTCGTGTAGTGGAAGTCAACGGGGGGCAATAACACATTGATATGCAAAACATTATTCTGCTTTTAATATCTCAAAAACACTGGTGCAAGTGACCCTGAAAGAACATACGGTTATCCTATAACCATAGTTATATGAGTATAGCGAGCGCTCTGCTCTCTAGTGGAACTATCCCTTTATCTAATCTAACACTGAATAATTTTTCTCCACATGTACACCCATCCGCCTGGCCACACCCACATCCGCTCCTCTACATAAGTGGGGTCGTGGCCACACTAACAGCTCCTTCCCAAGTCTTTCACCACTGAAGGCGAAGACCACAGGGTCCTCAGTGAGTCAAAGCAGAGCGCTCGCTATACTCATATAACTATGGTTATAGGATAACCGTATGTTATATTATCGTATAGCTTACGCTCTGCTCGCTAGTGGAACACAGGAGCTGAGCAGAGTGGAAGCTCGACAAATGTACCCGCTGAGGCCCCCCACAACCATCAGAACCGGGGAGGACCCGAGCCCCCGGACCCCCCTAGAGGGGGACGGGAGGGAATCGGATCAGACTGTGCGAAGAGGGTTTAGCACCTCAACGCACAGGGTGAGCAGATCGTGGGACTTACCTTCACACAGAAGGACCCGCGACCACTCAGGCGCGCATCCCACATGCCACTAGGGAATGAACGGGAAGAAAAAACCCTGTTACAGCCCCCAACATCACGGGGTCAAAGGTCAAGAACCCAACCCCGTGGCAAGGCCGTAGCAGCGGAGCGCGGAGGAGGACCCAGCCCCAGGAACAGCCTGAGGGCCAGGACCCCCCGAAAAAAGGAGGCCCGGTGAGGCCCACCAGACGGTCACTGGTGACACCACCCCCCACATCGCCAGCGTATCAGACAGGGCCCAATCCAAGAGCAGGCCCTTCCCCCCTACAGCATGCCACCCTGAAGCACTCCACAGAGGCTACACCCCCACAATACTGTGGGGCCAGTCGGCACACCGGGGAGACAACCCCCAAGAGGTTGATCCCTCAATCCCGGCAACTGGCCAAAGAGCATAACTCGACCTGTGCCCGGAGCACTGCAGATTAGACAGGCGCCTAAGGGGTCTACTTTGAAAACAGCACCCCGGCGGAAGGGGCGTTCGGTATGCTGTGCACCATGTCGCAACCTCCACAAACTCGACCCCTTAGAGAGGTCGAGGTCCAAGAGAAGGCTGACATGATTGGCAGACGTCATGAAAGGTGCGGGGGCACACACGCAGGCAGACGGGGTCAAGCCCGGCCTAAACCCGAGAGTCGACTCTGCTACCAACACACCGGGTAATCAACCACCCCCCTATGTTTAGTTTAACAGGAGGCGGTTGTTCCCTTAACCCCCAAAGAAAAAAACTCAGAAACACAACTGCGCGTATACATCGGCTATACAGGCAGTACAAGTGTTTCAGTTTTCAAGAAGGGGTTAACCCAGGCCAACAGGTCGACGAGAACGAGTCCGGACATGGGCCCGGCGGACCGGGACGTACACAGGGATGCCAGAGGGGTTCAATAGAAACCTCCTCAACAGCTCCCTCCCAGCCCTGCCCAGCAGGGGAAGGGAGGGGCAAAAACGAATGGAGATGGACCAGGCCCCTTAGCACAGCGCAAGGTACAACACAATATGGACCAAGCACACTGCAAAAGATAACTCGTAGTGACATACCTACGACACACACATCCATAACATCAATCCCCGCGACGCCCGGGCCGACCTGCCATTTTCCCCCCGGAAAAGCACAAAGTCCTTCAGGGTACCAGAACAGCAGATCTGCGCCCCGGCGGACAACGGGTTAACTGACCTGGTCCGGCGCAACCAGAACCAGTCCCATGTCCTAGTCATGCCGCCATCCCCAGTCCTAAGAGGGGGGTAGGTACGCGTGTCGATCCAAAACATCACAGAGGGCGCCACCAAGACGGTCGGAACACGAACGCACCGTACCCGGTGGCCCACCCCATGGGCGTGAGACCCCTCCGCCAATGCTTTGATCTACTCCGTCATCTCCCCCCAGAGATGAGCGTGAGTCGTCGAGACTAACCTAGTACACTGGCGCTCGGAAGAGATAAAATCTCCATCTCAGTCGCTCGTATAAAAAACTACGTTTTTATAAATCAGCAACCAAGGCGCGCCAGCCCATGCGTGGTTCCACACTGAAAGCACCCAGGGCCAGCGCCATGTACACGTCGAGACCCAAAACACATCAATGGTAATTCTAACAAGAAACCAGATAATGGGACGAGCGGCAGGAAGCTGGCCAAAAAGACACAGATATGGGTCCTATATAACGTGTCTGAGGGAAAAAACCCTGTCAACACCGCTCTGTATAAAAGAGGGGAGACAGGGAACCCCCAGAGAGACCTCCCACGTGAGTAATAATTGAAAAGATATATGTAAACATTGAGCCACGTGACCAAAAGCTCAACACATATGCAAATAGAGAGCAGAGCAGATAACAAACAGTTTCCAACGCACCGCATCACCCAATCTTGACAATGACAGTGGTCCACAATATGGAGCCTGAAAAAAACTCACGAAAGTCTCATGACCAATAGAAACGCGCCTAGTGACGTATTCTATGGCCGGGGAAATTCCGTGACCCATCTGCCAAAATATGGCGTGGGACCAGGGAACTGGCTGGCTGCAGCGGACGAGGCACTCCCTTCACTCCTGGCCTTCTTCGCCGAAGGCCCAGCAGCAGCGGCGGTGGTGGCGGAGGCAACGGTCGCAGTCCTCTACAGGCGTTGTTTCTTCCGGACATCACCGGTGGCATCAGGTCGGGGGAAATGGGGCTGGAGCACGGAGCGCTCCTCCATCTCCCTGCAGGCTGCCATCATCTGCTGCATGGCCTACCTAAATAATCCAGCATCGGAGAGGGGGGCTGCGAGCAGCGGAATCCTCCTCTGTTCTGGCACCCGCGCCTGCTCCAGCCCCATTTGGCGGCTGGGCATGAAGGTATCGTTGATGGTCATCCAATACCGACCCGCCCGCCATCAGTCCCGACATGTAGCGCGCTAGCTGCACGATGTTGGAGGTCGCAGCTAGGCTCTGAGTCGTGGCGATGTACACCTGGTCACTCCAATTAGCCAACTGCCTAGCCGATTTCCCTTGGGGAACCGACTTTCTTAACGGCTCCCACACCATTTCGGGACAAAGTATGGATGCCATCGGGCTATCAAGTCGAGGCACCCCGTCCTTTAGCCCCTGGACCAAACCCAAGGCCAACAATGCGGGAGATTACCTGTCCCTGTGTCACGTAGGCCTCCATTGCTGGGAAGAATGGGCAGACAACGCCCGTCTCTCTCACAAGACGACGTTGCCAGAGATGACCCATCATGTCATCAGGAACATGTGCTGGCAGTGGCTGCGGCAACGCCACGCCATTAGCGGCTGCGGCGGCCGCCATGAGTTCGGGGAACAAGGCAAGCAACTCCCCTTGCGTACCTCCCTCCACGTCACTCGCGTCCCTCACGTACGGGAGGCTGCTTTGGGCGCCAACGTCCGACGTGGCAGATAGCTGGGCATCTTGTCTCGGGGTCGGAGGTTCTAACCCAACCCTGGAGTACAAGGGACCCCAAGGAGACGCAGCACTCCCTGCCACTCCCCGAGGGGGAGAGTGATACGTCTCTACTGGGGCTTCGAACAAGAGAGCTCCCGCCCCCTCCATGTAATCCTCAGTCTCCATCGGAAATGGAGAAGAGGCAAGAGAACTCTCGTCCGGCTCCAGCGCAACACTAAAGCCAGGCCGTTCGCCCCTGCTGCTCGCCGCCTTACGACGAGAGCGAGCCGAGGCGAAGAGTCTGCGACGCAAATCCCCGGCCACCAGAGGAGCTGTCGGCCTGTCGGCCGACTGTCCACTGGCGGGGGAACCAGGGCCAGAACCAGGCCATCTCACAGGAGATGGAGGCTCAACGGGCCCTCTGCGAGGCAAACTCACCACCGGGCGCCGCCCAGGCGTATCTGGCTGCCACGACCGCGGAGCCAGAGACGCCCCACGACGCACGGAGGACACGGCGATAGTGACGCGCTGGTGGAGGGTGACGTTGCGAGCGTCTAGACGCTCAGACGGTGAAGACATTATCTCTTAGTTTTTTTTCCATAAAATTGCGAGAGAGAATAAAACAAAGATACAATGTCAACGTAGCTCCTTTCCAACAACTATTTTGGCACTAAACTCAAAGTGGTGTATACAGTCACTTTACGGTGGTGAAAATAGGGAAGGAGATGTTAGTGTGGCCACGACCCCGCTTATGTAGAGGAGCGGATGTGGGTGTGGCCAGGCGGATGGGTGTGTACATGTGGAGACAAATTATTCAGTGTTAGATTGGATAAAGGGATAGTTCCACTAGAGAGCAGAGCGTAAGCTATACAATAATATAACTCCCATTTTGTGACAATTCGGATGGACTTCTTAAAAATTTTGCCCATCCCTTTAAAAGCAGGTCTTCAAAGGACAGATGTGGTAGAGACCTACACACCAGACCAGAGACAGATGTGGTAGAGACCTACACACCAGAGAGGCTGACCCCCCACCACTATAACACAGGACTGCTTAGTTATGGCAAAATCATCATGTGTTTATTGAATTTTAACACTTTGTTTTTTTGTGGTGCAGCCATGACCATGTAACAAATCTTGCTCTAGGTTGTTGGCGGAGTGCATCGCTGTGAAGGAAGGGTGCGCTGCATTTACAACACAAGATAAAATGAGAGCAACACGACATGTGGCACAAAATGTTTTATCTCGATTATCTTGTTTTCATGATCATGGGAAGTCAAAATGTTTATTAAAATTGAAACTTGATTAATCACACCATCCTCTTTGCACAAAGACAGATCAGGCCTATTGTACTGCAAATTATTTACATTTACATTTAGTCATTTAGCTGACGCTTTTATCCAAAGCGACTTACAAGTTCTGTGCGACAAGACAGCAAGAAGGGTATAACTATCAGCTGAGTAACAATGTTCATCAAAGTGTTGCGTGTTACAGTGTAGGTTAGTTTATTAGGACAAGTGCATGACATTAAGGTTAGTCGGGGTTAGATTTTTTTTTTTTTTTTATCATTTCAGATAATTGTTGAAGAAGTGAGTCTTTAGTCGACGGCGAAAGATTGGATGGGTTTCGGCTGTCCTAACTGGGGTGGGTAGTTCATTCCACCATTGTGGGGCAAGGACTGAGAATAGGCGGCTTCTCTTTGATGACCCTCCGGGAGCTTGGATAGGAGTAGGTCTGAGGCGGCCAGAAGATGCAGAGCGTAGGGGTCTTGAGGGTGTGTAGTTAGAGACCATTGACCGGAGGTAGGCGGGAGCGGTTCCCTTTGCCGCACGGTATGCTAGGTCGAGGGCCTTGAAGCGGATACGTGCAGCAATGGGGAGCCAGTGCAGGTCCCTAAGAAGTGGGGTGACATGGGCCGACTTCGGTAGGTTTGAGATCAGGCGGGCCGCTGCGTTTTGAATGAGTTGAAGAGGCTTGGTGGCAGTGGCCGGGAGGCCAGCTAGCAGTGCGTTGCAGTAGTCGAGGCGGGAGATGACTGTTGATTGGACGAGGAGTTGGGTGGCTTCTTTTGTCAGGAAGGGGCGTATCCTTTTTAAAATTATGAGGGATGATTGATGTAATAACACAAAGTCATGATTCATGAACCAAAATACAACCCATTCCTCGCTGCGCCTACTCACACCAAAGGCACACAGCCGTAGCTGTTATCAGTGAATCCTTTTTACTCTGGAAACACACTGGGATCTAAAACACTGTTTTACTGCTGACTCATCATCAGTTAAACATTATGGTGAGATGACAACGCACTTCAGGAGAACATGTGTTATAGAGTTAAATTGTAATTACTACCCAAGATTAACTGAAGGCTAATATGAAGAAGCTCTGTGGCCATACAGAGAATAAATTCATTAATCCACTCACTCACTCACTTCCTGTATTGTTTATATTTAACCATTCAATAACCTGATAACAGTTTTAAAGTTTTCATTGTCTTGTAGAGCACCAGACCAAATAGACCACTTGGCTCTCGGTAGTAGAAACACAAGTAGAAAAAACATACTTCATAGTAGTTCATTTCTGGGTGCTTCATTGATAATTACACAATCATTAAATTATATATAACAAGGCGGCTGGGTGGCGCAGCGGACAAGGCGCTCGTCACCAACGCAAGAGACACTGGTATCGAATCCAGCTGTCAGCGTTGCTTCCGGCTTGGCCGGCCGTCATACTGGCTCGATTGGCAGAGTCAGCGGGAGGGAAGCCGGTGGGTGGGTCTGGGTCGTTGTGGACAGCGACTCCTACAGTTCGGTCGGGGCGCCTGCACAGCGAGGGAAGGATCTAAGAGAGGTAGTGTGTCCGTGGATCTTTAAAAACGAAACACAAGTCAGTTAACTCCGCTGGCACGATTCATATCCAAAAGATATCCATTATGCACGATCAATTCCATGATGGTGAAGATCAGGGGCGTTTTTAGGCTTAGAAAACATTGGGGGCTTCAGCCCAGGGGGGTGGAGGGGGGGGTCACCAACTCCCCCCCCCCCCCCCCTTTTTTTTTTTTTTTTTTTTTAAGCACAGAAATACGCAATTTTAGATTAATTAGAGATGAATACTGAATAACTAGAATCATTAGAGGTTCTCAAAGTGAGGTCCAGGTCCATGAGAGGGATATGGGCAGTCCCTAGAAAATTCAAAGTTAACAGGACCAAATCATCAGTTTCTTATTTATTTATTTATTTAGCCAGATAAAACATTGATCTGGTCCAAGAAGCCCCAACAGGAGTACAAATATACATATATACACATATATATACATATAATATATATACATGTACTGTACATACATACACATATACACCAATAACAAAATAAAAACACAGTTAATTGTAGATACACAATCAGGTTTAAGCACTATAAAAATGCAGCAGGTGAGTTCACCTGTCTTCAACCAAAATGGAAGGAGAGTGAAGTACTGTACACAGAGAACGTGAAAATATACAATATATTCACCAAACACTACACAAGACAACCAATGATGCAGACTGATGAAAATATACATTTTCTCCCATTTTCCCAAATCAGTCAACATGGAGAATCACAACAAAAAATTATCTTGCCAGATCCAGCTAGGCAAAGAGATAATGTCTAGTATTTTCTGTTTACATTTTTTCAAAGAAGAAAAAAATTGTGTTACTGGAATTTTAACCTGTACTGGATACAGTATTTTATGTTTGTCTGATATTTGCTGAGCTTACAGTGTTATGCACATAGTAGCATGAAAACTGGGACATGTATTGTTGTGATTCTCCATGTTGAAATGTTGACTGATTTGGTTATATGGAGAGAAAATGTTATTTTTTTCATCAGTCTGCATCATTGATTTGGGTATATGTAGATAAATAAATTATATTTTCATCAGTCTACAGCATTGGTCTTGTGTAGTGTTTGGTGAATTTATTGTATATTTGCACATTATCTGCGTACTTCACTTACAGTACTCTAATCACTGAGAAGTAGAATTGCTAAATGTGTTTTAGGTTAAGCACAGCAGTGTGTGTAACTGGTTCAAACAGAATTAAGTCATTATGTAACGTGTGTTTCATATGGTAACAAAATTAGTGTATGGTTTTGACAAGTGTTTAATTTAGCAAAGGATCTGAGGTGTTCTGATAATTGTGTGTGTGGTTGTGCTAATTGTGTGTTTTGAAACACCGGGCCCCGTTTTCAAAATCATGCTTAGGCAATCGAAAAAAAACGATTGTGTGTTTCATTATATACATATGTTTCAGTCTTCTCATTAAAAAAAGATTCGATTTTTGGGTCTTTTCCTGCCTTTGGTCCGCTTTGCATTCACATCTCAAATGAACCGCAGCAGGGTTCACTTGCAAGAGTGAATGAGCTTTCACACCACCCCAAACCAACCGGACTATCCGAGGTTCGATTAAAGCTTATTATAGGACACTGGACATGGGTATGGATGGCTCCAGGTGCTGCTGCGTTAAAGTGCACATCTTCAATATCTGTACTATTTAAAAGCACAGTGCAGGACACACTCAAAGGTTATCGCACATCAGAGATGGCAGTGGACATGTATGACAGGACAAAGGCCATATGTAATGGCCTTTGGATTGAGGAACATACTACCAGCCAAAAAGAGGAAGCAGAAAAGGATGGACGAGTATGTAGTTGAGTCATCTTGTGGCACAAGCTCAGACCTCAGCTCAGGAGATCAGCTGAGACAGAGACTGTTCTATCCAGTCGTCGACAGAATGCTGCAAGAGCTTGAGAGCAGGTTCTCATGAGTTGGATAACAATTTATGAGAGGCATACAGGCATGTTATCCAGCCTCAGACCAGTTTCTCTCAGTGGAATTGCTGCAACCCCTCGCCACACATTACAATATCCAACTATTGCCAGAGGAGATCACAGTTGCTAAGTGTTTCCTGGTCAGGACAGGCAGAGATGCAGTCCCTACTATCCAAAGTGTCTTTTCCCTCCTGGATGATAATAATAATAATAATGCATTTGATTTATAAGGCGCCTTTCAGGACACTAAAAAAAAAGTCCACAAATCGGTGAATGAAAGAATTATAGGATCAAATGAAAACTACGTACTAAAAATGTTTAAAAGTACTAAAAACCAACAAAAAATACCAAACACTAACAAACATTCAGCACAGACAATGGGGATGCTGACATAAAAAAAAAAAAAAATAAAGTAAAAAAAAAAAAAAAAAAAAATGTAAACAATTTTTTCTTTTTTTTTTTCTTTTTAGATCCGGGGCTAGGAGAAAAACATCCGGGGCTAAAGCCCCGGAAGCCCAGGGTTAACGACGCCACTGGTGAAGATGATGACAACATATAGGCCTGTTTTACCCTCTATCTTGCTTTTCTCTCTTGTGAACTTGTCATTTCAATATTTTCTAATAGAACAGCAGCTACAGCGGGATGAGTCCCGTGCCACGGGCAACTAAAGGAAGCATTAGACCGTATACCTCTCATCGGTAAAATAACAATTCGGTGATGTTGAACAACCAATGAACATAAATCGTGAGCCGTGACGTAAGGGTCCCTGTTGCGTGTAGTCTTAGTTTTACCAGCAAGATAGAGGGTAAAACAGGCCTATATGTTGTCATCATCTTCACCATCACGGAATTGATCGTGCATAATGGATATATTTTGGATATGAATCGTGCCAGCGGAGTTAACTGACTTGTGTTTCGTTTTTAAAGATCCACGGATTTAGGGTTGAAGTAATAACTTTCATATATTTTCTTGATAGCACATGCTCACATAATCGTATTGCCTAATTTCAGAATAGCCACCGCAAGCCAGAAACACTTCGAGGAAGCTCGAAACGGGCAACAGCATTACACACAACACCATTAACCCTTTCCCCGCCAATAACGTCGTACAACGGGTTTCAAGTTCATGCGAATTCTGCCAATAACGGCGTACGACGTGATTCTGATCATAATTTCATATTTTCGCCATGGTATTCATATTTCACTCACGGAGCCTTGTCGGATGCTGTGTGAGCCAGCACAACTCTGTAACGCTTCAATACTGCCACCTGGTGGCTGATCGGCGAGTTGCAACCGGAAGTGGATCTCTTGTGATCCCGGTGCGTCTCCCTATTCCGTCCGGCCACTCGTTTATCGTCGCGGGACTCAATACACACACCGTGGATATGGATCTTTGCCATAACTCAATAATCTACATGATTTGGGCGTGTATTAGTAATATACAAACCGGAAATGGATCGCCTAGATCCCCACCACATAACTGGGATCTGTTTGCTCCACTCTCATCGCCCAACGGTACGAGGAGACTGACGTGAGTTTCAGCGTTTTTGTTTATCATTTTCGATACAAACTGCTCTGATCAATATATCACCCATACTACATGAAGCATCTAACGACTATCACGGAATTATAAACGACCCCCCCCCCCCCCTCCGTTCACCCGCGCATGATCAGTCTTACCGTTTAGGACCATGTACAGTTAAAAAAAATTCAATAAAAAAATAAAAAATAAAATAAATAAATAAAAAATAAACTCTGAGCGTCTCCCTGAGTCCCACGACTGCCGTGGCTCCACCACTTCCTCGATGTTGATTAGTCGGTCGAAAAGAGTTACTTTGATGAGCGCGCTCCTCTCTCTTGGGGCATAGTTTCAACTTTATGCCCCAAACGCTGGGAAAAGGAGCGCGCCTCTCGCATAGAAATGAGAGAGAGAGAGAGAGACGAGAATTACATTAGTTTTTCTTGCAGTTTTATTAAAATTAAGTCACTCATCTCCAGTAGGCAAAAAAATGCAGCATTATCGCCACCCACCTGTCCTGATGGTCTGCCCAATTCTCAAAATCTGCATGTTTGGTTAGAAGGCTTACTTCTTTGATATTCCATTTAACTTTCGACATTATCCTGGATGCATCTATTTGTGTCTGCAGAGTGCAGACTGCAGTGCAGCGCTGCCACACTCCGAATGGTAAACGCAATAGCATGCGTATTACGAGTGTTACAAAGGATCAGATTAAACCGAATATATATATTTATTTATTGATATATATTGCATAGTATTTGTATATCGTTTGATATCCCCTGTATATTCCTTGTACATATACACGGAATATCCCTTTAGCCCAGACCATAATAGTTCATTCTCCTATTGGACAGCGGTCCACCGGCGCCAGGGACCGGCCTCCGGAGCCAGGTTCAAAGTCACCGTCAAGATGTGTCTGGACATGCCCAACCTTGCCCAGGGATACGCGACAGAAATGAGAGTGGAACTAGTTTGTGCACCGTGCGTATAAATACGGCGCAGGTGAATGTAGAAGCCCCTTAGCCCCTCACCTCCGTACCCTTACCTTCCTTAGCATGTTACCGATAAGTTGAAGCCTCACCCACGATACAACGTGCGGTGAAGTATGGCCTGTTTGGCCTCAGAATAGAGCATCGAGACCGCGTGCGAATTAGTAACTGAATTGTCAGAGTTTGGCGCTATACCGTCGAGTGCGACATATTTCTATTGAGTCTTTAATAGTCTATTTGTGTATAGTGTATCGTGCGGTTAGAATTCTACAGTGACCAGCATCTCCAACGCTTTCTCGTATTAGCTAGAGTTCTTATCCAGGCTGGGCCGACCGCATGGCGCTTTCACCCGAGGAGACCTAGGCGAGAGCCGTATGGACATGTACACTGGATTAATCTACCCGACGACTACATAGCCCTTTGCGGCTGGAATATATTTGCTTTGGTCCGGTGATTTATGGAGCGGAGAACCAGCCAACGCTGCACGTGTTGGATTTACCCCGAGAGGAGTCAAGTCGAGTCGGCGCTCAGAGAGCCTGAGGCCGCCTAGCTTTCTTCCCTGTAGAGCTACAGTCTACAAGAGAACCAAGCTGTATTCGTCTGTGGATCAAGAGGCTACTGCACCGGCTTCTGTACCTGAAGTCTCCCTAGTCATCGTTGACCAGACGTCCTACTACCGACAGATCTTCTACCCCCCCTGCTGGCTTACAACCAGTGGGAACCCCTTCCAGTATCTCCCGCTATCACTAGTGCACCATAGATATAATTCCCTAAGATTCAGGTTGTATAATTACCTCCTGCGTAACCAGAGAATGGACATTCGTTATTGATTTGCCTACGCATACTCCTTTGCCTTACAAGTGCATTCAAAGAATAATGTAAAGTATCCTATGTACCTTTTGCTCCATTAAATACTTGATTAATACCTTTGACTGGAACCGATTTCATTGTGGGAAGTGTTCATCATATTCATATATCGTGTACTGTATGGCCAGTAATTAAAGTACATAAAGCGGTAGTGGTTTAATGATACCATACTTATCAATACAGTCAGGGAATTGTACCCCTCAGTTACAACGAGTATGGTATATCTGCAGTGCTGCAACCCCATAGATTTATGCTATTGTCTATTATGGTGAATTAGTGCGCAAATCATTAATCATACATCAAAATAGCCTACGTTTATTATTATACACGATGATGATGATGATACAGAAAATTACAGAAAAATGAGAAATCCATGGCAAAAATAGCATTTATTTTCAGTAATTCAGAGACCCCCCAAAAATTCACAAATCATGTTTTCAGGGGAGCTGATGTCTGATCTAGGGGAGCCAATGGCTCACCCAGCTTACCCATGGTTCGCACCCCAGAGAATGGGTTAAGAGAGAGAGAAAACACTGCTTTAAGGAAAACAGCTTCTCCCAGACTTTCGACAGGATTTTAAAGCAAAGGCTATGTGTCTTTTTGTTCTCCACCGACAAGATACAGCATTTGTTTTCTTGAAAAGTATAGATATTACTACGCTAACAATCACGCTGCTGTTATACAGCAACTTGGACAGTAGTTGAATGAGAACCTGCAAGGCGGCAGCTACGCGATTGGCGCAGAGAGAAACGGGCCAATCAGATCGCGGAACTGCAAGTGTGTTGGTAAAAGACTACACGCGGGCTGGGTACACATGTGTCGGAGGAAGCATGTGATAGTCTCCGCCCTCCCAGACCGACGGTAGGGGGTAGAGTGCGCAACGACCAGGAAGGGGATTGTGAATTGGCATAACGACTAACATTGGGAGGGGAGAAAAACAGAAAAAAGAAGGGGGCAAAAGATAATTAAATATATATTTTTTAATACAACAAAATCATATATTTCATTATGGTCAATGTGGCAATGTTGTCAACTCTGTTCATATGAATTAAGCCTATTTGGAAGGTTTTTATTTTGTGCTCAGGCACATAAGAAAAGGCAGCTCTTGTAAACTAGTCAACAAAGCGACCCGCAAAAAAACATTTGGCTCTGTTGAAGTCAGAGACTCTGTGTAGGATTGTTAGTAACTGTCTAACTGCATATATAACTGTTTCCAAGTAACTGTCTAACTGCATATATAACTGTTTCCACTAGAGGGCGCTCTAGGCGGAGCCACTCAGGAACACCACCAGGTGGCGAGTATAAATATGGATGTCTCCTCCCACTCTCTCTTTCCCCCCAGCCTCTCAGTGAGAGGAGAACTATAGAACTGCTGCTCTGCCATGTGAATAAATAAACCACACCAAAGATACAAACCATGACTCTAGACCACATTATTGTCGCCCTATGCTATATTATGTTATTATTAGGGATGCTCGATATTGGCTTTTTTACCGATACCGATATTCCGATATTGTCCAACTCTTAATTTCCGATACCGATATCAACCGATATCAACCGATACCGATATATGCAGGGTTTCCCCGTCCAAAAAACTGAATAATTTCAGTTAACTAATAATTTCACTGGATATATATATAACAAATATTGTTATTGTTTTTTTTTGTTTTTAAACCGATACCGATATTTTCCGATATCACATTTTACTGCCGATATCGGCCGATAATATCGGTCGGCCGATAATATCGGACATCCCTAGTTATTATGTTATTTGATACTATCTTGTCTAGCACAGTCTCTGGAGCGTAACAGTAAGAAGCATTTTGTATGAAAGTATTCTGTACTTCTGTATGACAACTATTAAAGAACTTGAACTTGAACTATAGCCGGATTCTGTCAACAGGTTATGGGCCCAGATAACGCCGGGGCGAAATAATAAGGGTAGCAAGCTTAGCTGAAGTATAGGCTAGGTTAGCGCCGGGAGCACTGTGTGGCTAGACGCTAGGCCAACAAGAGCTAAAGCTACACATACCACCAACGAAGAGGATGGAAAACAAGGGAAGGGGCAAATGGCCCTCATTCAATGGAAAAGCAGAGGACTATGAGCTCTGGGAAGAGCGCATGCTATGCTGCATGCACGATGCGGGACTGAAGGAGACGATCCTGGCAGCCCCCACGGGAGACCTGACGGCGGAAGAGCAAGCCCTGGACGACCAGCGTAACGCAGACGCGTACTGTGAGTTAGCGCCACTGCTCGATGACACCAGCTTGGGGCTGGTATTCCGCAACACTAAAGACAAAGGCCGAGAAAGCCTGGAGGTGTTGAGAGAGCATTACATCGGGCGAGGAAGACCCCGAGTCGTGGCCCTCTACATAGCACTAACGGCCCTGAGGAAGGGGCACACCGAGACTGTGACCGAATACGTCAACAGAGCGGAGCAAATCACGACGCCATTGAGGAGTGGCGGAGAAGCACCAAGCGATGGGCTAATGATGGCGATGATGATGAGAGGACTACCGGAGCTGTACAAACCGTTCACACTCCTGGTAACACACGGTTCAACGGACATGACACTGGGACAGTTCAAGGCCAAGTTAAGAAACTTCGAGGCCTCAGAAGATACCCACCCAGCCGCCGCGGAGGCGGGAGAGAGGGTGCTAAAGGCCCGAGCGACGCCAAGGGAGAGGACCAGGACCACGGCGGAACTGGTGTGTTGGCGATGCGGAGAGAAAGGCCATCGGAGAAGCGACTGCACAAAGACTGTCTGGTGTAGCTTCTGCAAATCCACGGGGCACACAGACAGAGCGTGCATGAAGAAACACGACCAGAGCGCGCGATGGACAAGATGACGGCCATGGACGAGACGGCGGCCACGGACAAAATGGCGGCTACGGACAAAACGGCGTGCATCGCCGGACCGGCCCAGCTGCAGCGGGCCCAGAGGAGGGGACTGATCGTGGACACAGGTGCGTCGTCCCATGTCATCAACGACAGGAGTCGGTTCAAGAACTTTGACGACACTTTCCACCCGGAGAGGCACAGCATGGAGCTGGCAGACGGGAGACGCACCTACGGATTGGCGCAAGAGAGAGGAGACGCACAGGTATGCCTCACGGACAGTAGGGGGCGCCGGCGTACGGTGACATTAAAGAACGCTCTCTACATACCATCGTTCCCACAAGGACTATTCTCTGTAATAGCTGCTACTGCAAGCGGTGCCAAGGTATTCTTCGATAAAGGTAAACATTTTCTTGTAGAACCTGACGGTACACGGTTTGACATAAAGATGTACCAGAGAATATATCTGCAAACGGAGTGTAATGACAACGACAAATGTAATGATAATAATGATATGTGTAGCGTGACGGCCAGTCACGATATTCAGACATGGCACGAGATTATGGGTCATTGTAATTACGAGGATTTACTGAAACTGCAAGCAGTGACAGAAGGCATGCACATTGAAGGTGAAAAGCGTAGACCTGACAAATTGTGCAGTGTGCAAAACGGAGAAGTTTACTCAACCGAGATACAGAAATCCCACAGAAAAAGTAAGGGTACCACTTGCATTAGTTGACACGGATCTAGCCGGCCCAGTAAGCAACGAGTCCATAGGAGGCTTTAGATATGTACAGTCTTTTACAGATGTGTGCACAGGGGCAGTGTTTGTTTACTTTCTCAAAGCAAAGAGTGACACACTCCAGGCCACAGAGAAATTCCTGGCAGACGTAGCCCCTTATGGTAACGTAGGATGCTTGAGGTCAGACAACGAAACAGAGTTCACAAACAGAGAGTTCCAATCACTGTTGAGAAGGTATAAGATAAGACACGAGACGTCACGTCCATATCCCCCACACCAGAACGGAGTTGCAGAGAGGGAATGGCGCACCCTTTTCGAAATGGCTAGGTGTAAGCTAGTAGATAGTAACTTACCTAAGAGCCTATGGCATTATGCGGTGCAAGAAGCCGCTTACACCAGAAACAGGTGCTTTAATAAGCACTCGGGCACCACCCCATATACAGCACTGACAGGAAAGTGTAATCTAGCCAGAATGCACCGATTTGGATCAGGGTGTTATGCGTACCTGCAGGACAGGGGGAAGCCTGAGTCCAGATGTGTAAAAGGATTCTTTGTAGGACACGACAAGGGAAGCCCCGCTTTCCTAGTTTATCATCCCGGTAAAGGGAGAGTGCAGAAACACATACTAGTCAAGTTTGTCACCAAGGCAACATGTGAGAGCGAGACACAGACAGAGGAGCCAGAGCTGGACTCCAGAGTAAGGTGTGTAGAAACAGACACATCAGCCCAGTGTACTTAGTACGGTTGTGCAGGCAGACAGTCAGCCACCCCCAGAGGGCGATGACGAGGAGCACCCAAGGGTGACGTCAAGTGCCCCAAGCAGTGGGAGGTATCCCTCAAGGGAACACAAACCCCCAAAGTATCCGACAGACTATGCCCGAAAAGGGAGTGACGAGGAGGACAGTACACCTACCCCTGTTGATTACTGCTACAGGGTAGTCAGTGGGGTAACCCCAACCTTTAAGGAGGTCACATTGTCCCTCGAAGAGGGCAGACAGACAGTGGGAGGGAAATGGGTGTATTCAACCAAGTTACCCGAGGGCAGACAGACAGTGGGAGGGAAATGGGTGTATTCAAACCAGGAGGGTATTGAAGGCCACGACAAATACAAAGTATGATTCGTAGAAAATTGCTTAAATGCTGAAGGAGGGTACTCAAATGTTTAAATACTGAAGGAAGGTGGCTACACCGCTTAGATGCAGGAGGATGATACTCTAGGTTTAAATACGGAAGGAGTAGAATCCAGGTTTATATACTTGATTAAGAGTCCATGTCTAAATACTGAAATGGATCCTATGTTTAAGTTTAAATACCTGATTAAGAGCCCATGTCAAAATACTGAAATGGATCATATGTTTAATCCCATGTTTAAGTACAGAGGTGGATGACTTACCATGTTCTCAATGATGTAACTATGTGGGAAAGACCCTGAAACGTTTAGACATCTAAGAATGTAGATCAAGGGAAACACCATGTGATCAAAAACTAGACTATCAGGAGGATGCTCAGAAACGGACAGATGTAAAAATGTACAGAGAAGCTGTGGGTAGCCTCATTTATTTAACAATGTGTACCCGCCTTGACCGATGGTTTGTAGTGAGTAGACTGTCACAGCACTTTGCTGACCCCACAGAGGAGCATTTGGATTACAGCTAAACATGTCTTTTGTTATCTTAAAAGGTACAGCAGATAAACAACTGTTTCAGAAAGAGCAGCGAGGGTTTAGGTCAGACTTAAAGCCCACAGTGATGCAGACTGGGCAGCTGACACCACATGTAGAAGGAGTACCACAGGATATTGTGTGGGTTTGAACCCAGACAGCTCACTGGTTTCGTGGAAAACAAAGAAGCAGCCCACAGGGGCACTATCAACTTGTGAAGCCGAATATATGGTTCGAGCTATGACCATACAGGAGTGTATTTATCCAGAACAACTGCTAGAAGTGATGGAGATAAGATTATGAGTATATTACTTAACCCATTCTCCGCCAATCACGTGTTAAGGCGGGTTTCTCCGCCATGCGTTGTCTGCCAATAACTCCATAAGGCGTTTTTGAGATCAATATTTCATATTTTCGTCATGGTATTCATATTTCACCCACGGAGTCTTGGGTGATGCTGTTTGAGCCATCACAACTCTGCAACGCTTTAATACCGCCACCTGGTGGCCGATCGGCGAGTTGCCAAACCGGAAGTGCCGGAAGTGCTCGGTCCGTCCCCTATTTTCGTCCGGCCACTCGCTTATCGTCCCAGGGCTCAATACAGACACCGTCGATATGGATATTTGCCATAACTCAATAATCAACATGATTTGGACGTGTATTAGTAATATACAAACCGGAAATGGATCGCATCGATCAACATCCCATAATTGGGATCTGTTTGCTCCACTCTCATCGCCCAACGCTACGAGGAGACTGGGGTGAGTTTCAGCGTTTTTCTTTACCATTTTCGATACAAACTGCTCTGATCAATATATCACCCATACTAGATAAATCATTTAACGTCGGTCATTGAATTATAAACGACCCCCCCCCCCCTCCGTTCACCCGCAGATGACCAGTCATGACGTCATTTGAGGCTTTATAAAAGCAGCATAATGAACACAAATCTGTCAGTGCCAAGTCCGACCTCATCTTAAATAACAAACAGCATTGATTGTTGTAGTTAACACTTTGGTTGCCTTGGGTTAAATTAATGATATACCATAGATTGCCAGCGCTATTTGTCTATGGAGAAAGTCCCCTTCTTTGCAGGGCTATAACTTTTTAAATTCTATTGCTACATTGCCATTATTAGGGCCCATTCAAAGTCCTATATGTATTGTTCATTGTGTAGCAACGTTAAACTTTTTCATTCACATATTCATAGTAAAGTATGGTCTAATGTATAAGTATGTTTTCATCTCTTTCTGCAACTTTCTCCAGAACGTGATATATAGCCCCAAATGCATTATATTGATGATGAAATACAGTTTGATGGCAATCAGCGCGATATAAAAAATTCCAACTAGACGTACTTCTAGAAGTTACTACACGTCATCTGATGTTGACCGGATGGGCGAGGGGGCGTTTATAATTCCGTGGGCAGCGTTATACCAATCATCTAATGTGGGTCAAATGTTGATAAAAGCAGTTAGTATCGAAGATGGTAACGTTACACGCTGAAACTCACCCCAGTCTCCGCGTGCCGTTGGGCGATCATCGTCGAGTAGAAATTTTATCATTATGGGATATATTATTACCCGGTCCATCTCCAGCTTGTATAATGGTATATACGTCCAAATCATGTTGTTTATCGAGTTATTGGCAATCGATCGCTATGTAGAGTGACGAGCTAGAATGCCGGAACATATACCGAGTGCCCGGAAGTAATAGGGCCGACCAGCAAAACCTCTACTGCGCTTCCTGTTAAGCGGTTGCGCCGATCGGCCACCAGATGGCGCTCCTGAACCGCCAGAGAGCTCAGTGGGTCCTGCTGGTGGACCTCAGGCCAGCGGAGGGGGAATATGAATCCGATTCCAGATTTTTGAAATATTGATATAAGGACGCTGTACAGCGTCCCCCGGCAACTTTAGCATGGCCAGCAATGACGCTGTAAAGCGTTTTTAGGCAGTCAAAGTGTTAACAAGGAGAGGAAGAGTTGATTTAGCAAAAAAAAAAAAAAAATTATAATCAAATTTTATTAATCAAGATCTACTTGAAATCAGCCCGCGATCTACCTGTCGATCGCGATCGACTGGTTGGGCACCACTGCTCTAGACAGTATTTTAGTATGAATGTGTGAATGAAAAAGTAAAACGTTCCTACATCCTCAACGATAGATAATTGATGTTGAATGGGCCATAGTAATGTCAATTTAGCAATACAATTTGCTAAAGGTGAACATCTCCATAGACTTATAGCGCTGGCAGAGAGGGTACAATTATGGGTACAATGCCCGGCAGAGAATGGGTTAAAATGTAATAGGTAATTGGAATGTATCCTCTATACCAAATATGGTGGTTTTTGAAGATGAGGGGCGTTTTGTCAATATCATTTAAAATGATGGACACTGTGTATATATGAAGGCTGTTGTTTATGAGGGCAACCAGGGAACCATTGTGATTGCTAGGAACCCAGTGTGTCAACATAGATGTAAACATGTCAATATAGAAAATATCATCTCATCAGATCTGTCATCAGAGAAGAAAGAATGACACTGGTTTATTGTCCAACGGATGACAGGGTAGCAGATTTGGAAACCTGTTCCAAATTAAAATTGAAGGGATTTGCAAGGGTCATGTTTATGTGGAGATATTGACTGTCATACCCTGTTGATGTTTTGGATTATATTATTTCCTTTGTAAAATATTTTTCAAAGAAGTTATCCAGTATGCTAATACAAACCCTAAGTGGGAGTGTTGAAGTCAGAGACTCTGTGTAGGATTGTTTCGTATCTGAGCTTGTTTTTCTTATGATCTATAGTCATACTATTATGAGTACTCTGCCGTTGTTGTGTACAATATCCTACTTGCTGCATTACCAGTTACAGGAGAAGAATCAGCCCTTGGACGGCGGTGGAAGGAACTGGCAGTCGGATAGCAGCTCAAATCAAACATCAATGCGTTTTATTGCATCAAAAACAACACATAACTAATTAAAAGGTTAGGCTTTCAGCAAACTCAGCATGAGTTTCTACTGAGAGAGTCCAGATCAAGAGAATGTTCACAGGGAGCATTGGATCTTCTAGCTAGTAAAGTTCTGTTTCTCTGATGCATTCATTGTTCAGTTGTCCCTTTGTTTCGTGGAGCCAGAAACTCTGCTGTTGTTGTTTGGCTCGGTTGCCATGGTGAGGGGTTTCCCTCCGTTTTTGTTCTTGTTCGCTGGCTTCCGTCCTCCGTGTCTGTGTGAGTCAGTGAGAGTCTCTGAGGGAGTGTCTTAGTTCCCTCCTTGCTCCGTCTGTTCTTTTATCCATGAGTAGATTATCTCTGCGTGATGTCACCAAGTGACATCAAGCAGACGGTTTCCACCAATCACAAGCTTTCACAGTTTGATATTTGAAAAGTGGGTGGTTCTTTGTGGCCAATCGCTCCTTTACATCGTTTCAAATCAGAGAATTGATTAGTCTACAATAAGCTCAATACTAAAAGGTATTGAGCTTCAAGATATTTATATTTGAAGGGTGATGGCTTTTCTAAACCCCGACATATTATTCTTTACTTAAAAGCGTTAGGTTTCAGATGAGAACCACAGTCTTCTACCATCAAGCCCTCTTATACAGTTTTAACCATTTTCTTTTAGCTTAGATCTATATCTATTTTAAACAGCTAATATTCAGTATTATGGGTATTCTCCAGATTGGTTCAGAGAAAGAGTTTTCAATGGCAGACTTTGGTGTTTCTTTTTGTCATAAACACAGCATATTTCATATCATTTTGTTCAGCATAATTAGTCCAACATAACAGGAAATATCTGCAGTTTGTTTGGCACTTAATTAAGGATTTAAACATACTTTAATTTCAGAAATAGTAAACCTAAATTTTCCTCCTCAGACTTCTGTCTTTATGTGTGTGTCACCAGAGACCCCAGCAAGATAACAGAGTCCTGTGACCTATTGGTCTTTTGTTTTAATCAACAGAGCCCATTGTCTTCATGCTCTTACTTGGCATAGCAGCTGGCCCGCAGTTCCTGTTGTAAATAAAGTTCTTGACTATATGTAAATTGACACACACACACACTCTATGGCAACTGAAGTCCCACTACTGTTCCAGCTGTGTGATCAACACCCTAAATGTAAATCGAGCTCTGTGTGAGCAGACACCAATCAGTCTGTATTCATACACACAATCTATAAAAAGCAAAGTCTAATCCAGGTTACTAGTATTTGATTTGTCAATCCTTACACTTTGACTCATATTTCAGCACCTTATATAGAGTTTTATGAGCTATATTTATCATAATATACGACAATTGTTAGTAACTGTCTAACTGCATATATAACTGTTTCCAAGTAACTGTCTAACTGCATATATAACTGTTTCCAAGTAACTGTCTAACTGCATATATAACTGTTTCCAAGTAACTGTCTAACTGCATATATAACTTTTGGTGGTGCACAGTACAACACAGTACCGGTTTACTATCGCCTGTGAGTATGATCCATAACTTTGGAATTTCTACCTACACCTCTTAAGTATCTAATGTTAAGACTGTCAGACTGCATGCAGGGGTGTAGAAGGAATTAGAGGAACGACGGTCGCCGTTGAAAGACCCCAGGCGGTCAGGGTGGGGGGTCAGACCTCCAACACCATCACCCTGAGCATCGGGTCCCCCCAGGGCTGTGTTCTAAGCCCCCTGCTGTACTCACTCTACACACACGATTGTGTGGCCAAGTTCAGCTCCAACTCCATAGTGAAGTTCGCAGATGACACGGTGGTGGTGGGGCTGATCTCGGACAACGACGAGAAGGCCTACCGGGAGGAGGTTGAGGTACTGGAACGTTGGTGCCAGGACAACAGCCTGCTCCTGAACATTGGTAAAACCAAGGAGCTGATCGTGGATTATAGGAGAGGACAGCAGGAGACACACACACCACTGATGATTAACGGGGCTACCGTGGACAGGGTGAGCAGCTTCAAGTACCTGGGGGTCCACATCTCAGAGGATCTGACATGGTCAACACACATAGACACAGTAGTAAAGAAAGCGAAGCAGCGCCTCTACCACCTGAGACAGTTAAGGAAGTTCAGAGTATCGGGGAAGATACTCCAGTCCTTCTACTCAGGAGCTGTAGAGAGCATCTTGACCAGAAACATCACTGCCTGGTATGGGAACAGCACGGCACAGGACAAGAAGGCCCTACAAAGAGTGGTGCGCTCAGCCGAGCGGACCACGGGTATTGCGCTACCTCCCCTGCAGGCTCTATACAACAAGAGGTGCAAATCCAGAGCCTGCAGGATAATGAAAGACCCCCACCACCCCAATAACAGCCTGTTCCAGCTGCTGAGGTCAGGCAGACGCCTGCGAACCCCAGCTACTAGGACGGAGAGGCTTAGGCTAAGCTTCTTCCCCCAGGCCATCAGAGCCTTGAACAGTGAACATTGAGAGACACAGAAACTGAACTATCCACACACAAGCACACACAAGACACGCACGCTGAGCACGCTCACACTAGCAGCCACTTTAACACTCATGCCGCACACACGCACACTTATGGCCAGAGGAAAGGCCACTTTAAATTAGTAAAACAGGAACAGTGTATTGCACTACTAAAGCTACCTAGCATGTCCTATATGCTCTGTAAATACTATGTACAGATACCGAGATGGCACACCATGTTACCTGTTTATTGCACTGTTGTTTTTATTGGATTCTATTATATGTTGTACCACTGTATTGCACATCGTCGCGGGCAAGACCAGCCGCATTTCATTGTATACCTGTATGCCGTGACAATTAAAACTCTTGACTTGACTTGACTTGACTTGACCTACGGGAGAAGACTGCTGGAGTTGGCATATTATAAGTATAGGTCGGTAGCTATCGTTAGCCACACCGGCTACTAGTTAACAAAAAGTATTGTGAGTTAGCCTTTGTAGCTTAGCTCGTCGAGTCCCGCAGGCTACAACAAAGAGAAGGACATTTCGCCGGGGCTCTACTGGACGTCACCTGCAGCTACAGAGACCAGCAACTGACTGTCTGCAACACCTCGGGCAGGGGTGTACCAGGTGACAGTCGCTAGAGACCATTTTGATTTCCCCGTCGAATAAGCACAGACTTTATGAACCTGCGTGCTGGAGCCAGACACGGCTAGACTATTCATTGGGACTCGTGGCATTGTATAAGTGGGACTTCAGTGCCGTGTCTGTGAACTGAGGTAATAACGTGCTGGTTAAAGGTACACCCCGCGCCGTTCCCCACTGTTGGATTACAAAACCCTTTTATTTGTTCATGCTCGAGAGAGTGAAGGGGTCATACCGTTTGCAGCCACTACGTTCCCCAGCCACGACAGGGCGCTCCAACGTGGGGGTTTGTTATTTTGGTACAGCCGGCTTAGGTATAGTGACTTTTCCTTTTAAAGTGTGGGCCCCACTTAATTTTGGTTTATTTCAATTGTGTTATGGTACCAGTGTTGTCGGAATGGAAAGTGTGTGCTCCGAGTGTTCATCCGTGCAGTAGCACAGTTGTGCAGAGTATTATTAGTGTGCCGCCACAGGGCGAAGGTATATCAAGGACATACATTGCTACGTGTGTCACTACGGACAGGGCGCTTTTAAAGGGAACGTTCACTGTATATGCATTTTGAGTAACGTAGTTACTTTTTTTCTTTGCCTAAGTGACAGAGACGTTGTGTATGGGGGAGCAGTACTGGGGACCATAATGTTTATGTGACTGTTGAGCGTTGAGATTTAATTACAGTAAAGCTCTGCTGAGAACTGTATACCTGGTTTGCTGTGTCTATATTTATTTACGGAGAATTACTTGTCGCCCTTATTGCCAGTTGTCAATGTGTATGAAGGGGTTCCATGCTAACCTAATTTCTCAACTGCGGAGCAATAAGGTAACAGGTTGGGGAGACTATTGATCCCTACTTTCACCGGGTGTGAGGGGGTACGCCGCTTGTTAGACCGGACGCAGTTGTTCAGGGGGGTTACAGGGTACTAATGAGTATTTGTTATTATAACATCCTGCATGACTAACGTACCTGTTCCTAGGTTAGTAAATCCTAAGGCCCTGCCTACTGCATTCCTTCCTACCCCTTACGTCTAACAGCGCGGCCACCACAGTTGGGGGTTCGGTGGGACTTAGCTCCTCCATGTCCCTGTTATTCGGTGTTCGTATAATCTCACCCTCACGAAGCGAAGGTTATCCACCCCGCTACACATCACAGGCCTAAGAAGGGGCGAATGGCCCACATGTTTGGAAATCAGACACAATGTTCTTATGTAAATCCAGTCCCAGTTGTATCAAAAGCAGGACAGGAGGAGGAGGAGGGCAGAGCTACTCTGGTAGGAGGTCATCTCCCAACTCTTCATCCGCAAACTCGTCGTCCTCTGTGCGCTTTTTGGCCGCAGTCTTTGGTCTCTCCACCTGAGGCCCCAGTGGGTCGACGTAGGAGGCGTCTAGAAACAAGGAGAATATCTGGTTATATTACTGATAATTAAGTCATTCATTGCACTGAGCAATGCCAATTTATTTTGCACATCCAAAAACATTGAATCCTTATGTTGTGTTAATTACAGCTGCATGAAATTATGTAGATGACAAAACATCTAATATTATAGGGACTGATACCTTATAATTTCATTGAGCTGTAATTAACACAACACAAGGATTCAAAAAAATTTACTCCCAATAACTGTTAAACTAGAATGTTGTGAATAAATGTGTGCAAAACTGTTTAGAGTTTCTGGAAGTGTGTGAGATTATGTGCAAAATAAATCTGCATTGTTTTTTGGTGAAGTGTCCCTTTAAGAAACGTCTTGATTGGCGAGCTCCCGTAGCTCACCGCATACCTCGGCGCCATTTCTGCGTCGGGGACAACCGTGCTCGTCACGGATCTGGGGTACACGAGTTCGATTCCCGGACCCGCCGTATTTTCTCAGAGTGTCTTCCCCTACTCTACATCCCATTCAACCTGTTTCTGTCGGTCATGCTTGACCAGAAAAAGCGATAAACGCTAAAAAATAAAGTAAAAAAATAAAATAAAAACGTCTTGATTTCCTAGTTGGAAACCAAACCCACAAGTCCACATGGTCATTTAAATTCAATTAAACCGAATACAATCCAAATTAAATGACAAAGTTAGATGAAATGGACCACAGGACAGAGAAGAAAGAAGAACACTGTGTTCTGTCTTGTGCTGAACAGCTGTTAACCCTTCCACCGCCGCACTACCAAACGGTTAACCCTTTCACTGCCACACGACAGCCGGTTAACCCTTTCACTGCCACGGCGACCGTCGGTTGTGTGATATTAAAGGGTTAACCTTCTGTCATGTGGCAGTGAAAGGGTTAAAGGGGAACGCCATCCAAATTAAGAACTACAATATGTAGTAAATACAGTATGTCATTCCCATTACCAAGTTCAATCCGTGTTTGTGAATTCTCCCAAAGCCAGAAACCAGAGAAGACTCAAGCCTGTGACGTCAGCAGGTAGAAAGTCTGAAGCTGCTCCATAGACAATGAATGAGAGACTGATTTTGTGGACCCGCAGAATGTTTGTTTGAGTTTGCATAATCAAATAAGCTTTATTCTATAGTAGTGTTCTCAGTTCTGAAACTGAAAATGTACCTGTGAACTCAGAACATTCCCCTGGGTGCTCTCAGTGTCGTCTATAAAACCTTTCCCAATTAATTGTCTATGGAGCAGCTTCAGCACTTTTGGATTTGGGAGAGTTTGTTTTCAGTAATATCTTTGGACCGTCTTAGACAATAGGAATAATATGTGGGCGACAGTGGCTCGGGAGGTAGAGCAGTCGTGTGGCAATCCGCAGGTTCCCGGTTCGATTCCCGCTCCTCCCGGGCAGCGTGTCGATGTGTCCTTGAGCAAGACACTTAACCCCTAATTGCTCCCGATGAGCAGGTTGGCACCTTGCTCTGCCGTCGGTGTGTGAATGTGTGAGTGAATGGGTAAAATGTGAGTAACAAATTGTAAAGCGCTTTGGATAAAAGCGCTATATAAAAATTAAAAAAAAAGCAGCCATATGGAGTATAGTTCCCCTTTAAGAGAGAGTAGTTCCCCTTTAAGAGAGAGTATCTGTGTGTGTGTCTCTCTCCCTCTCTCTACTATGTTAGTGGAAATGTGAGATGTTTGTTCTGTGGTTCTCTGCCAGGCGCCCTGAGTGCTGCACCCTGTTTATTCTGACTGGGTGGTCAACACTCCAATCCAGAGAGATGGAACAGAGAGGAAATGAGAGAAGGATGGAATAGATGGAAAACATAGATGGAGATAGATAGTAGAACGGATGGATGGATAGACAGCTAGACAGATATAGATGTTACCTAAAGATAAGGTATATCCACGTCTCTGAGCGGATCTCGGCCTGTCTGTCCGACATCTCCGCCTGGATGACGACCAACCACCTCAAACTGAACCTAAGCAAAACAGAATTGCTCCACCTGCCGGCCAAATCCTCCCCCCTGACCGACCTCTCCATCACAGTCGAGAATGCAGCTGTGACCGCGTCCCCGACCGCCAAGAACCTTGGTGTTGTCCTCGACGACCAGCTGAACTTCTCTGCTCACATCGCAGCGACAACCAGAACCTGCAGATTCCTCCTGAGCAACGTCAGAAGGATACGCCCCTTCCTGACAAAAGAAGCCACCCAACTCCTCGTCCAATCAACAGTCATCTCCCGCCTCGACTACTGCAACGCACTGCTAGCTGGCCTCCCGGCCACTGCCACCAAGCCTCTTCAACTCATTCAAAACGCAGCGGCCCGCCTGATCTCAAACCTACCGAAGTCGGCCCATGTCACCCCACTTCTTAGGGACCTGTACTGGCTCCCCATTGCTGCACGTATCCGCTTCAAGGCCCTCGACCTAGCATACCGTGCGGCAAAGGGAACCGCTCCCGCCTACCTCCGGTCAATGGTCTCTAACTACACACCCTCAAGACCCCTACGCTCTGCATCTTCTGGCCGCCTCAGATCTACTCCTATCCAAGCTCCCGGAGGGTCATCAAAGAGAAGCCGCCTATTCTCAGTCCTTGCCCCACAATGGTGGAATGAACTACCCATCCCAGTTAGGACAGCCGAATCCCGTCCAATCTTTCGCCGTCGACTAAAGACTCACTTCTTCAACCATTATCTGAAATGATAAAAAAAAAAAAAAAATCTAACCCCGACTAACCTTAATGTCATGCACTTGTCCTAATAAACTAACCTACACTGTAACACGCAACACTTTGATGAACATTGTTACTCAGCTGATAGAGTTATACCCTTCTTGCTGTCTTGTCGCACAGAACTTGTAAGTCGCTTTGGATAAAAGCGTCAGCTAAATGACTAAATGTAAATGTAAATGTATAGATAGATATATGTTACCTATAGATTTATATATATATAGATGTTACATATAAGATATATGAAGGATATCACTGGTTTTCATATGGTTATAACAACATGTATGTAATGTAAATATCTATATAGATATTAGTTTAAAGGACCCTGTGTGTGTGTTAAACTTTAAGACAGACATTTTCTCACTCAGGGCCTGTGGGAGAGATACGAGCCAAGGTCAGATAGCCGGGAGATAGTCACAACAACGAGACAGAGACTTTATAGCTGTGAGTTCTTCTGGTATGGGGCAGAAGAGTTTTGACAGCAAGACGGACCACACAGAGAGCTGAGCTCCCAGCTCTCTGAACGAGGGTTAGGAGGGGGAGGGGAAAAGACCACGCGGTAGAGAGATAGCTACAGGCTAACAGACAGGCTTCGGCTAACAGGACAGGCCGCAGAACGTACGGTTATGTATATAACCATAGTTATATGAGTATAGTGACGCTCAGCGTCATAGTGCAATACTCTTCATATCCAGTATTGAACTGAAATAAATTCTCACATGTACCTTTAATACCATCATCTGTCTGGCCACAACCCCATCCGCTACCTACATAAACGGGTGTGTGGCCATACCATCAGCTCCTTCCCAATCTTTCACCACAAGGCAAGATCAAGGGGTCCTCAGTGAGTCCTGACGCTGAGCGTCACTATACTCATATAACTATAGTTATATACATAACCGTACGTTATATATCGTATAGCTCTGCTCAGCGTCATAGTGCAACACAGGAGCTGAGCAGAGCTGAAGCTCGACAAATGTACCCGCTGAGGCCCCCCACAACCATCAGAACCGGGGAGGACCCGAGCCCTCCGAACCCCCCTACCGGAGGACGGGGGCGTCGGGTCTGACTGCGCGACGAGGAGACTTCAGCAACTCAACGCACAGGGTGAGCAGACCGTGGGGCGTACCCACGACTACACAAACACACAACCCGCATGCCACTAGGGAACGAACGGAAAGGAACAAACCCCCGTTACCACCCCTAATATCACGGGGTCAAGAGAAAAACCAACCCTGTGGCAAGGCCGTAGCAGCGGAACCCCCGGAAAAAGGGGGCCTGGAGGGGCCAATGACACCACAGCATCGAGACCTCACCAGGCAGTCACTAGTGACACCGCCCCCCACATCGCCAGCGTATTCGGACAGGGCCCATCCAAGAGCAGGCCCTACCCCCCTATAGCACGCCGCCTAGCTCACTGATCCTGGTATACTCAGGCAGTCACCCATCCAAGTACAACCCAGGCCTGAACCTATAACGCTTCCGAAATCTAACGAGATCGGGCGTGTTCAGGTTGACATGGCTGTAAGCTCGAAGCACTCAAGAGGCTACACCCACAGCGGGAGCAGGCAGCGCACCGGGGAGACGACCCCCAGAAGAGGTCGATCCCTCAATCCAGGCAACAGGCACTTGACCTGAGCCTTGGAGCACTGCAGAGGAGACAGGCACCAAAGGGGTCTGCTGAAACAGCACCCCGGCGGAAGGGGCGTATGCTGGCATTGTTGTGCACCATGTCACAGCCTCCACAAAAACCCCCCGACTCTCTAGAGGGTTCGAGGCAGAGAAGGCTGACACGATTGGCAGACGCCATGAAACGTGCGGGGGCACACTCAAGCGGCCTAACCCGAGAGTTGACTCCGCTCCAACACACCAGGGAACCAACCACCCCCTTGGTTCAAACATGAGGTGGTTGTTCCTATAACCCCTCAAGAAAAAACTCCAAAACACAACTGCGTGTATACACTGGCTATACCGCAGTACAAGTGTTTCAGTTTTCTTACAAGTGTTTCAGTTTTCAAAAAGGGGTTATCCCAGGCCTACGGGTCGACGAAACAATTTCGGACCGGACCCGGCGGACCGGGACGTACACAGGGATGCCAGAGGAGTTCCATAAGAATCACCTCAACAGCCCCCTCCCAGCCATGCTTAAGCAGGAGAAGAGGGGCGAAAAGAATGGAGAAGGACCAGGCCCCCTTAGCGCAGCGCATGGTACGACCCGGCATTTTCCCCCCCGAAAAAAGCACAAGTCCCTCAGGGTACCAGAACAGCAGATCTGCGTCCCCGGTGGACAACGGGTTAACTGACCTGGACCGGCGCGACCAGAATCAGTCCCGTGCCCTAATCACGCCGACATCCCCAACACTAGGAGGGGGGTAGGTACGCGTGTCGATCCAAAACATTATAGAGGGCGCCACCCAGACGGTCCCTTCCGTACCGCGCTCGGTGGCCCACCCCAAGGGCGTGAGACCCCTCTACCTATGCTTTGATCTATTCCGTTAACATCCCCCAGATATGAATGAGAATTCGTCGAGACAAACCTAGTAAACTGGCGCTCGGAAGAGACAAACTCCATCCCAGTTGCTCCATAAAAACGCTGTTTCAATGATGAGCAACCAAGGCGCGCAAGCCCATGCGTGGTTCCTATCAGAAGCACCCAGGACCAGCACTATGTATACGTCAAGACCCAAAACACATCAATGGATAGTCTAACAAGACACCAGATACCGTTCCTCCAAGCCGCCTGGGAGAACGACAAGAAGCCGCTTTTTTCACAGGAAAAAATATACGACACGGCTGAGGGAAAACAACACCCCGTCAACCATGCTCCATAAAAGAGGGGACGGGGAGCGACGTACCCTATGACGGGGGGAAAACCATGACTCAACAGCCCATTACCGGCGAGGAGTCAGGGAACTCCCTAAACAATACCCCGTCAACCTGCTCCATAAAGGAGAGGACGGGAACCCCCAGAGAGACTTCCCACGTGAGCAATAGATTGAAAAGACATATTGCAACATTGAGCTATGTAACAATTGGATTAGGACTCTCCGAGGAGGAGGCTCTGAAACTCTGAGGAGGCTCCCTCTAACTCACCGAGGAGGCTCTGAACTCCCAGAGGAGAAGACTCTGAAACACCCAGAGGAGGAGGCTCTGACCCAATACACACACTACCAGTAGGGAGCAGAGCAGAAGAACAAACGTCTCTACTGCGTTGCATCACCCACCAAGCTCAATACACATACAACAGAGCAGAACTTCTTTTTAAGTTCTACTCACCTTGACAATCTGAGGAGGAGGCTCTGAAACTCTGAGGAGGCTCCCTCACTGGGAGGGAGGGTCTGAACTCACAGGAGGCTCTGAAACTCCCAGAGGAGGAGGCTCTGAACTCCCTGAGGAGGAGGCTCTGAAACTCCCTGTAACAGAGGTCCATAACATGGAGCCTGAATAACCCACGGAAGTCTTACCAATAGAAACGCGCCCAGTGACGTACTCTATGGCGGGGGAATTTCCGTGGTCCACCGCCCAATATGGAGTGGGACCAGGAAACAACCTCCCCCCCCCCCCCCCCCCTACCCTGTAACGCACTGATCCAGCAACGTGAGGGGCGCCCTCATTTTCAATGTCGTCAAGACTTTACAGACATTTCAATGCACACATTTCTACAATATAACAATAATAAATATTAATAACTATCTATATAGTATAAAATGAACATAGGCATAAAATCAGCACACAGATTGACAGAATAAAAAACAATGCATAAATTGCAGACATAAGAATAGCTATAAAAGACAATAAAAGTAGTGCAATGTAAATGTGCAGACTTAATAATGGCATAAAATAAGTATAAAAGTACAATGTCGCTCGAAGGCATGTGAACCCCCCCCAGAACAGTCAGTCCCCCCAAAACACCGCACACATCAATCCCTACCACATCCCCATCCAAGACACACCCCCAGATAAAGCACGACAGATAGATGTTACCTATACAGTATATATAGATAGATGTTATCTATAGATGGATGTTACCTATATATAGATGTTATCTATAGATAGATAGATAGATAGATAGATAGATAGATAGATAGATAGATAGATAGATAGATAGATAGATAGATAGATAGATAGATAGATAGATAGATAGATAGATAGATAGATGTTACCTATAGATATAGATGTTATCTATAGATAGATATACAGATGTTACTAGATAGATAGATATATGTTACTGTACCTATCTCTCTCTGGCTGCTGGCCTCGTAGGGCTCGTTGGAGCCAGGAAGTCTCAGCTTGGAACTCAGCCGATCCGCCTTGGCGCTGCTGCCACTGTCTGCGCACACACACACACACACACACACACACACACACACACACACACACACACACACACACACACACACACACACACACACACACACACACACACACACACACACACACACACACACACACACACACACACACACACACACACACACACACACACACACACACACACACACACACACACACACACACACACACAAGCTTACCCATTGTTGAGACTACATTAATATAAATAATATTTTAATACACAATATGTACTCCAGCAGAGGATTTGTTTTACTCAAGTTGTTGAGTTAATGATTAATTTAATCATTTAGACATACACAGATTATATTACATACACACAGAGAGAGAGCGAGAGAGAGAGTGAGTGTGAGTGGATATTAATTGTTTATTGGATATTCTAGTGGATATGGATGAATATTCTAATTGTGAAGCTGATTTTGTAGGTGTGTTAGTGTGTGTGTTGTGTTTCATCAAAGGCTCAGATGACAAGAGCACATGGCAGTCCAGAGAGATGAGGGACAGACAGACAGACAGACAGGCGATAACAGACAGACAGATAGGCAGACTGACAGACAGACAGACAGACAGACAGACAGACAGGCAGACAGGCAGACAGGCAGACAGGCAGACAGGCAGACAGGCAGACAGACAGACAGACAGACAGACAGACAGACAGACAGACAGCAATACCAGGTAGCCTTGGAAACTGGAACGTCTTCCAAGAAAGCACAAAAGCAGGAAGAAGGAGGCCCAATATTCATCATCTCTCCCGGTCCTAAACATTCTCTGCAAGGCCCCACTAACTACTGGCAAGCTGGAATTTTCATGCCTTTTCCAACCCTTCTCTCAGATTCCCAACCCTTTTCCAATGTCCAAAAGATTCAAGATTCAAGATTGTTTATTGTCATATGCACAGTTAACACTTTAACTGCCAGAAGACGAGTTTAGGCGTCCTTCCCCGCCATGCTCAAGTTGCCGAAGACGCCGTAACTCGTCTTTGATATCAATATTTCAAAAATCTGTGATCGGATTCATATTTCCCATCCGCTGGCCTGAGACCCACCAAAAAGCCCCACTGAACCCTCTAGCGGTTCAAGAGCGCCATTTGGTGGCCGATCGGCAGAATCGCCAAACAGGAAGTTACTTGGACGATGTGCTGTTCACCCATATTACTTCCGGGCACTCGGTATAGGTTCCGGCACTCTAGCTCGTCACAATACATAGCGATCCGTTGCCAATAACTCGATAAACAACATGATTTGGACGTATATACTATTATACAAGCTGGAAATGGACCGGATATTTTTACATCCCATAATGGAAAACTGTCTACCCCACGCTGATCGCCCAACGGCCCGCGGAGACTGGGGTGAGTTTTAGCGTGTAATATTTCCGTGTTCGACACTAACTGCTATGATGAACATTTGACCCACATTAGATGAATGGTATAACGCTGCCCACGGAATTATAAACGCCCCCTCGCCCATCCGGTCAACATCAGATGACGTGTAGTAACTTCCAGAAGTCCGTCCAGTTGGATTTTTTTATATCGCGCCGATTGCTATCAAACTGTATTTTATCATCAATATAATGCATTTGGGGCTATAAATCACGTTCTGGAGAAATCTGCAGAAAGAGATGAAAACATACTTATACTTTAGATCATATTTTAGTATGAATATGTGAATGAAAAAGTTTAACGTTCATACACCCTGAACAATACATATAGGACATTGAATGGGCCCTAATAATGGCAATTTAGCAATAGAATTTAAAAAGTTATAGCCCTGCAAAGAAGGGGAACTTCTCCATAGACAAATAGAGCTGGCAACCTATGGTATATCATGAATTTAGCCTTAGGCAATCAAAGTGTTAAAACGACAGTTTGCCATACAATGAAAATCTTACTTAGCTAGTCCACCCTTCACAAAAAAATCACACAGTACTTAACTTAAACATATTTAAATACAAGCGAGTGCTAGAAAATAAGATAAAATAGATAAAAATATATATACAATACAACAAGGCACAATGGGGGGCGGTCAGGTGGCGTAACGGAGATTGCGTTCGTCACCAACCCCGGAGACGCTGGATTCGCCTGTTCGAATCCAGCTCACAGCTCCGGGGTTGTCACCAGCTTGGGTGGCCGTTCACACTAATACAATTGGCAGTATTAGAGGGTGGGAGAAGCTGGCGGGGTGGGTCCGGGTCGTTGTAAACAGCGACTCCTACAGTTCGGTCGGGGCGCCTGCTAAGCGCGGATAGGATCTAAGTGGGATAGTGTGATCCTTCCACACGCTACGCCCTCTCAGTGAGAGTCCGCGCTGCCAGGTGAAAAGAAGCGGTTGATTGGCTAGACGTGTGTCGGAGAAAGCATGTGATAGCCTCCACTCTCCCAGACCGACTGTGGGGGGTAAGTGCGCAGCGACCAGGAAGGGGATCGGGAATTGGCATAACGACTAACATTGGGATGGGGGAAAAGGAGGGGGAAAAAGATAAAAAAAAAAAAAAAAAAGGCACAGTGAGTTACATTGCACGTTCCATGGAGGTGACAGTGGGTCATAGCAGCAGTTAAAAGTGTCTTTAGTGATTCATAGTTCATAGTAGAAGGTGTGTGTGGAGGGGGGGGGGGGGCTAGGCATTCAAGAGTCTGATGGCCTGTGGGTAGAAACTGTTAGTCAGTCTCGTAGTTCTGGCTTTCAGACTCCTATATCGCCTGCCTGATGGCAGGAGGTTGAAGAGTCTGTGTTGGGGGTGTGCACTGTCCTTAATGATGTTGTGTGCTCTCCTGGTGGCCCTGGTAGAGTAAATGTCCTGTAGTGAGGGGAAGGCTGCTCCAGAGATGTACTGAGCAGTTTTAATCACTCGCTGGAGTGCCTTCCTGTCCTTAGCAGTGCAGTTTCCATACCAGACTGTGATTGAGCTGGTAAGGACACTCTCAACCGTACTTCTATAGAAGTTGCTGAGAATCTTAGGTGGCATGCCTAATTTTCTCAGCCTTCTTAGGAAGTACAGTTGTTGGTGGGATTTTTTATTATCTGTTGGGTGTTGTGAGCCCAGGTGAGGTCCTCGCTGATGTGGATACTGAGGAATTTAAAGGTTTTAACCCTATCCACCTCCGTCTCACCTATGTACAGAGGTGTGTGCTGTACACTCCTCCTCCTCCGTGGGTCAATAATCATCTCCTTGGTCTTGTCTGCGTTCAAGGAGAGATTATTGTCCTGACACCAGGCCACCAGTTCCACCACCTCCCTTCTGTACGCCTCCTCAGCTCCCCCAGTGATCAGTCCAATGACTGTAGTATCATCTGCGAATTTGATGATACTGGTGTTGTTCTGGGAGGCCACACAGTCGTGTGTGAAGAGGGTGTACAGTAGGGGGCTCAGCACGCAGCCCTGGGGGGTCCCTGTGCTTAAAATCTTTGTCTGATGTCCGGTTGCCGACTCTGACTGACTGGGGCCTATTTGTAAGAAAGTTCAGCACCTAGTCACAAAGAGCCGGTGTCAGACCCACAGTGAGGAGTTTAGCAGAGAGTTTGTGTGGGATGACTGTGTTAAATGCAGAGCTATAGTCAATGAATAATAGTCTGGCATATGTGTCCTTGCCCTCTAAGTGGGTGAGGGTGGTGTGGATGATGGTGTTGACTGCATCCTCAGTGGACCGGTTCTGACGGTAGGCAAACTGCAGAGGGTCCAGTGTGTCTGGGATGGTCTTCTTGATGTGTGACATGACTATCCTCTCGAAACACTTCATCACTATTGGGGTGAGTGCAATGGGACGATAGTCATTCAGACAGGTTACAGTGTTTTTCTTTGGCAGGGGCACGATGGTGGTGGTCTTGAAGCAGGTTGGCACAACAGCTTGTGCTAGTGACAGATTGTAAATGTCAGCAAGTACGTCAGCCAGCTCTGATGAACAGACCCCGAGGGCACGGCCGGGGATGTTGTCTGGGCCGGCTGCCTTCCGTGGGTCTGTTCTCCTCAGAACCGCACGTACCTCTGCCGTTGTCACAGTGAGTGGTGGGTCCTGCGTGCGCTCTGTGGTCAGAACCCCTCTCACTTGGTTGGTGTTGGGGACCTCGAAGCGGGAATAGAACTCATTCAGCTCATCTGGCAGTGAGGGTTGGCTGTTTGTGACCCCCTTTTTTTTTTTAAACTTTGACCAGTCAGCTGGTTCTTTTCGCGTTTATCGCTTTTTCTGGTCAAGTATGACCGACAGAAACAGGTTGAAATGGGGGTACAGATGGGGGGAAAGACACTGAGAAAGTACGGCTTGTCCGGGAGTCGAACTCGCTACCCCAGATCCGTGACGCGCACGGTTGTCCCCGACGCCGAAATAGCGTTCGAGGTACGCGGTGAGCTACTGGAGCTCCCCTGTTTGTGACCCCCTTGCTCCCCTGCTTGTAGTTTGTGATGTGCTGCAGGCCTTGCCACATGCGGCGGGAATCATTGGTGGTGTAGAATCCCTCCAGCTTTTGTCTGTATTGTCCCTTGGCCTCGCTGATGGATCTATGCAGGTTGTATCTGGCCTTCTTGTAGTCCTCAGCGTTGCCCGAGACAAATGCAGTGGAGCGGGCATGTAGTTTGGACCGAACATCACAGTTAATCCAGGGTTTTTGGTTTGGGTATGTCTTGCATTGTTTTGTGGGCACAATGTTTTCCACACATGTGCTGATGTAGCCAGTTACACTGGAAGCGTATTCCTCTAAATCCACAGTAGAGTCATCCCTCTGAGAAGCAGTTTTAAACATGTCCCAGTCTGTGCTCCCAAAGCAGTCCTGAAGCACCAGTTCGGTGCTTCAATCATCGGTGCTGGACAGAAAACATACTTGGAAAAAATGCTCCCTGACTATGTTCCCATAAAGCTTAATTTTTTAGTTACCAGCACGTGCAGCGCTCTTCCTCAGGGTGTTCTCTTGCTCATACTGTGAACTCTCTTGAACCATGACAAAGTCATGGTGGTGTAGTGGTTAATCCGCAAGAAGGTCCAGGGTTTGATTCCCGCTTGGGGACCAGGTTTCCATGATGCCAGGTATCCAGGTGGGGTATCTCCCAGGCCTTTCTGTGTGGAGTTTGCATGTTCTCCCTGTGCTCGCAAGGGTTTCCCCCCGATAAGATAAACCCAATGGAAAAAACATGCACAACAACAGATCGCTAACGCTGTGGTGTCCTTGACGAAGACGGACAGGAGCACTTGGATTGGTCCCCGGGGCGCGGCTCACGTTGACGCCCTATCTGCTCCCGGCTGCCCATGGGGGGAAGGACGACGGGATGGGTCAAGCGCAGAGACTCAATCGCATCGGCGACTGAGGAAAGACAATGCATGTGTGTGTGTGTGTATCCCGGTGTGTGTGTGCCGCTCCAATTGCATGTCCAGTTTGTTGCATGCCGAATAAAGACCCCCCTAAAGAGGTCCTGCATTATTAAGGACAAGCAAAGGTGCTACCCCTCATAAGATCAGTCGCCCTACAAAACTACACGCAGAAGTCCAGCCTCATCAGTAAACCATCTCTCTCTCTCTCTCTCTCTCTCTCTCTCTCTCTCTCTCTCTCTCTCTCTCTCTCTCTCTCTCTCTCTCTCTCTCTCTCTCTCTCTCTCTCTCTCTCTCTCTCTCTCTCTCTCTCTCTCTCTCTCTCTCTCTCTCTCTCTCTCTCTCTCTCTCTCTCTCTCTCTCTCTCTCTCTCTCTCTCTCTCTCGCTCTCTCTCGCTCTCTCTCGCTCTCTCTCGCTCTCTCTCTCGGCTTCAGATCACAGCAACTTGTCAGAAGGTCCCATGGACGACAGGAACGCAAAGCGCCAGAGTTTCCTGGAATGTGAATCATTAATGGCGCCGGTTCACTCTATTCATCAGGAGTTGCCACCTTGAGTTAACTCTGAATATTCCGTCTGAACGTCGAGAGAAGTGAATTTTAATTTTAAATAAAACATGCAGACTGCTGGAACTGAAAGAGCCTCTCTGCCACAGCATGTCCACTGGACATTACGTACAGTCTCACAAACCTGCGTCACAAATCTCTTCGTTGAATGCACACCATTACAGTAGAGCTATACAGTTACATATCACATACCTCTGCCTGAAGCCAGCAGTGGACTGTGTTTAGTCTCTGAGCAAGACACACAGCAGGTCAACAGACGAGCAGAGAAGCAGAGAACACAGTCAAATAAAACCAACAAAGGGAAAGAGAGAGGACAGTTTATCTCAGAGAGAGAGAGAGAGAGAGAGAGAGAGAGAGAGAGAGAGAGAGAGAGAGAGAGAGAGGGGGAGGGTAATGATACAGAGGAAACTAAATCAGCGATCTTGTTTTTGTCATTAAAAACTCCTGAAATACCATAAACAGGGATTCAGGAACTCATAATCCAAGCTGCCGCTCTACACTAAAATTAGAGTGCTGCCGTTTGAAGAAATAGAGCGTCTTATTTCTATATGCTGTTTGAAGAAATAGAGCGTCTTATTTCTATATGAATTAACTAACAGGTTAGAACCTGTCAGTTCTGATGAGTTCAAATGGATGAAAGAGAAACGCTCCTATCTTGATATGTATAATACAACATATACTGTAGTGTAGGTGTACAGTTGAATATCCTCCTTACAATGCTTCTTAATTGTAAATTAATTAATAAAATGTCATTGTTAAACCTTCCTTCAATTCATGATTGATTTGGTTATAAATGGTGCATTTATATATATATTTTTTTTTGTTCCTCACATTCACACACGATGGCAGAGGCAACCATGCAAGGTGCCAACCTGCACATCGGGAGAAATTAGGGGTTAAGTGTCTTGCTCAAGGACACTTCGACACGCTGCCCGGGAGGAGCAGGAATCTAACCGGGAACCTTCCGACTACCAGACGTCTGCTCTACCTCCTGAGCCACTGTCGCCCCTGGTTATGATTGTACTATATTGCAACTGATGACCTAGTACATATAGACATAGATAATATTGCTACTTTAATTTGTATTCTGAACTAGATTTGTGTTCATAATGGTGTGTAAATCTGGTATGCCGTTAGGAACATGACAGTATGACCAGACAACATCTATAAAGGGAAGGGAGGCTAACAGAAAACAGCTGGGTGATCACTGACAAGGAGTAGCTGGAGAGACACAAACTACATCTACAGTGAAACAAGACACACAGACTGTGAACCTAGACTGAAACACGAGGAAAGGAACTAGACACACAAAGAGGAGGGAACATCTGCGATGAGGTGAAGCAGGAAGGTCTTCCGAACGCAGGGAGACGGTGGACTGTTTTGTCCTTTTCTCCATAGTTATTGGTCCGATAAAGTCTCTAGAAAGGCCAATGACCAACCACAAAAACATTTCTTTATCCTTTATTTAACCAGGGTAATCACATTGAAACATCTCTTCTTCAAGTGGACCCTGGGGAATTTCAGCTTCACATTCACACCTACAGTAGGAGCTGCCCAGTACAACCACAGTCACTGACACTGTTGACCACTAGGACCTCCTCAGTACAACCACAGTCACTGACACTGTTGACCACTAGGAGCTCCTCAGTACAACCACAGTCACTGACACTGTTGACCACTAGGACCTCCTCAGTACAACCACAGTCACTGACACTGTTGACCACTAGGAGCTCCTCAGTACAACCACAGTCACTGACACTGTTGGCCACTGAGCAAAGTTTGGGGGTTAAGTGCCTTGCACTTCAGCGGTTGGTATTGAGGGACGGGACAGTTTCCCCCGCGGCCCCGCCCAGATTTTTCCTGCTAGTGCAGGGGAATGGAACCGGCGACCATCCGGTCACAAGCCCGCTTCTCTAACCTTTTAGGCCAACGCTGCACAATCATCAACCTCAATCATCAGCTGAAAGCCACTGAGAGCTACCATATCAGTGCAGCTTTTCCATCTGCACGGCAGACGCAGCCCTGGGGCTTGTTAACGTCTTTGGCATGTCATGATTAGGCCATCTGTATTGTCTTCGACATGCTTTTAGCTGCTCATGATCTAACGTGTTTCCAGTGTCAGAGCCAGCCCAGCAGAGTGCATTTGTCCTTCGGTTCAGCCAAGGATTAAATCAAGTATCCAGCTGGACCACATGCCCTCGCTACTGGCCTCATCCTATACAGGCTATAGGTTGTTTTAACGGATGCCATTTTACATCCAGAATTGGCTTAAACATAATGCTTTCCAGATCTAAGATATCAAACGTTAAAAGGAACACGCCAACATTATGGGGAGATTCGCTTACCGTCTTCTCCAGAGTCAGACGAGAAGATAGATACCAATAAAAGCTATCCGGCTGCACGCTAGCCCAGCTTAGCACAATGAGTGAAAGCAGATGCGTAGCGGCCAGCCTAGGCATTGGCCAACTAACACCTGTCCCAGAGTTTTAAGCTAGGCTAGTCTTTTCTCATCCGCTTCCATTCATTTGTGCTAAGCTAGGCTAGCATGCAGCCGGATAGCATTTTATTGAGAAGACGGTAAGTACATTTCCCATAATGTTGGCACTTGGCATGTTCCTTTAAGTGGCTGTGCGTGGAGGCTGTGACATTATGTGAAGGCAAAGGATGAGATTCCAGTCAGCCAAGAAAGACTCAACCTGAGAACTGACACCGACCACTGAAGAGATGGCAGTAGGATTTATATATATGGGCTGTACAGTGGTAGTGGACAACTAAATACATTAAAATACATCTATCCTGCATTAGTAATGCAGGAATCCTAAACGATTCCTCTCAGGGGTCTTAGCGCCAAGAGCAGCAGTGAATTGTGATTTCCAATAGAAATAAAGTCAATGAACTGTTCAGTCCTAGCAGCAAGCAAGTACAAACTGGGATTTCTACAACGACTCTACCTGTATAGGACTCTAAGATGACACTATTCTAGAAGAGGAGTAATACAGGAGTAATACCCATAATGTTGGGCTCCTTAGTGGGGGAGAGAACAGGGGCAGGGGAGGAGCCCGCTGTCCAACCGTACATAGACAGTAGAGAGAAGGAGAAGGCAGAGAGGTCAACAACAGCATGATAGTAGACGGAACACAAGAAAACAAGGTGATTATGATGAGGATAATAATAGAGTGCTCACTCACCACTACCGGCGCTGCCTTCCCTGCCCTCTCTTCGGCTTCTGGCGCTGCCCTCCCTCGCAGACTTTACCCTCTGGAGAGATGGAAGGAGAGGGAGAGAGGGAGAGGAAAGTGGTAGTAAAGATGGTTCTGAAGATGACGTGACGTGAAGGATGTAACGTCGTGAGCAGAAAGCGGCTAAATAGCACACGACAACGGCTAAGCCACGTAATAGAAAACATACTTGGACTTGGCTGAAAGAAGGAGCACGTTCAGTGTTAGACTAAAACTCCTAGATGTAACACTGAACGGCACAGGAAGTCCTTCATTCCGACAGCCATAAGACTCTCTCTCAGAGCACACTCTCAGGAGCAAAACAGAAAGAAGCATTTCATGCAAAAGTATTCTGTATTTCTGTATTGCCTTTGAGAACCAATGGTTCTCGAGCCGTAACGGCACATGGGGCAGGAGCCTATCTCCTGTTTCCGTAGCGTGAGGCAGCTTGATGTACAAGTACACCCCTTGGACATGACGCTAGTATGTCGCAAGGACTTCCCCCCAAACCAACCCTTGATGCTGAGTGTCAAGCAGGGAGGCTATGGGTACCATTTTTAAATAGTCTTTGGTATGACTCGGCCGGGGCTTGAACTCCCAGCCTCCCGAACTCAGGGCGGACACTCTACCCACGAGGCCACTGAGCCGGTACTTCTGTATGACAACTACCGGTAATAAAGAAACTTGAAACTTGAAACTATAACGCATTGATTGATTGAAAATTTTATTAACAGATTGCAGAATGGGTACAATACAGTACAGCTCAATACACACAATTGTTAAGGGGATGCAGACCAGAGAAAGACTTTCATCTTGTTTACATCAGGGTCCCCCATTTTCAATTCATCATAACATATGACATACAGATAGACAATACTGCTACATCTATACATTTAGAGGCATCACTGTGCCTCACTGCATCACTGAGCACAGGGTGACAGTACAGCCTGGCGAAATCTTCTTGGACACAAATGGATCTTCATGCTTTTACAAATAAAACCAGGTCAAAATCAAACTGCCCAACAATTACTACTATCATCACTTCTCATTAACCTTCTCAGTTTCTTTAGCTTCAATAGCTGCTTATGAGAATGTAATCCAGGGCTTACAATTTCATTTCAAACCTTTATGTAAACTTGAAAGGCAACTGAGGTTTCCCTCATTTACAGTCACGTCAAGTGTACATACCAAAAAAAAATATATATATATATTTAAGAGAAAGCATATAAAACCATAACAATAAGACAACAAGACGAGGCAAAGAGCAAGGATAACAAATAAATTAAAACACGTTGACAAAGGTTGGATATCAACTATCAAGATTTTAAACTCTGCAACAGAGGGGAGAATCTCAAGCTTTAAGGACTGTTGGAGTTCTGTTCATTCCATGAGCTAGGGGCCTGTACCGTCCCAGAGACTGTCCATGAATCTGTCCTGTACCGTCCCAGAGACTGTCCATGAATCTGTCCTGTACCGTCGCAGTCACAACTTTCATCCACACCGAGACGCCCTTGATTTCAAGCTGTGGTGTGATGTAAATGGTACCTCTCCTGAACATGTCATAACCTGCTGCAGACCTGTGACACTTCCAGTGGCAAATGGCTCCAGTTCCAGACATTTGATTGTATTTAGTGGAAGAAATAACTTGTTACCTGTTCTCTGATCTCCTTCATCTTCTCCGCCTTCTTCAGCTTGGTGGCGTATTCCTGGACCTCCTTCAGACCCATGTCTGTACACAACCTCACCAGGAACCGCAGGCCTGGACACAATGTATACATATATATATATATTCTATTCTATTCTACTTATCTGTCATAAGGTAAGAGTCTTGTTGAAAATTGCAAAGCAAACTAAATTAATTACATTCTACGTTCTCTGGGAATTTCCGATGGATGTCTTTGTAGGTTTCCAGGGCCTTCTGGTAGTTTCCTAAGAAGAGACAAAGAGATGCAGTAGGACCACGTTCAGTATCACCAAACTACACCATGACCCCCAAACTACTGTACACCACAGGTACCATGACCCCCAAACTACACCACAGGTACCATGACCCCCAAACTACTGTACACCACAGGTACCATGACCCCCAAACTACTGTACACCACAGGTACCATGACCCCCAAACTACTGTACACCACAGGTACCATGACCCCCAAACTACTGTACACCACAGGTACCATGACCCCCAAACTACTGTACACCACAGGTACCATGACCCACAAACTACACCACAGGTACCATGACCCCCAAACTACTGTACACCACAGGTACCATGACCCCCAAACTACTGTACACCACAGGTACCATGACCCCCAAACTACTGTACACCACAGGTACCATGACCCCCAAACTACTGTACACCACAGGTACCATGACCCCCAAACTACTGTACACCACAGGTACCATGACCCCCAAACTACTGTACACCACAGGTACCATGACCCCCAAACTACTGTACACCACAGGTACCATGACCCCCAAACTACTGTACACCACAGGTACCATGACCCCCAAACTACACCACAGGTACCATGACCCCCAAACTACACCACAGGTACCATGACCCCCAAACTACACCACAGGTACCATGACCCCCAAACTACACCACAGGTACCATGACCCCCAAACTACACCAGTACCATGACCCCCAAACTACACCACAGGTACCATGACCCCCAAACTACACCACCAAAGAGATGGAAGAGAGTTGCAACCGCGGCTGAACATGCCACACAGTCAGCGTGTGCTGTGAGGTGAATCGTTCCTGAGGTGGCATTGCACGCTCAAGTACGCCCCAACCTCATTTATTTTGGTCGCCTTGTAAACTACAGGGTAGATAACAGCAGGGAGCTGGACGATCGCAGCCTTTATTTGTAAAACCTCCTACCGGACGGAACCAGCATAGCATCCCCTGGAGGAACTGCTTACATTAACCCTTTCACTACCACACTACAAAGGGTTCTATATCGTATTAGCTTCCGCTCAGCGTCATCTGCACATATCTCACTCCAGTGACGTGCACTGAATAAAAACTTCACAAATGCACCTTTACATACCAGCATCCGTCTGGCCACACCCCCATCTGCTATCTACATAAGCAGGGGTGGGGCCACACACTCATCTCCTTCTCAAATTTCACCCCAAGAGAGTGCCTGTATACCAATCACTTGACGTGGGAAAGAAAGTATTTAGCTGAAGAAAGGAACAAGGAGATACGTTGACGTTATATCTTTATTTTCTCTCACTATTTTCGAGAAAATACGGTGATAATGTCTTCGTCACTGGAGTGTCTGGAAGATGATGATCATTCTGACCTCCACCGGCTTTTTCGTATTAGGGGCTCGCGTCGCTGATATACTCCCCACCTGCAGTCCTCCTTGCTGCAGCTGGATAGGTATTGAACCTCCGGTTATACAGCTGGACTGTGGGAGGCACCGGCTGTTGTGAGAAACTGGTTGCTTCCGAGCTGGGTGAGTAATGTTTTGCTTGCGAGCGCCAGTTGTCTGCTAATGCTATGGGGGTTAGCTGACAATTTTACGAAGGCCGGCCCCAGATTGGGGTCCTCTGCTCGGCTTGATGGAGGATCCTGGTCTGACGCCCATGATGGTCAAACTAGTGGGCCGCGACCGAGACCTGGTTTGAACCCGGGATTCTCTGGACAAGCGGATGCTTCTCTGTCCCGTGCAGGCCCCATCTTTCACATGAATGTGAGAGTACACCCTAAAACACGAGGAAATGTGGGTATGGATCTACTTTATCGGTAGTTCCATGCTCAAGTCGGCTGCAGCCCGTATGGGAATTGTGCCGACTCCGCTGTATGTCTGGTAAATCACAGTTAAAAACTGTGTTTGACATTTCTTTTTCTCTTCTCTCTTAGGATGAGGAGGGTTTCAGGCAGCGGCCTGTCTAAAGTGTGGCTTGTTATGTCGTTGTGTACAGTTCAGGTGATAGCTGCTTAGCTTGCATGCTAGTTTGTGGCCTACTGTTAGCCTGTCAGCTGTTAGCTGCGGCGCTAGCTCGTTGTGTTCACTAGGCTAGGAAACGTTAGCTTGTTGCCGTCAGTCGGGAGCGGCTGTTAGCTTAATACTACACTGTTGAACGTTACTGTGAGTATAACATGCCTTAAACACTCTGACTACGACGTCATCTTTGACAGAGGATGTTAGTCGACCCTACACCGGGTGCCATGCCAGCGAGGACTTCGTCAACATGGAGAACGGCGGCTGGGTGGCGTAGCGGACATTACCCTCGTCACCAACGCAGGAGATGCCGGGTTCGACTTTGGTGTCCCGTTAACCAGTGTTGCAGTCCTCTCGGCCTGCGCTCAGGGTGGAGGTAGGAGTCCTGACCGGACTTTAAACACTTCTTATTTCCTTCCCTTCTAAATGTTTTGTAATAACGATGTTTTCCAAAACGTGTGTTGCTGCAATACATTGAGGATACGACGCGTGTTGTGTGTGAATTGTCTTGTCACTGGTATAGCTTCTCTCTACATAGAAAATCTGCATCTGTTTTTTACATGTGTAAAAATGAATGAATGAATGAAAACTTTATTTAACAGATTGCAGAATGGGTACAATACAGTACGGCTCAATACACACAATTGTTAAGGGGATGCAGACCTGAGAAAGACGTTTGTCTTGTTTCCATCAGGGTCCCCCATTTTCAATTCATATAGACATTTATGACATACACAACATACATGACATTTATGGCATAGGGACATATAGGTATTTAGTACTGATACATTTGTGACATAAACGGTATTCAAATATACAGTACTGTTACCCCTAGATCCTGACAGAGTACCGTAATTCCTCTAATAGTAACCCCGGCTTGTATTTGTTTCAACTGTAGCGGGTACCAGGCTTGTATTAGGAGGAGGCCTGTATAAGAGGGACTGGAGGCCTATATTTCAAATGTTCAAACGGATCATAATGAATAAATCAACATTTTGTGTCAGTTTGAACCCAGTAAAATGTACTGGGTTCATTTATTGAAACCAAGTACTGTATGAAATAGTAAACAGTGCAATTACAGGTGGTCACTGGTCATTTCAACGTTTTCAAAGTGAAATCAAGTAACTAGCTCAGTATGCAGCTCAGTATATTAGTAACCCGGCTTGTATTAGGAGGCCGGCTTATAATTGCTTAGCTCAAGAGCGCACCCGGCCATTAATAGAGACCCGGCTTGTATTTGAGACCCGGTTACTATTAGAGGAATTACGGTATATACATATGATGGGGAGGGGACTCACATTAGGAGGGGGTTGGTGGGTGGGAGAGAAATATACATACGGCGGGGAGGGAATATATACATGCGGTGGGGAGGAGACTGTCTATTAGGAGGTGGTGGGGGTTTTGGGCATTTACGGTGGCCAGTTTCAAATTGCAGCCTCCCGTAGGTGCTCTTTAAGAGCAGTTTTGAATGTGGGTAGGGATTCACATTCCTTTACAGCTTTGGGTAGGGCGTTCCACATTGATGTGGCATAATTGCGAAACGTATTTAGTCCCTTGTTTGAGCCAAATCTGGGTTTAACATGATTTGTTGAGCTTCCTCTGGTGTAGTGGTTGTGGTATTCACTGACCTTTGGGAAGTATTTTGACATGTACATGGGTACCTTAGTCGTAACCAGTCGTGAACTGGTTAGTTGTGATGAGAACATGTGTGTTCATGTAACGTTTGTAACGTGGGTGAACTCACAACCAGTGTTGGGACTAACGCGTTACAAAGTAACGCGTTACAGAAACGAAGTTACTTTTTGCCGCAACTAGTACTCTAACGCATTACTTTTGAAATTCAGTAACGCTACTTACGTTACTGAATGGTTCGTCACTGCGTTATTTGCGTTATATACGGCGTAGATTGATAGCGAGCGGTAGTGATTATTATTATTATTATTATCCTCATCCCCACCCGCGTAGAATGATACGAGGCGAGTCTGGCCACTGGCCAATCAGAAGTGCGCAAACCAGATGCGGCTACGGAAAGAAATAGACCCTCTCTATTGTAAACAAAACAAACGCTCGCTATAAATCCACATAAAAAGAACGCAGTAACAAACTAACAAACCATTTAGCAACTACTTGGAGAGATAATTAATATACAACATGGAAACGAGATAAAGAACATGTTTGAGGCGCTGCTGGAGTCGACTAACGTAACGTTACTACATCTCGACCACCGCAGACTTTGGTGAGTGCAACTGAAACTCAAGTTGATCAGCGGATTTTGACTGTAGCAGGGAATCTCATAATACTAATCAAACAATATAAATATAGTCCTTTCATGCACAATTGATATCCTAACTATTCTAACGTTGCAATGCTTTGATTGATATCTTAAACAACGTTGCAACTTGCAAGATGGTGAATGAATGAATGAATGAATGAATGAATGAATGAAAACTTTATTTAACAGATTGCAGAATGGGTACAATACAGTACGGCTCAATACATACAATTGTTAAGGGGATGCAGACCTGAGAAAGACGTTTGTCTTGTTTCCATCAGGGTCCCCCATTTTCAATTCATATAGACATTTATGACATACACAACATACATGACATTTATGGCATAGGGACGTGTTTAGTCCCTTGTTTGAGCCGAATCTGGGTTTTACATGATTTGTGGAGCTCCCTCTGGTGTAGTGGTTGTGGTATTCACTGACCTTTGGGAAGTATTTTGACATGTACATGGGTACCCCGGTCGTATAGTGTATCTTGTAGACCAGGCCCATTGCAAGTTGCTGTACTCTGTCGTCTACTCTAAGCCATCCTAGGTTGTCAAAGTGGGCAGGGGTGAGGTGGGTTCAGGTCAAGTAGTAGTCTGACCAGTTTGTTTTGTGATGTTTGTAATTTTGTTTTAAGCGCCTTTGAGGTGCTTTGGTACCATGAGGTGCAAGCATAGTCGTAGTATGAATGAATGAATGAATGAAAACTTTATTAACAGATTGCAGAATGGGTACAGTACAGTACAGCAGTACAGTTCAAGTACCCTTGAATTATAATGGTTATAATGAAACGCTCCGGCGACATCAAGGCTGTTCCTTCAACCGCCGCACTTCTTATTATATCGACTCGGGACAACATTTGTTTGTGTCAGATTTGTGTTTGTATCTAGACCACATTGCTTAGCAGAGTTCGGTGATGTGAATGGAAACTGTCAAGTTGATCAACCGATTTTGAATACTATCTGGGGCATGGGACTCGGGAGCAATCTTTTTTTTTTATTTTTTTTTTAAATAACTAAATAGTTACTTTTCACAGTAACTCATTACTTTTGGGTGTAAGTAACTAGTACAGTAACGAAGTTACTTTGAAATGAAGTAACTAGTAAAGTAACTGAGTTACTATTTTTCAGTAACTAGCACAACACTGCTCACAACTAACTCACAACTAAGTGGGTTAATTAACCTGTGAAGCTATGCTTAGTGACATGTGATTGAGGAATGAATCCTTTTCTCAGCCTGTGATGACAATGAACAGCATGTTCACATATTAACAGGGGTACCTGTTCAACCTGGTCGTATCAAGGGTAAGGTAGGAGGGGTGACCCCCCCGGTTTTTCCCTGGGGCTTCCCCCCCTCCTCTCAGACATGTTTGTTTACAATATATTGTGTCACTGTGTTTGTGGGGATACGATGTAACCCTCAGCTTAAGCTGCTGGGGTTGTGCGTCTGCTTGAGAAACGATTCTTTTCCTAGGGAAAAGGTTGTTTGGTCACTATCATGTGTGCTTAGCAAGGCCTGTGGCCAATACGTAATCAAGGACTTATGTCTCTCTCGTTATGAAAAACGGCATTCCTCTGTAGTAAGAGTGTACTTTTGCCATTTTTTGTTGTGATGAAGGGTTGTGTGTGTCGTTGAGATCTACAACTAGGTTAGGTTTTGGCCCACAGAAGCACATGTGTAAGTCTGGTACCGGGGCTCTTAAAGGGGCCCTCTCTGTTCTGTGTTTTTTCCTTAGTAAAATCAGATAGCAGGTTAGCACATGAGCTATGTGAAGCTGTTAAATGCTTCATGTAGCATGCTATGACTGGGTCATGGCTCTACTCGTGTCAGGGGTGAGGGGTCGTAAAGGGGTGAACTGGTAAACCTTTCCTCCCCTTTTCTGATTGGTCAGGGGTTAAAACCCCCTGTCCTTCAAGGTTCCTGTCACGTTGCTGTTCGGCACTTTACATGGTAGGGGGGGGGGGGGACTTTCCTGGTCCCACGCCCTGAAAGATTGGGCGTGTGCACCACGGAAATTCCCCCACCATAGAGTACGTCACTGAGCGCGTTTCTATTGGTAAGACTTCCGTGAGTTGTTCAGGTTCGATGTTATGGATCTGTTTCAGGGAGTTGTCAGAGGCTCCTCCTCACGAAGCTCCCCCTCAGGGAGAAGTGTCTTCTGTGAGTTCGGACCCTCCTTCCCAGTGAGGGAGCCTCCTCAGAGTTTAAGAGCCTCCTCCTCAGATTGTCAAGGTGAGTAGAACTTCAAAAAGGAGTTCTGCTCTATTGTATGTGTATTCGATTCAATTCGATTATTGAGTGCGTATTGGTTCAGAGCCTCCTCCTCGGAGAGTCCTAACCCAAGTGTTACATAGCTCAATGTTGCAATATTTCTTTTCAATCTATACAGCTTGCGTGGGAAGTCTCTCTGGGGGTTCCCCGTCCTCTCCTTTTTGGAGTAGGTGGACGGGGTACTGTTTAGGGTTTCCCTGACTCCTCGCCTTATAGGTCTGTTGAGTCATGGGTTTCCCCCCGTCATAGGGGTACGTCGCTCACCGTCCCCTCTTATGAAATGTGGTTGACGGGGTGGTGTTTCCCTCAGCTGCGTCGCATGGGACCCATGTCCGTATTATTTTTTCTTTTTTCTGAAAAATGTAAAATTAAAAAAGCGGCTTCTTGTCGTTCCCCAGGCGGCTTGGAGGAACGGTATCTGGTGTCTTGTTAGACTATCCATTGATGTGTTTTGGGTCTCGACGTGTACATAGTGCTGGCTCTGGGTGTTTCTGATAGGAATCACGCATGAGGCTGGTGCGCCTTGGTTGCTCGTTATTAAAACAGCGTTTTTATAGGGCAACTGGGATGGAGTTTTTCTCTTCCGAGCGCCAGTTTACTAGGTTGTCTCGACGAATTCTCGTTCATATCTGGGGGATGTTAACGGAATAGATCAAAGCATAGGTAGAGGGTAGGGGTGGACGGTATGGTCTAAAATGTATATCACGGTATAATTTGAAGCATAGACGGTAACGGTATATATCACGGTATCAGTGTTTCCGTTAGAATAATTTTTTTTGCCTGATAGGCAGGCTATATAAAGAATGACATCCTCAAGGCATGTAGATTTATAATATTTTAACTTAAAACTAGGCTACTTTTGCGTATACAGACATTATATTCCAAATAAAATAAGTCCCGAGTCGAGACTCCGTGCTGCTCCCATTGCCAACAGCGGGGCTGGATGCTGGTTTTGCTAGATGCAGCTGCAGAGCCGCAGAGTAGGGGCGCTTTCAGGTCAGGTCACAGGCCCGCTCAACAGCGCCCCCCACCCAACGGCTGAATTGCCAATGGCTGAATTGGAGTATTGCACTGTGCAATACTCCAATTCAGCCATTGGCAATTCAGCCGTTGGGTGGGGGGCGCTGTTGAGCGGACCTGTGACCGGACTTGAAAGCGCCCCTGGCTCTGCGGCTCTGCAGCTGCATGCTATTCGCAAATCCACTGCTGCAGCCGTCCTCCCGCTGCAGCCGTCGTTATCATAACACTACACACATCATAATGTTTACAGCAAACTGGAGTTGATCACCAGGTATGTTTTATTAACGTAGAATAATTCATATAAGAAAAACGCTAGGGAAATCTCCTACCTTTCTCCACTGGTTAAAAATGCCAGGAACTGAAATTGAAACTTGCTGTGCGCAGCGGTGATATGTGTTTATTATGAAATGACAATTGCGTGTTGACACGCCCACTGCGCGAAGCCTCCTAAATAACCTTTTCCAGTTTGCACATATCTATTATCTATGACTAATTCTATCTATTTTTAGGGGCAAATGCGAGTGAAATAGTCGCGCTGTGGTTACATGACGTCATTGCTATTTTAGAGCTGCTCTACCGGTTACACGGTATAGTCAAAATCCATACCGTAGAGCAAATTCATACCGTTTATACCGTATATACCGTCCACCCGTAGTAGAGGGGTCTCACGCCCTTGGGGTGGGCCACTGAGCGAGGTACGAATAGGACCGTCTGGGTGGCGCCCTCTATAATGTTTTAGATCGACACGCGTACCTACCCCCGCTCCTGGAGTGGGGATGTCGGCGTGATTAGGGCACGGGACTGGTTCTGGTCACGCTGGTCCAGGTCAGTTAACCCGTTGTCCGCCGGGGACACAGATCTTCTGTTCTGGTACCCTGAGGGACTTGTGCTTTTTTCAGGGGGAAAAATGTCAGGTCGGCCCGGGTGTCACAGGGTTGGGCGTTATGGAGACCCTGTTGTTGGGTACATGTTGTACCCTGTGCTGTCATGAAGGGGCTGGTTCTTTCTGGTTCATTCTTTTCGCCCCTCTCTTACGCATGGCTGAGAGGGGGCTGTTGGGGTGGTCTTATAGACCTCCTCTGGCATCCCTGTGTGCATCCCGGTCCACCGGGCCCGGTCCGAAGTTGTTTTTGCCGACCCGTAGGCCTGGGATAACCCTTTTTTGAAAACTGAAACACTTGTACTGCGGTATAGCCAGTGTATACCCGCAGGTGTGTTTGAGTTTTTTCTTGAGGGGTTATAGGAACAACCACCGCATGTGGAACCAAGAGGGTGGTTGATTCCCTGGTGTGTTGGAGCGGAGTCAACTCCCGGGTTACCTTCTCTGCCTCGGCCCCTCTAGAGCATCAGGGTTTTTTGGTGGAGGCTTTGACATGACCCCTTTGGCGCCTGTCTCGTCCGCAGTGCTCCAGGCTCGGGTCAAGTGCCTGCTGCCTGGATTGAGGGATCGGCCTCTTCTGGAGGTCGTCTCCCCGGTGCGCTGCCTGCTCCCGCTGTAGTGTAGCCTCTTGAGTGCTTCGAGTTACAGCCATGCTGACTGCCTGAGTATGCCAGGGTCAGTGTGCCAGGCGGCGTGCTAGTGGGGGGAAGGGCCTGCTCTTGGATGGGCCCTGTCCGAATACGCTGGCGATGTGGGGGGCGGTGTCACTAGTGACCGCCTGGTGAGGTCTTGATGCTGTGGCATCATTGGCCTCTCCGGGCCCCCTTTTTCCAGGGGGATCCAGTCCTTTCTGGGTCTGGGTCTTCCTTCGCGCTCCGCTGCTACGGCCTTGCCACGGGGTTGAGTTTGCTCTTGACCCCGTGATTTTGGGGGCGGTAACGAGGTTTGTTCCTTCCGTTCGTTCCCTGGTGGCATGCGGGTTGTGCGTGTGCGTAGTCGTGGGCTCAAGCCACGGTCTGCTCACCCTGTGCGTTGAGTTGCTCGAGTTCCTCTTCGCACGGTCGGATCCGTCTCCCTCCCGTCCTCCAATAGGGAGGGTATCCCTCCATTAGGGAGGGTCGGGGGGCTCGGTCCTCCCCGGTTCTGATGGTTGTGGGGGGCCTCAGCGGGGTACATTTGTCGAGCTTCAGCTCCCGCTCAGCTCCCGTTGTGCAGATGACGCTGAGCAAAAGCTAATACGATATAGAACGATAGGTTATGAATATAACCGTAGTTCTATGAGTATTAGTGACGCTCAGCGTCTAGACGCTACTGTGGCCCTTGATCTTACCTTGTGGTGAAATGATTGAGAAGGAGATGAGTGTGTGGCCCCACCCCTGCTTATGTAGGTAGCAGATGGGGGTGTGTCCAGACGGATGCTGGTATGTAAAGGTGCATTTGTGAAGTTTTTATTCAGTGCACGTCACTGGAGTGAGATATGTGCAGATGACGCTGAGCGTCACTAATACTCATAGAACTATGGTTATATTTATAACCTATCGTTAACCCTTTCACTACCACACTACAAAGGGGTAACCCTTTCACTGCCCAGGGTATCTGCAGGTTTAGCCCAGTCAGATTTAATGCTTTTTAAGACTTTTTAATGCCACTCAGAATTAAATTTAATACCAATTTCACAATAACAAAATGACAAAAATCATGCAACGACACCAATTAGTTTAAGTTTAGGTACACATTGGTCCAAAGATGTTTATTAAAACATAACTTGGAAACTTAAAAATCTTGAACTTAAAGGAGTAACTGGATTGGATGAATTTCAACAAAGGGGTGACCAAACATAAATAGCAAATATAGCTATACAAAATATACCAGGGGCCAAGCAGCAAGTGCAACAGCCACTGTCAGAACACATAACTATTACCACCCTCCCCAGGGTATCAAAAAAGTCAACCAACAAACAAGATTCTTGTGCCGGATCTCCTCTCTGGTAAACAAGAATACCCTGAAGACTCTAACAGGAGCACTCATTCAAGGGTACTACGACTATGCTTGCACCTCATGGTACCAAAGCACCTCAAAGGCCCTAAAAACAAGATTACAAACATCACAAAACAAACTGGTCAGACTACTGCTTAACCTCACTCCTAAAACCCACTTTACCCCTGCCCACATTCAAAACCGCTCTAAAAGAGCACCTACGGGAGGCTGCAATTAGAAACTGGGCACCGTAAATTCCCAACCCCCCCCCCCCCCCCCCCTAATGTACAGTCTCCTCCCCATCATATGTATATATTTTCTGTTAGGATCTCTGGGTAACAGTACTGTATATTTGCATATCGTATGTCACAATTGTAACACTACAGTACTATATAGTATACCTGTATGTCATGTATGTCGCTATGCCATAAATGTCATGATGTCATGTATGTTGAGTATGTCATAAATGTCATGTCACTATAATTGAAAATGGGGGACCCTGATGTAAACAAGACACACGTATTGTACCCATTCTACAATCTGTTAAATAAAGTTTTCATTCATTCATCCAGTTGTTTTGTTTTTGTGGTTTTGGTTGAATGAATGAATACTTTGTTTAACAGATTGCAGAATGGGTACAATACAGTACGGCTCAATACACACAATTGTTAAGGGGATGCAGACCAGATAAAGACGTTTGTCTTGTTTACATCAGGGTCCCCCATTTTCAATTCATAGTGACATTTATGACACTCAACATGCATGACATTTATGGCATAGGGACATACAGGTATATAGTACTGTACCGTTACATTTGTGACATATACGATATGCAAATATACAGTACTGTTACCCATAGATCCTAACATACATGGGAGGATACTGTACGTCATTAGGAGGGGGTGGGTGGGAGGAAAAAATACATAGTGGGTGAAGCTCTCATCGAACATAAACACAAACGTGTCCTTGTTTACATCCGTGAATAGATTATTTTCAAGTTAAGACCTCAGCTTCAAGCTTTGGCATGGAGCCGAATGTTATCCGGACTTCTGTTGGTGCAGATGTTATAGTCCTACCTGAGATGGCGCAGCTGGTGTGGAGGCAGGGGCCGAAAATAAATGCGAAATAGTAGTTTGCAGGCGGTTTTTGCAGAGCGCTCAGCATGTGCGACGCGACTGCTTTTTTTTTTTGTTGCAGCGGGGCTTGTAATGGTCTTTGACTGGGACCAACCATCGCGCAAACAGTGGATTGTCGAGCCAGTTCTCGTTAAATTGGCACTTTCCCATATTAACGAGTGCAAATGATAAACTAAACTAAACGTAACGTTAGTGTTATCGCTTCGCCTTGCTAACGTTAGCTAGACTCCGTTGCTGAAATGGTTCCCCGGCCAACACATTACACAAGGAGTTGTGTTGGTTCCGCCCCATTCCGGTCTGCGTGATTCTACAACACGGTCAATGAAAAGTCAAACTTTATCTCCCGTTAACCGTTTTCCCCCAGATTTCATAATAAAACATAAGATGACATGGCATTTTATCTTTCCTTTCTATGGCATTTTTAAGACCTCTGAAAATGGATTTAAGACATTTTAAGACAAACTAAGGCCTTAATTATTGATAAACAAATTTAAGACCTTTTAAGACTTTTTAAGGATCCGCGGACACCCTGACTGCCACACTACAAAGGGGTAACCCTTTCACTACCACACTACACATGGTTAACCCTTTCACTGCCACACTACAAAGGGTTAACCCTTTCACTGCCACACTACAAAGGGTTAACCCTTTCACTACCACACTACAAAGGGTAACCCTTTCACTACCACTACATAAGGTTAAGCCTTTCACTACCACACTACAAAGGGTAACCCTTTCACTACCACACTACAAAGGGTTAACCCTTTCACTACCACACTACAAAGGGTAACCCTTTCACTACCACACTACAAAGGGTTAACCCTTTCACTACCACACTACAAAGGGTAACCCTTTCACTACCACACTACAGAAGGTTAACCCTTTCACTACCACTACATAAAGTTAAGCATTTCACTACCACACTACAGAAGGTTAACCTTACACTACCACACTACAGGTTAACCCTTTCAGTACCACACTACAGAAGGTTAACCCTTTCATTATCACACTACAGAAGGTTAACCTTTCACTACCACACTACAAAGGGTTAAAGCTTTCACTACTACACTACAGAAGGTTAACCCTTCACTACCAGATTCAGATTACTTTAATCACCATTATGTTTACAAAACACATAGGAACGTGATACGGAATATACAGTACAGTGCATAAACTTTTTTCACAAATTAAAAAGTGCAAAACAGGACAGAACAGTGAGACAACGACAAGACAATAAAGTGCAATGGCTAAAGACATGTTGTCTGTGCAAAATAAAGTAAAAAATTCCAGCCCTAGCAACTCGCCATAGAGGGGGGGGGGTGGAGCAGGGGGACACCTGACTAATTTACTAGGCAAGCTGCTGAGGGGAAGAAACTGAGTGTGTGGCCGGTTTTCAGTGTCTTGGGCAGCCGTAGCCGCTTGCCGTGGGAAAGCAGGGTTAAGAGGGTTAACGACAGGTTATGTATATAACCTAGTTATATGAGTACTGGCTAAGCGTCCCGCTCTTAAGCCATACCGAGATATACCTCATCTCATGTACCTAGTGTACTCCATCAACGAATAAAAACCAATACACTCAGCACCTGCCAGGCCCCGCCCTACTGCCGTACTATATAGCAGTGGTTCCCAAAGTCGGGGTCGCGACCCAAAGGTGGGCCGCGAACAGCCACGGGTGGGCCGCGAGATGATTTAAAAAAAAAATAAAAAAAAAAATAAAAAAAATAAAAAAAAATATTTGTTTTATTTTTTATTTTTTTATTTTTTATTTTTTTTGTCAGGCCACTGAACTTAGAAGCAGGCCAGGACAGTGTTTCTAGTTGTATTCTAAAATTCTATTCTATTGTATTCTAAAATGTGACTATATGGTTTTATATTAACTTAATAAATAAACAAAAACGAAAAATCTACTTATTTCAATGAACATTTCAAACTAAATAACAGATTATGCACATAAAACGCTGAAAACAACCGAAGCAACAATAGTATTTTAATGAGGCTATTATTATTATCATTATTATTTTGCAACAAGTTAGCCCTCTTGTAACTGAGGGGTACAATTCCCTGACTGTATTGATAAGTATGGTATCATTAAACCACTACCGCTTTATGTACTTTAACTACTGGCCACACAGTACATGATATAGATATGATGAACACTTTCCCACCTGATGAAACCAAGTCCACACAAATGTATCCGTCGAATCTTTAATATATAGCAAAGGGTATATACAACGTTCACGTAATGACATTTATGATTTGAATGCACTTGTAAGGCAAATGAGTATTCGTAGGCAAATCAACATTGAATGTCCAATCTCTGGTTACGCAGGAAGCAAGTATACAACCTGGTTCTTTAGGGAACTATAGCGATGGTACTTAATGATTATAGCTGGATACACTAAAGGGGGTCCCGCTGGTTGTAAGTCAGTAGGGGGGGGGGGGTTAGGAGAGCCGCTGGCGATATCCCATCTGGCCAACGATTTCTTGGGAGAATTCAGAGTGCTGAACACGGTGCCCACAGAACCTTGGTCCACAGATGAATACAGTTGGGCCCTCTTGTAGACGGTAGCTGCCGGTCCACAACGAAGAGACGTGAGGCGACCTCACTCGGGTTAGAGCGCCGTCTCACCTGGACTCCTCTCGGGGGTAGTTCCAACACTTACCAGTGTTGGCTGTTATCCATGGCATAATCAAAGCACCCAAAGCAAGTAGATAATCCAAGCCGTGTAGGGCTCGCCGTCGTCCGGGTAAGGTAATCCAATGTGCAGGTCCACTCGTCCTTGCCCAGAACTCCTCGGATGAAAGCACCACATGTGGTCTGCCCAGCCTGGTTAAGACTCTAGATAACGCGAGGAAAACGATGGGGGTACTGCTCACTTTATAACTCTAACCGAACGATGCACCATACATAATAGACTATTATTAACTTAATAGAAATACGTCCCACTCGACGGTATAGTGCCAAACTATGACAATTCAACTATTAATCCACACGATGTCTCAATGCCATTCTGAGGCCAAGTTGACCATACTGCACCACACGTGTATCGTGGGTGAGGCTTAACGTCTTGCCACTAGGTTGGAGGGTAAAGAACTAAGGGCTAAGGGAAGTTCTACTTTACTTGCGCCATATATATATGCGCTGTGAACAAATAGTACCATTCGTATTTCGGCAGACGTATTCCTACGCGGAACCGGGGCTAGTAACGACATGTTCGTCGGCACGATTGAACTTGAACCAAGGGGCTTGGCTGCTGGCGCCAAGTTCTTGTCCAATGAGAGAATGAAACTATTATGGGCTGTTAGTAGACCAAAGGGATATTCAGTGTATATGTACAAGGAATATACAAGGGATATCAAACGATATACAAATACTATTAAATATATATCCATAAATAAATATATATATTCGGTTTAATCTGATCCTTCACAACAGCCGCCCCCTAATTAGTCCCACCTAATTAGCTAAGCAGAGACAGATTGACCGCACTGTCTACCACTCAAGGTCCGCTGTAAGGGTCAGTCAACTCACAAAGTCATGGGGTCATGGTCGTCATCGATAGTGTCTGGGAGTCTGGGCAGTTCTATTAGCCTCGCCACGGGTCGTGTGTAAGTTCGCCCTTGGACGAGCACCTCAGCTGCTCGGACCTTGCCATCGGCACCGGTGATCACTTTGCTTACGCGGCCAGCCGGCCACATAGCTCTGGGTAGTGACTGGTCGATAATCATGACGACTGTTCCTTCTGTCAAATTGTCTCTCTCTTTTACCCACTTCTGGCGGGTCTGTAGAGACGGTAGGTAGTGGAGTAGAAAGCTGTTCCAAAACTTGTCAGCTAGTACTTGACTGTACCTCCACATTCTTCGGCCGTTCGCTTCTTCAGGCCTGTACATTGTCTGGGGTAGCGCGGGGTCCAGCCGCCCCATCAAGAGTGTGTTGGGGGTGACTGGGTCGACATCTGCTATATCACTGGAGACGTAGCCGAGGGGCTTGGAGTTCAATACTCCCTCGATCTCCGTGAGGACTGTCATTAGGACTTCTTCCGCTACAGTCTGGGCCCCAAGCACGGCGTACAGGGCTGTCTTTATAGAACGTACTTCTCGTTCCCAGGTTCCACCGAAGTGGGGTGCGTTCGGGGGATTAAACTGGAAGTCAATCTGGGATGGAGCGAGGTGGGTCTTAAGTTCTGGGCCCATAGCTTGGAAGCTCTCTCTCAGCTCTCTTTCTCCGCCTTTGAAGTTTGTCCCGTGATCAGACAACAATGTAGACGGTTTTCCTTTCCGCAATGTGAATCTTCGGAAGGCCATAAGGAATGAGTCTGTGCTCATGGTTGGAAGGAGTTCGATATGTATCGCTCTGGTGGTCATGCATTTGAATACAATACCCCACCGCTTCTCGGTTCCTCTTCCTTTCTTTATATACAACGGGCCAAAACAGTCCATGCCTGTGGAGTGAAAGGGCTTGTCGCCGAGTCGGAGGCGACAGGGAGGTAGGTCAGCCATCCGGGGTATGCTGGGCTGCGCGCGCCACTTTCGGCAGTCTAGACAGGTTCGCTGGAAGCGTCGCACTGCTTCTCTCCCTTGAAGTATCCAATAGCGACGTCTGATCTCCGCGAAGACTCTCTCTGCTCCTGCGTGGTGTACATCCTCGTCGTATTTCTTTATGATCAGCTCTGTGACCTTGTGTCGGCTGTTCAAGACTATCGGGTACTTAACGTCATCCGGTAGATCGGGGGCTCTCCGCAGACGACCACCCACTCTGATGAGATTATGGGCGTCGCTCTCGGGTGCCAGGTGGAGCAATCTGCTGTCTGATGGGACGGGCTTTCCTCCCTGTAGACAGTCTAGCTCGTCGGGGAACGAGTCTCTCTGGGCTCGTTGTAGTAGAAGAAGTTCTGCTTCTTCGTAGTCAGCTGCTGAAATGTCGGCAGTGGGCTGAATCTCTGGGTGGTGCCTCAGAAATGTCTTTAGTTGCGCACTCTGTAGGGTGAGGCAGTCATCTATGTTGGGGTCTGTGGAGGCGACTGTGCTCAGTCCACAGAACATAGGTTTCTTGTTCTCAGCCTCCTCTTTACTCGCCTCCCGTGGGGTGGGCGTAGGCCACTCTCCTTCCGGGAGCTTGAGGAACTCTGGTCCGTCACTGTAGATGTTGTGACGGGTGAGGTCATCTAGGGACATTCCCCGGGTGATGACGTCAGCTGGGTTGTGTTTGGTGTCCACATACCGCCAGCTCGCTGCTTCTGTTAACTCTTGAATCTCGGTGACTCTGACTCCCACGAAGACTTTGTATCTGCATGAATCAGACTTGATCCATGTGAGTACTGTCGTGGAATCTGACCACAAGATTGTTCTGTGCACCGGAATGGTGAGTTCACGTTGGATTAATGTGGCTAGATGCGCTCCTGCTAGGGCTACGCAGAGCTCTAGACGCGGGATAGATTGTTGCTTTCGTGGGGCTATTCTTGAGCGAGCCAGGATGAAAGCAGTGTGTATCTCTCCTCCCTTCTCTTGGGCACGCAAGTAGGCCACCGATCCATAGGCTACTTCGGAGGCGTCACTGAAGACGTGTAGATCCATCTTGCATGTCTCTGGCCTCACTGTGGGTGGGAAGTAGCTGCGGCGTATATTGACGCCTGGGAGTGAGCGGAGCTCCGTCTCCCACTCTCTCCATGTGGAGGCAAGGGGTGCGGGTATTGGGTCGTCCCAGCCCTGGTCCTTGTCCCATAGTGCTCGTACAATCATCTTTGCCCTGGTGGTGTAAGGTAGAATACATCCCAACGGGTCATATTGTCTGGCGAGTGTTCTGTACACACTCCGTCTGGTGGTCGGTATCGCCGTCGACCTTCCCTGCTCCGTGGTCAGGGGTTTGTGTCTATAGTGGAGCGAGTCTGTTTTGAAGCGCCAGACTAGTCCTAGTGTCATTTCTTGGGCTTCTCCTGGGATTGTCGCCATCCAGGTCTCGCTGCTGGCAGCCTTGTCCGCGGGGAAGAGGCTGCGCAATACGTGCGGGTCGCTGCTGGCCCACTGCCTGAGATCAAAGCCGCCTTTGATCAGGGAGGCGCGTAGCTTGAGTAGGAGAGCCTCGGCTTCTTCTTGAGTCGAAACGCTTTGTAAACAGTTGTCCACGTAGAAACTGTTCTTCACACTGTGTCGGACCTCTTCATCTGCTGCTGGGTCCTCTGCGACGTGTTTCTGTAGTGCAAATGTAGCACAGCACGGGCTGCATGTGGTTCCGAAGGGGAGGACTTCCCACTGGTAGATGGCTGGGTGCTCATCTCCGGTCCTCTCTCTCCATAGGAACCGCAGCAGGGGCTTATCCTCCTCCACTAGTCTCACCTGCAGGAACATCCCTTTGATATCCCCGCTGATAGCCACCTTGTCCTGGCGGAAGCGTAGTAGCACGCCTAGTAGAGAGGGGCCGAGTGTGGGGCCGGGCAAGAGCTCTTTATTCAGATTCTGGGATCCGATCTGGTAGCTGCAGTTAAACACAATGCGATCCTTGCCGTTGTGGTGGACCTTGTGGTGCGGCACGTACCATGATTCGGTCGTCTGATCGGCCTCTTTAATGTCAATCTTTGTCACGTGTCCCGCTGTGATTAGCTTCTCAATCTCAGCGCGGTACACACTCTCTTGAGCGGGGTCTTTGGCTAGGCGCCGCTCTGTGTTCAATAGATACCGCTCCGTAGCTTCTTTCGTGGCGTGAAAGGTGGGCATTCCCTCTCGCCTCAGGAGTGGAGTTGCGTATCTCATCACTCCGCCGACTGTGACTCTCTTTGTCCCTTGCTCGAGGAGGTTTATGGCGTAAATGTCTTCTTTAGAACGAATGTCTTTCTTTTCATTCTTAAAGGGCATTGTCTCTAGTGTCCATAGCCTCTCGACATGCTGCAGGAGAGTGGTGTCTTCTTCTGTCACTCTGGAGTGGAGGCAGCTAGTGGCTGCTGTTCGGTTGAGAGATTTAGCGAGGGGGCCTTGTAGTGTCCATCCTAGGCGGGTCTCGACTGCTGCAGGACAGCCTCTGGGTCCTGTATGGACCCGGTCTATCGGGACTATGAGGTCTGCATGGTCGGAGCCTATCAGCAGGGTCGGGGTGGCGCCGTCTATGAGCGGGATAGGTAGTTGACGCAGGTGCACATATTTATCCATCAGCTTGGCGATGGGGTAGGTGTACTGTGATAGTCCTATTTCTTGGCTGGTGAAAGCATTTGTAATCCTATACCGTCGCTCTGGCTGCCCGCTTGCTGCGATAGTGAAGGAGACATTTTCGCCTTTTATCGTCTTTAAATCTCTTCTTATTGTCCGAATCGTCATTTGGTTCTCGCTCCCCCGCAGTCCCAGCTGGGCCGCAGCGGACGCGAGTAGAAGGGTCTTCTCTGACCCGTCATCAAGGACGGCGTAAGTGTCCATGACTTTATCTTGGTGGCTCAATGTTACACGGACTACCTTTAAGAGCACCTGGGCGCCGCTGCTGCTGGCGGGGTCAATGTACATGACACTTGCCTTGGTGCTGCTCGATGGTGCAGGTGCAGGCTTTCTTCTGTTACTGTCGTGTAGGACATCTAGGTGGGCTCCGTCACACCGACTGCACCTCTTCTTTAGGCGGCACTCGGCTGCCATGTGACTGCGCGCACATCGGTAACAGCGCCTGTTGGACTTTATCCATTGACTCACTTCTTCTGCATTCATCTTTGTGAACAGGTCACATTGTGACAGCCAGTGTTCCTTCTCGCAGTACGGGCACACCATCTTCCACTTCTCTTTTCTCGAGGGGGTACTGTGGTTCTTACTGCTCGGTACTGATTCTGATTGGTGCATGACAGTCACCGATCTTCTTCCATCGTTTATTCTCCTGGGTCCCTCTCTGGAGCTTGGTGTGCTCCGCACGAACGTATCCAGTCGTAAGCTGCTGACTTCTCTCGCCAGGAAGTCGGCTAGATCGAGGAGGGATGGTTCGGGACCGTTAGGATCACGGTGGTCTCTCTGCCTAAAGCGCTCTTGTCTGGCGGGTGGCAGCTTCTCTAAAATCCTCTCGACGTTAGAGTTGGCGTATAGCTCGTGCATACCCTTTTCTCGTTGCGCTCCCAGCATCCCTACCAGGGACTGCACTTTTATAGACAGGTCGTCTAATGAGCGATTGTCTGTTGCTGGGGGTAGGCGGTCAATATGCCTTATCTCTTGGATTACGTAATCCCATATACGTCCATATCTCTGGTCCAGCGCTGCTAGAGCCGCGGTGTATGGGGTCGTAGAGGTGGCATAGGCTAGCGCTATATTGTGCGCTCGGGGTACTTTCAGGTGCTTCAGTAATATTGCATACTTGTGACGTTCATCAACGACATCCACCATCATTGTCTCTAAGCACATTCGGAGCTCCGTGTACTGTGCCCGATTCTCATGGGTGAAGTCTGGGATGGTCGGTGTGGCAATGTATGACGCCGTGGATGGCTGATACATCGGCGAGCGTTGGGGGAGAGGCCTCCTAGGCGAGTCTCCTCTTGCGCCTCTCTGTGGGCTGGTACCGGCAGGGTACCATGGCCCGCTGGTCCAGGTGCTATTCCTCTGGGCTGGTCGTGCGTCGTGCTCACCCGTGAATAGAGTCGGGGGTCTGTAGCGCAGCGCCGCGGGGGTATAGCCTGGGCTGTACTGGACCTCCTGGTCCGGTGGAGTACTGTGCTGTCGTCGGGCTTGGTTCTCCTCCTCTCCCTCTTCTTCTTCTATCAGGTCCTCTAGATCCTGTAGTCGTTTATTTAGCTTCTCCGCAGTGTATGCTGCTCCTTCCTTGTAGCTGGGTCTCGCTTGGACCGGTCGGGGAAGGGGGTCTGCGGGGGGTATAGGCTTGGTCTGTTGGTCAAGTTCAGGGTCGCTTGCTCGGTTAGGAGACGCTGCCCTTGACTGTTGTCTCGACGAGTTCCTTGAACCCCTGGCGGAGGGAGAGGGTGTTGCCTTGAGGATCAGCTGCTCCATTAGTTGCGCTTGTAGCTTGTCGCGCTCGGCTTGTAGTCTGTCGCGCTCGGTTTCGCGCTGGATGAGAGCGAGGTCGCGCTCTGCTTCTCTTTGGGCACCGGCAGCGGCACGCTGGGTGTCTGCTCGGTCTCTTGCCATATTCTCTTCCGTCTGAAGGCGTCTCATCTCCAGGCGTATGCGCTCTTCTTCGCTCCGTTGCTGTGTCTGGAGTCGATCGCGTTCACCCTGAAGTCGATCGTGTTCACCCTGGAGTCGATCGCGTTCGGTAGGCGTTTTCCTTAATGCCAAGCAAGCAGTGCAAAAATGCTTCCGCATTCGTCACCGCACGCCAGTGCGGTAAAGCGCCCTTCTTTTCAGACAAATGCTACCGTGCGTGCACCGGCGGCGGCGTGCTCGCTCAGGTGCGTGCGTGCGCCGGCGTGCTCGCGCGAGGTGCCCGCGCATGCGCATGAGATCCCGCCTTGGTTCGACACGAGCGGAGCTCAATATATATAAGTCACCGCCCCTTATTCAGTATCTAGCAATAGCTCAATTGGCAAGGCCACATGGCTGTGGATCCTATGGCTCGTTTGCTGGCGAGTTCGAATCCCATCGAAAATATTTTTTAACGTGATTTTTTTTTAACGTGTATTCTTTCGCCGGTTAAGGTTAGGCATGGTTAAGGTTAAGGTTAGGCATTGTTTCGGAGTTGGTTAAGGTTAGAACGGTTAAGTTTAGGCGCTGTTAAGGAGCTGGTTAAGGTTAGAGTTTGTCAAAGAGAATGGCAATATAATTTCTATGGTTAAGGTTAGGCATGGTTAAGGTTAAGGTTAAGGTTAGGCATTGTTTCGGAGTTGGTTAAGGTTAGAACGGTTAAGTTTAGGCGTTGTTAAGGAGCTGGTTAAGGTTAGAGTTTGTCAAAGAGAATGGCAATAGACAGCCTATTTCCGCGCGACCTGGGCGCTGGGCGGCGGAAAATGAAAGGCGCATTACTGCACGCCACTACGGTAAATTTTTGCACTGCTTGCTTGGCATAAAGCTACACGCGTTCGGTAGAGGCTGTCAGGCTGACGAGGAACGCCTGTGATAGCATCCTCTCCGCTTCGCTGGGGGAAGACGGTTGTAGAGGTGAGCCGCTCCTGGCGGTACTCGTTGGGGAGTCCTGGAGCTCTATTTCCTCGGCGCTCTCCTCCTCTTCTTCCGTGCAGAGTTCTCTCTCTGTAGGGTTGTCTTCCTCCCGGGGCTGGTCGGGGACTACTTCTCCGGTATTGGCGGGGGGTAAAGGCATGTCAGCTCCCTCCTGGTCCCCACCGTGAGCTTGGTCAGTTACATTAGAACCCACTAGGGCCTCTGTGGTCGGGGTAACCTGGTCGTTAAGGTCAGACATAATTTTACTTTCTACTTTTACCGCGTTTACCGTTTGTAGAAGGCTAGGTAGTTGACTGACAGCGTAATCCTCTAAGTACTGAGGTGTCTGTCGTCTGCGCCGCGGGCGTTCTACGTTAGGAGGACCGTTTCGTGGAGTGTTCATCATAGGCCATTTCAATATTAATAACACTATATTAATATTACACTAGTTACCCTCCAGCTCGAAGGACCAATTGTAACTGAGGGGTACAATTCCCTGACTGTATTGATAAGTATGGTATCATTAAACCACTACCGCTTTATGTACTTTAACTACTGGCCACACAGTACATGATATAGATATGATGAACACTTTCCCACCTGATGAAACCAAGTCCACACAAATGTATCCGTCGAATCTTTAATATATAGCAAAGGGTATATACAACGTTCACGTAATGACATTTATGATTTGAATGCACTTGTAAGGCAAATGAGTATTCGTAGGCAAATCAACATTGAATGTCCAATCTCTGGTTACGCAGGAAGCAAGTATACAACCTGGTTCTTTAGGGAACTATAGCGATGGTACTTAATGATTATAGCTGGATACACTAAAGGGGGTCCCGCTGGTTGTAAGTCAGTAGGGGGGGGGGGGGGTTAGGAGAGCCGCTGGCGATATCCCATCTGGCCAACGATTTCTTGGGAGAATTCAGAGTGCTGAACACGGTGCCCACAGAACCTTGGTCCACAGATGAATACAGTTGGGCCCTCTTGTAGACGGTAGCTGCCGGTCCACAACGAAGAGACGTGAGGCGACCTCACTCGGGTTAGAGCGCCGTCTCACCTGGACTCCTCTCGGGGGTAGTTCCAACACTTACCAGTGTTGGCTGTTATCCATGGCATAATCAAAGCACCCAAAGCAAGTAGATAATCCAAGCCGTGTAGGGCTCGCCGTCGTCCGGGTAAGGTAATCCAATGTGCAGGTCCACTCGTCCTTGCCCAGAACTCCTCGGATGAAAGCACCACACGTGGTCTGCCCAGCCTGGTTAAGACTCTAGATAACGCGAGGAAAACGATGGGGGTACTGCTCACTTTATAACTCTAACCGAACGATGCACCATACATAGACTATTATTAACTTAATAGAAATACGTCCCACTCGACGGTATAGTGCCAAACTATGACAATTCAACTATTAATCCACACGATGTCTCAATGCCATTCTGAGGCCAAGTTGACCATACTGCACCACACGTGTATCGTGGGTGAGGCTTAACGTCTTGCCACTAGGTTGGAGGGTAAAGAACTAAGGGCTAAGGGAAGTTCTACTTTACTTGCGCCATATATATATGCGCTGTGAACAAATAGTACCATTCGTATTTCGGCAGACGTATTCCTACGCGGAACCGGGGCTAGTAACGACATGTTCGTCGGCACGATTGAACTTGAACCAAGGGGCTTGGCTGCTGGCGCCAAGTTCTTGTCCAATGAGAGAATGAAACTATTATGGGCTGTTAGTAGACCAAAGGGATATTCAGTGTATATGTACAAGGAATATACAAGGGATATCAAACGATATACAAATACTATTAAATATATATCCATAAATAAATATATATATTCGGTTTAATCTGATCCTTCACAACACCTCTCATAAATAGCACATATAAATGAATAACTAACTTGAACTAACTTAATAGGATTGAAGTGATATTTGGCTTAAAAAATCGGTCGCCTGGCAAAAAAAAAAAGCCTGACGATGTGCATTGGGCCGCGGCTCTCTGACGCCTTATTTTCTGGGCCCTGGCCTGAAAAGTTTGGGAACCCCTGCTATATAGTACTAGGCGTGGCCACCACTCACTCTTCCTCGGAAAATCGTTTCCAAAGAAAAGTTTCCCCAAGGGAACTCAGGGCACGCTAAGAGCGGGACGTTTAGCCAGTACTCATAACTAGGTTATATACATAACCTGTCGTTATATACTCGTACTGGCATCGCGTCCCGCTCTTAAGCCATACCGAGATATGGGGTAGAGCGGACGCGAGGCCCAACAAATGCGCCCCCTGAGGACCCGTAAGCTCACATCAGGGAGGAGGGGAGTCCCGTCACCCCACTCCTAATGAAGAGGGGGCGGCAGTCAACTTCACCCGAGTGCGAACAAGAGGGAACTAGAACCTCTTGAACGCACAGCACAGGCGGAACCACATGTGACACAACACATTGTGGCCCACACACGCCTGCTACCCTACCAAAGGACGGGAAGCAGGAGAGGCCACAGACCTCAGAACCGCCTGGGAGACAGAACCCCCGGTCATGTCCATGAGGTAAAACCTTACGAAGGGACCCGGTGAGGACCATGAAGCCGCAGCACAGATGTCCTCCACTGAGGCCCCACCCAGGAGAGCGGCAGAGGTCACCACCCCACGAGTGGAGTGCGCCCTGACGCCCCCAGGGGGAGCCAACCCGGCCAACGTGAAGCAAAGGGCAATGCCCTCGCACAACCAATGGGACAGGCGCTGTTTTGACAGTGCCTTACCAGCACGAGAGCCACCGTAACAGACAAAGAGCTGATCGGTAGCCCTGAGGTCCTGAGTACGGCTGAGGTAAACCCCCAAGCCCGGACCGGACATGACAGGTGAAGGCCCGCCTCCAACTCACTAGCGTGAGGAGGCGGATGAAACGCCTGAACCATAATATCCCTGGAGCGGAAGCACTCCGGATATTTTTAGGCACGAAGGCTGGATTAGGCCGCAGAGTGGCACCGCTATCGGAAAGACAGGCACTCTGGCCGTACCGAGAGAGCACAAAGCACACCCACGTGTTTAGCGGAGGTAATGGCCAGCAAGAACGCAGTCTTGAACGACAGCCGTTCCAACAGTGCTTGCTCAAGAGGCTCAAACGGGGCCAAGGACAACCGACGAGGACCAATTGAAGATCCCAGCTCGGAGCCAAAGAGCGTTTCACCGGCTTAAGGCGTCAAACGCCAAGCAGGAAACGCTTCACAAGAGGGTGGCCTTACACCACTCTTGGAAAATACGCCACCTACCCGCGTAACCCGCGATAGTGGAGGGAGCATGCGCGTTCCGGATGGTACCAACCACAGAAGGATCCATCCTCTCCAGACTCACCAGCCAACCCACCAGCAGCTGGCCCAGCACAGGGAACTAACACAGAGACCCGTGCGCTTGAGAGAGGGCCCGCGATGACCAAGGAACAGGCCATGACGGGATACCAAGAGCTGGATCAGGACCGGGAACCACACAGCTGCGCCCCGGTCCGGCGCAATCAGGATCAAGGACCTGCGCTCCTCAAGGTACCCGCCCCAACAACTGACCTAACAGATGTATGGGGGAAAGAATCCCAGGCGGCACGGCATCGGTCCCAGACCTGCCTGACTATGTCCGGACGTAATCCCCACCCGTCAGGGTGAGGACCGCCCCGCGACATTACACCTGTACCCACATTCACCCTGCCGGGGATGTGGAGAGCCCTCAGGCCGCGCAGATGGAGAACGCCCATAGCCAGCCGCCCGCCACCCGGTGCAGACGGGGGGAGCGTACTCCCCCCCGTCTGTCGATATACGACACTGACGTCATATTGTCCGTCCTGATCAACACCGTTTGAGGACCAGAAGGACCGCTTTCAATACCAACACATTGAACGTAGCGCAGACCGGGCAGCATGGCTTGCCAGCTGCCCCCTACGGCGTTGGCCCGACGCGTCTCCAGCGAGGGAGGCGTCGGTGAAAAACGTGACATGCGACAGCCTACTGCCCATGGGGACCCCCCTGGTGAGGACCCCAGGCCCACCCCAGGGGCGAGGTCCCCCAGTACTGACACGGGAACCTTAGCCGCTTCCACTTGCCTCTCACCGGGTCTATTTCCATACTGGAAAAGAACCACCTCCGTAACCTCCTCCTGGGGTGAAGAGGAGGCCAAGAGGGACCACGGAATGAGCAGATGCCCTCATACCGAGCAGGCGTATCACGGACAGCACCGTAACTGTCCTAGGACGGAACCTCCCGAGCGTGTCGCAACACGCTCTGAGAGGGATGCCCATAGCACTCCACCCATTGACTGGGAAGAGGAGTACTCTACTTCCAGTCTACAGCAACCCCAGGCTGGTAGGAAACCTGCCTGGTATGAGACCTGACGATCCACCTTGACCGCCAAGGACCAGAACGTCGGCAGGGCAGAATACACTTTGTAACCCCTGACGACGCAGAGGCCCCAGTGCGGCATCCACGCACTTGGTGAAGATGCGGGGAGTCAGAGAAAAGCCGAACGGCAGCCCCTGGTACTCATACGCTAACCCTGCAAAGGAAGCGTAGGTAAGCCCTAGGATGGAAGATCGGGGATGCGAACACGCATCCTACAGGTCTATGGAGGAGAACCAGATCCCCACCTGACAGTGTTCAACAGGTAGGAGACGATCCAAAAAATGCTGAACCTTCCCATGGGACAGGTCCAGCATGGGTCTGACACCCCCCCTCCCGATTTCTCAGGCACCAGAGAACACCGGGAGGAAAACGCCACGACGATGGCTTGCTTCGTCCACAGAGATCGGATCTCGTCGACCAGAGCTGTCACTGCTGGTGACCCTGACAATAGGGTCTGTACCAAACCCGAAAACGGGTGGGGTTGTGTAAATACAAGTCCCCGCCTCAGCGTTCTCTCCATCCACCTCGACATATGGTACTGCTGTAGCCATATGTGATGACAATCCCAACGCACCCGCCGCCATGTGGCACAGGTCCGCTAGGAACTGTAGATAGGCGGCCCGGCCCACCCGCTGTGCGTAGCCAACCCTGGACCCGTGCGAGCAGAGCGTTCCGTGTCGGGACATCTGACCCTGACACTACCCACGAGGCAATCGCACCCAAGGGGGGACCCCGACAGAAAGGGCCGGTTTGATACGGGGGAAGCTGACATCAGTTCTAGGTGACAAAAGCTCCCCCACTGAACACCCCTCCAGAACATGCTGAGGAGTTGTTCTGCAGCCGGACATGCAAGGTGTGAGGCCCCCATGGGTTCTTACACACCGTAGCCCTGCAGTGATATTACTACCACCCAAATCACGTGCGCCTGCGAGACCACTGCCAATCTTTCAGGAGTGGGAGGCACCAACATGATACCTGGCCTGGCGAAGGCAAGGTCGGGGAAGCCTGCACTGTGTGCCTCAAAAAGGTTTCGAGCCCCCCTGCTGACAACACTTATAGTTGACAGACGTAACACCAGGCTCAACCAAACACAGCTTATGGTGTGGGCACAACATTCTTACGGACAGACCCAGGCTCAGCCATCAACTGGGTGTCAGCCCCTGTCCCCATGAGAAGCGAAAAGTGGGGCCGCACGCGCTTCAACGAAGGCACGCGGCCCGCAGCCAAAGGAAACAATCAGAGCCCCTTTTCCGCTGGTGTTGGGGGAGGGAGTGATCGGAGAGCGGGCTGCTCGCGGCAGGACGGCGACGGCTTGTATATTCCAAGCCGAGCTCATCCAACATGGCCGATCCCTCGGCCGCCAAGGCTGTCGGCCTTGTGGACACCTGTCGATTCAACGCCCAGGATACCTCTGGCGGGGGAAAACATGGCCGCCTGTCGAGGGCCTCGGACAATACCGCCCGCGCTCCAGCGGAAGACCAAAATCCTCTGCGGAGAGGGGAGCCCTGAGCGTTTATAGCTTGCGGCTAGGTCAAAGCTAATAACGTCAACAACCTCGCGCAATGTGTCGACGTCGACTGGCCCTCAAGGCCCCGCCACCAGACACCATTTTTTGATAGAAAAAACAGCAATTCAAACACAGTTACTAATCGCTGCCAATTCCATACCGTGGCGGTACAGGCTTTAGCAGCCCACCAGCCACTCGCCGGGCCGGCCCACCTCATGGCGTCGGCCGGGCGGGGCACTGTTTCAACATGTCAAAAGCAAAGGACTGATGCTAACACGGAGCACCAGTGGTGGTTGCAACCAGCAACCTCCACTGTGGTGTGCACCATGAAGGGGTTAATGAATAAATGAACTAACGCCACGAATATACTGTAGAATGGGCAAGCCCATGCACACAACGTTAAGGGGATGCGGACCAGAGAGAACCAGTCCCGCATTCATTCATAATATTCACAACAGCACACCAGCCCTAGACCTCAGCCCATTTACCCATGAAAGGTAAACAAAGCCCCCCCCGCAATACTCCCCCAGTAGACACCGATTGACCGTCAGCATGAATGGTTGAGAGGAGGGAAGATTGTAGTATAGACAGACATTCCCGTAGCCGGGAGACAGAACAGAAACAGTAGCCCAATATAGCATAGCGTTAGCCGCGCGCTCCAGGACAACAGGGAAAACAACAACGTTTACCCAGATATCCCGCCGCTTGCACCAATACACAGGACAACTCGAGCACATCACAAACGCCAGCATTGTCATGCCTAGTGACATCCCACAGCGGGGAACAGTAGGACAGTGACCCAGCATTTATAGCATTTAGTATTAGCAGCGCGCTCCAGGACAGCCTGGGAAACGTTCACCTCAGAGGGACGTTTACCCAAACATCCTGCCCCTGGCGCAGACATACAACTCACAACAAGCAGCATTTACTAACACCAGCGATAATGCCTAGTGGTGCAAGTCCTACCTCGATGCTGTCAACAAGACAAGGAGACTACAGCACTCGACGCTGAGATGCATCGAAATGCATCCCGCTGCAGAGTCGCAGAACCCATACGAGCGCCGCCAGAACATGCCGCGAAGATTTCAGGGGTAGGCAAATCTTCGGTAAGCACTCAACCTAATTTCTCTAAACTTTTCATATCAACTAGTTGCATAGGGTGTCTCATGCATCCGCTATGATGGAAACGAAAATAGAGGAAGAGTGAGTGGTGGCCACGCCTAGTACTATATAGTACGGCAGTAGGGCGGGGCCTGGCAGGTGCTGGGTGTATTGTTTTTTATTCGTTGATGGAGTACACTAGGTACATGAGATGAGGTATATCTCGGTATGGCTTAAGAGTGGGACGTGATGCCAGTACGAGTATATAACCATCTGTAGTGTGGTAGTGAAAGTTTAACCTTCTATAGTGTTGTAGTGAAAGGGTTAAGTTAAGATAGACAGTACCTCCTGTTAAAGTACCATGTGTTTCTTACCACTTCTCCTGTAGCAGCTGGCCACCATTAGCTGCCACTTGACTTGCGTTGGCCTGAGGAACACAGTTGGAATAGAACACATCGTCATCACATCACACCGGGTACAACACACTCTGCTTGTGTAGAGCAGCACACAGCATGCGACACACCGTGAATAACTTGGAATGGACATGGCTATTGACCATATTCACACGGCAGCCATTTTGCTCTTACTGTATGTCATGCTCAGGTTGGGATTTCTTCTTTTAAAGAAATTCCAACCTGAGCCTGACATGAGCAACATATAAAGTTACTGTATAAAAAAGTTAGACTGACAATTTCTTTCTTTCAGTCATATCTTAATCATTGTTTTATGTAATTTTCTGCTTTACTAGACAGCATACAGTGGAGAGTGACAGGATAAATGGGGGAGAGACAGATAATGGACCACAAAGATTAGGAGCTGGATTCAAACCAACAACCATGTGACTATACATTGTATGTGCTTCCACCTTGTGAACCAGCAGGACAGTCTCTTGTCATTCTGACATTTTGAATGAAGACCTACTGAATGAGCGTGGCTCTCTCAAAGTACTGGATGGCCTTCTCACAGAACTGGGTGTCGATGTAGTAAGCCCCCAGCCACTCAATCACATCGATGTTGGATGGGTAATATCTGAAAGACTAGAGAGCAAAACAACAGAGATTTGGGTTTAATTTTGTTTAATTTATTTGTTTGTGCAGATAGAAAGTATAACATTTCATCCTTCAGAGAATGTCCCTGGTCCAGTGGTTCTTATGTGTAGCTTGTGTCCTACAGTACCTCATAATAGTACTGGAAGGCCTGTGACTTGTCTCCCTCGCTGTCGTACAGCTCTCCCAGCTTGGCCAACACCTGGGGGTCTGTGGGAGTCACACTGATGAGCTGCATCAGCCACTCTATGGCCTGCTGGGGATCCTCCAGCAACTCATAGCTGGAGCGACGAGTGAAGGACTAACACACCGTCGAGCACATACACTGACAAAACCCATGTACACTCACATAAACACTCACATAAACATACTACACAGCAGCGTCGCTTGGACTGAGGCACAAGACCACAGATGGGTTGAAGGGGCCCCTTTCTGGGGAGTCCAAAAAATTACAATTGTTCCAATAAGAGGATGGTTCGAGACAGCAGCTTGATCCGTTCAATGAACTTTATTATGCCATTGTTATATGCACGTTGTCATAATAATACACTTCATTGAAGGGCTCAGGCTGCTGCTGGTCATGTGACTGGAACTATGGAGGGGTGTAACGGTACGTGTATTCGTCCCGCGAATTTACGGTACGGCCGTCACGGTGCGGTACGTGCAGCCATACAACAAATACGCCCCACAGCGCACACACGTGAGTTGCACATGCAGGCACTCGTGAGGTTCCGTGCAAGAACAGCGCGTGTGGCCGGGCACACAGAGTCCGACTACAGAGCGAGCGAAATTGCACGGAGAAAGGCACATTTACATTGGAACAGCTGCAGGGTCATTACAATTTTACAGTTTTCTTTCGTTTTCTTTTCGTTTCGTGTTCGCCCAATAACCAAATGAAACCAATGGAAAGAAACACACACGCGTCGCCGACACACACACACGCGCCAACAAACACAACAACATTCTCCCCCGCCGGACTCATAGGCACAATCAAATAAAAAAAATAAACATACTTTTCCGGACAGATCATCTGAGCTCCACTGTGTTTAAATCCAAATAATCCTGTGAGGATTGGTTATTTCCACACCACAGGCTTCTTAAAGTACTGTGATGATTGGTCCGTTCCCGGCCACACGCTCCGTTCCTTTAAGGTACTGTGAGGATTCTGTGATGATTGGTCCGTTGCCGAACGCACACTTCTAAGTCAAGTATCAATTGCCATCACGCACCTGATGTGTGTTCTAATCAGCGCCCCAGAGGCTTCATATACTCTGACCTTCTGTCATTCGATGCCGGGTCGTTTTGTGTACTACTGTTCTGAATTACACCTGCATATACCTGCTTTCCCCGTCGCTGTTGCTGTTTTTTTGCTCTCCAGGATCTTTTGTGGAGAACTGCTGTGGAGAACCTGGTTCCCCGTTCGGAGCTACGCCTCGTTATCTGCCCGCTTTACGCGTTGCGCTCTGGTGAGTTTTTGGAAACAGTCTTTTTGGATCATCAGTTTTTTGTGTGTTTGTGAAACACAGAAGAGATCCCGTTTTTGTTTGTACTGGACTCACCTATTTTTGTGTTGGATTTACACTGTGGATTACCGTATTGTTTTTCTCTGGACTCTGCTAACTTGTGTGTGGTACACCGAAGATCAAATCACTTGGATTATTACTGGACCAGTCACCTCTCTGTCTCTGTGTGTTCGTTGGGCTAACTCAGATTTTCTCTCTCTCTCCGTTTCCACCGGGAGTGAAAGCTGGGAGAATCTGCAGAGCCGCTACGACGTCACAAGCCAATTCCTCACCACTTCTACTGGGAGTATCTGCAGAGCCGCAACATCATCTCCTGCCAGATCCCCGTTTGTTCTATTGCTGTACTTCATTCCTTCGTGTGACTCTGTAAATAAATACGCCCTAGCTTTTGGCTAACTCTGAAACGTCTCTCTGTGCCGTTGCGTTTGAGGTCGGTTACAAACCATAACATTACGACCCGGCCATGACGACCTCAGCCGACACAGAGAGGGTTAGGGCAGCGTTGGCGGTCCAGATCGAGTTGGTCAACGACCACACCCAACAGTTGGGTGCGGTTGCGGCCGCTTTACAGGACCTCCGGGCCGAGGTCCAGCTTATTCTGGATGCCATTGGCACTCAGGAGTATCAGCAGGCTGTTGCTCTGCACCAGCTTCAGGCTCTCCGTACATCATTAAACACTCTGCTTTTGACCCCACCTGTCCCAGGAGTCTCGGCCAGCTCACCACCCGCGGCAGACCTCGCACCTCGGGAGCCCCGTCTCTCCGAACCACGTCTGTTCAATGGTAACTTCGAGGATTGTGCCACATTCATCATGCAATGTGAGTTGGTCTTTCTTCATCAACCCAGCCGTTTTTCGTCAGAGGGATCCCGAGTAGCCTACATGACTAACCTGCTCACGGGCCAAGCAGCACAGTGGGTTACTGCCTCCTGGGCAATGGGGGCTGATTTCTGTTTTTCCTACCCAGACTTCGTGGCTGAGCTCCGCAGGGTTTTTTACCACCCAGCCCGTGGCCAGGACCCAGGAGCTCGGTTGGGCACCTTCCGGCAGGACAGTGGCAGTGTCAGAGACTACGCGCTGGAGTTCAGACTGGCCGCAACGGAGAGCGGTTGGAACGATCAAGCGCTTCGTCTCACCTTCCTGAGGGGGCTCAACGACGCAGTGACCCAAGAGGAGCCCGATTCTCTCGAGGGCCTGATCAGCCTCGCTATCCGCATCGACGGACGTCTCCGGGAGAGAAGGCGTGAGCGAGCACGACGGGGACCCCCAGACGTACCCCCCGAGTACCACGACCTCGAGGAGGTATTCAGTAAGTCCAGGGCTCAGGTCTTTCCGCCTCACCGGCCTTACGACTGTGCCATCGACCTCCGCTCAGGGGCTCCCTTTCCCGGCGGCCGTCTCTACAGTGCTGACCGTCCTGCCCCCTCCGTGACTGGTGGGTTTTTTCCCTCCCGAGCCGTGACCGAGGAGGAACCCATGCAGCTGGGACGCAACCGCCTTAGCCCGGCCGAACGGGAGTCCAGGCTCAGGTCCGGCCTTTGCCTCTACTGCGGCCGGGATGGACACCGTGTCTCCAATTGCCCTACCCGGCCAAGAAGACCAGGCTCGCCGGGACCCCGGGAGATCCTGGTGAGCCGTTTTTCCTGTTCCCCCACCCGTGCACCACCTAACCGTCTGGCGGACGTCACCCTAGCCTGGGCGGACCAGCGGGCGACGGTGGGTGCACTCATTGACTCTGGTGCTGATGGGAGTTTCATGGACGTTGGGTTTGCCACCCGGGCCAACATTCCACTTGAGGACCTCGAGAGGCCCTTGGAGGTCTTCGCGCTGGATCATCGCCGCCTGGCTGACGTCACTCAACGCACCTGTCCAGTCCTTCTCACCATTGCTGGTAACCACGTTGAGAGACTCCAGTTTTTCATCACCAGCTCTCCTCTTGTCCCTGTGGTCCTGGGCAGGCCTTGGCTCGCGCTGCATGAGCCCCACGTCGCCTGGTCCTCCGGCACCATCAGGGGGTGGGGCCCCTCCTGTCGTGCCCAGTGTCTTCAGGTGCCGTCCAGCCCCCTCACCGGGTCCCAGTCCCCGTCCTCCCTCGTCGGTCCTCTGTCCCCGTGCCCGGCCTCCGCTGTCGGGCCCCAGTCCCCGTCTCCGGCCTCCCTCGCCGGTCCTCTGTCCCCGTCTCCGGTCCCCCTCTCCGGGCCTCTGTCTTTGTCCCCCTCTCCAGTGCCCCTGATCGCCGGCTTCCTTCGGTCCCGTCCGGGCAGGCCGGGGCCGAGTGGGTCGCCGGGTGGCTCCCGTGGAGGGGGGGGTACTGTGAGGATTGGTTCTTTCCCCACCACAGGCTTCTTAAAGTACTGTGATGATTGGTCCGTTCCCGGCCACACGCTCCGTTCCTTTAAGGTACTGTGAGGATTCTGTGATGATTGGTCCGTTGCCGAACGCACACTTCTAAGTCAAGTATCAATTGCCATCACGCACCTGATGTGTGTTCTAATCAGCGCCCCAGAGGCTTCATATACTCTGACCTTCTGTCATTCGATGCCGGGTCGTTTTGTGTACTACTGTTCTGAATTACACCTGCATATACCTGCTTTCCCCATCGCTGTTGCTGTTTTTTTGCTCTCCAGGATCTTTTGTGGAGAACTGCTGTGAAGAACCTGGTTCCCCGTTCGGAGCTACGCCTCGTTATCTGCCCGCTTTACGCGTTGCGCTCTGGTGAGTTTTTGGAAACAGTCTTTTTGGATCATCAGTTTTTTGTGTGTTTGTGAAACACCGAAGAGATCCCGTTTTTGTTTGTACTGGACTCACCTATTTTTGTGTTGGATTTACACTGTGGATTACCGTATTGTTTTTCTCTGGACTCTGCTAACTTGTGTGTGGTACACCGAAGATCAAATCACTTGGATTATTACTGGACCAGTCACCTCTCTGTCTCTGTGTGTTCGTTGGGCTAACTCAGATTTTCTCTCTCTCTCCGTTTCCACCGGGAGTGAAAGCTGGGAGAATCTCCAGAGCCGCTACGACGTCACAAGCCAATTCCTCACCACTTCTACTGGGAGTATCTGCAGAGCCGCAACATCATCTCCTGCCAGATCCCCGTTTGTTCTATTGCTGTACTTCATTCCTTCGTGTGACTCTGTAAATAAATACGCCCTAGCTTTTGGCTAACTCTGAAACTTCTCTCTGTGCCGTTGCGTTTGAGGTCGGTTACAAACCATAACAAATCCTCTGCCATTGTTGTAATATGTCATCTGTTCTCTAGTATTCAGTCTCGTCGTGAAGTTAAATTCTCTCTAGAAGTGAAACAGAAACTTAGCAAGGATAAGTTGTTAAAGGGGCAGTAGGCAAGTGGATGCCTGAACACAGAATGACACCAGTATCACTGACTACCACGGCAAGCCTATAGAAAATTATTATATTTAATAATAATAATAATAATAATAATAATAATAATAATAATAATAATAATAATAATAATAATAATAATAATAATAATAATAATAATAATAATAATAATAATAATAATAAATAATAATAATAATAATAATAATAATAATAATAATAATAATAATAATCATCATAAATATAATATATAAATATATAAATATAAAAAAAATTGTTTAATTAAAAAAGATTAAAAAAATAATTATATTAATAATAATTATTACATGGCGTTTTAACATTCGCCGAAATGCTTGATTGTGATTGGTCAATAGCGCTCGTCAGAGGTCCGTTATTACTCGATAACGGACCTCTGCCGAGCAATAATGACCGCTGTGCGCAGCTGTTCGCAATCAAGCCCACTGACATCAGTGCAATCAGACACTGCCGGCTATGACAGGGCGGAGCGACAGAACAGAACTGCGTCTGCATTTGATCTCATCTTGTCGATGGTGTAAAATGAAGTATATTGTTAGTAAGTTAGCCATGTAATAAGCGGGATAATGTATAGCTATACTCGGTCATTGTCGCAAAATAATTGACCTTCACTACGTTTAAATAACACCTCGGCGAGGCGCCTCGGTATTCTAAACTCCGTGTCGGTCAATTATTTTGCGACAATGACCTCTTAGCTATACATTATCCCTTACTTATTATTAAAAAAAAAATGCTGTTGTGCCGAACTCGTACCAAACCGTGACCCCAATACCGAGGTACATACCGAACCGTGGCTTCTGTGTACCGTTACACCCCAGTATATTATATTAGACTATTTCCTATGAGTCCCTGAAGAAAAAAACCATTAGAAACCCCTCCTATACAGTATGTCCTCTCTCTACTTTGACACAAAAATACATATGGACACATGTTCATGCACGCATCACTCAAACACACATGAGCACACCAGACACTCGTAGTCTCTCTCTCTCTCTCTCTCTCTCTCTGGTGTCTCTCTCTCTCTCTCTGGTGTCTCTCTCTCTGGTGTGGTGTCTCTCTCTCTGGTGTCTCTCTCTCTATGAGGATACAGGCTGGCCAGCTGGTACATGACCTGCGCACTGTTCCTCAGGATGGCGTGGAGCTTCAGGAAACAGTCCAGAGCCTCCTCCAGACGAGTCAGCCTCTTATAGGTCAGACCTGCACAGGGGGGGGGGGGGGGGGGGGGTAAATTAGACTTGTTGCAGTTTGCATAAATTAGACTTGTTGCATGTTGCATAAAATACTGTCTATTGAGAACCAATCCCTGGATTTTACAATACTGTCTATTACATTTACATTTAGTCATTTAGCTCAAGGGTTCCCAAAGTCGGGGTCGCAAGCTGCCGCCGCGGGGGGGGGGGGGGGGGTCGCCAGATGATAAAAAAAAAAAATACAAAATCCATTTTTTTTTTTTATGCAGCTAGGCCACTGAACTTAGAAGCAGGCCAGGCCAGTGTTTCTAGTTGCACCAGCGCAATAGTTAGATAACCTAGGTGGGGAACAACCAGGAGATCACTGCAACTCACACAAGTTGGAGAACTATCTCTCTCTCTCTCTCTTGCTCTCACACACACACACAAGGGAGCCGCATGTGATTGGTGGAGGCGGGACCCTTACAAAAAACTGCTAATCATTGACACATGCTAGCCTGTAATAATCCCCCCCAGAAAAATCTACTTTGCATTTGATATATTGCAAATATATGCCATCACACACACTGGCATTTAACACATCCTGCGCCAAAAACATTGTACAATGTGTTTCAAGGTCATGCTAATTCTGCCATTCCACGGCATACAACGTTATTGAGATCATATTTCATTTTTTCGCCATGGTATTCAGAATGCCCTCACCCAGCCTCGGCTGATACAGTGGGAGCCTGCACAACTCTGCAACGCTTCAATACTGCCACCTGGTGGTGATCGGGCGAGTTACAACCGGAAATGGATCTCTGGTGATCTCCGTGTACCGGGGAAATGCGTCCGGCACTCTCATATTGTTGCGGGACTCTAGACACACATCGTACATATGGATCGCTGCCATAACTCAATAATCGATATGATTTGGGCGTTTATTATTTATTATTATACAAACCGGAAATGGATCTAGTCGATCCACGTCAAATAAGTGGGATCTTTTTCCTCCAGTCTCATCGGCGAACGGTAAGAGGACGCTGACGTCATTTTCAGCGTGATTGTTTATTATTATTAATGCAAACTGCTCTGATCAATATATCACCCATACTACATAAAGCATTTACTGACGATCACGGAATTATAAACGACCCCCCCCCCCCCGTTCATCCGCGCATGATCAGTCATAACGTTTAGGATCATGTACAGTTGAAATTTTTTATATAGCGTGTATTGGCAACAAACGGCAGTTGATAATCTATATACCGTAATTCCTCTAATAGTAACCGGGTCTCAAATACAAGCCGGGTCTCTATTAATGGCCGGGTGCGCTCTTGAGCTAAGCAATTATAAGCCGGCCTCCTAATACAAGCCGGGTTACTAATATACTGAAATGACCAGTGACCACCTGTAATTGCACTGTTTACTATTTCATACAGTACTTGGTTTCAATAAATGAACCCAGTACATTTTACTGGGTTCAAACTGACACAAAATGTTGATTTATTCATTATGATCCGTTTGAACATTTGAAATATAGGCCTCCCTCTTATACAGGCCTCCTCCTAATACAAGCCTGGTACCCGCTACAGTTGAAACAAATACAAGCCGGGGTTACTATTAGAGGAATTACGGTATGCGTTTATGCCTATAACTCATGTTCTAGGAATTACTGCAGAAAACGATAAAAACATATTTATATTCTAGACGGTATTTTTGTATGAAACTATGAATGAAAAAGTATAACGCTCCTACATCCTGAACGATAGATAATCGATTGTCAATTTAGCAATACAATTAAAAAAATTATAGCCCTGCAAAGAAGGTAAACATCTCCATAGGCTTAGAGTGGTGGCAGAGAGTGGTATGAGACGGGCAAACTCCGTGGCAGTTAATGTGTTAAAGGGTTAGAATTATAAAATTAATATGTGGTGTTATGATCAGGGCTGAAGTTGAATAAGATTGTATTTTTGATCAATTACAAAAAACTGAAAATCCATAAAAATCTGTGTTGTTTTGTTGCTAATCATACATATGCTAGCCTGTTTTTTAACAATAATTTGTGATGCCATCACAAACACTGGCATTTAAAGGGTACAAATAAAAGAATTCCTGCACCAGAATGCAGGAAATGAAGTCTTTGTAACAAAAAAAATTCCTGGTGGGGGACCCCCAGACCCCCTGCTTAAAAAGTGGCCTGACTGGGGCTATATTTTGCACTATATTTCCTGGTTTGAATGATTTCCCCAGTCCGGCCCTGGTTAAAAGCCTCCAATGCTTATTAGTGTGTGTGCGTTTGAACGTTTGCATGTTTCAACCATACATATCAATTTATAAAAAAAAAAAATATATATATATATTATTATTATTTTATTTTTTTACCTCCTATAATAGTGGGGGTCGCGGCTCTCTGACACCGTTATTTGGGGGTCACGGCCTGAAAAGTTTGGGAACCCCTGATTTAGCTGACGCGATTTACAAGTTCTGTACGACAAGTCATCAGGAAGGGCACAACTCTATCAGCTGAGTAACAATGTTCATCAAAGTGTTGAGTGCTACAGTGTAGGTTCGTTTATTACTATTACTATTGCTATTGCTATTAGAAACAATCCCTGGATTATACAATACTGCCTGAATGAATTAATGAAAACTTTATTTAACAGATTGCAGAATGGGTACAATACAGTACGGCTCAATACATACAATTGTTAAGGGGATGCAGACCTGAGAAAGACGTTTGTCTTGTTTCCATCAGGGTCCCCCATTTTCAATTCATATAGACATTTATGACATACACAACATACATGACATTTATGGCATAGGGACATATAGGTATTTAGTACCGATACATTTGTGACATAAACGGTATTCCAATATACAGTACTGTTACCCCTAGATCCTGACAGAGTATATACATATGATGGGGAGGGGACTGTACATTAGGAGGGGGTGGGTGGGAGAGAAATATACATACGGCGGGGAGGGAATATATATATGCGGTGGGGAGGAGACTGTCTATTAGACGGTGGTGGGGGTTTTGGGCATTTACGGTGGCCAGTTTCGAATTGCAGCCTCCCGTAGGTGCTCTTTAAGAGCGGTTTTGAATGTGGGCAGGGATTCACATTCCTTTACAGCTTTGGGTAGGGCGTTCCACATTGTTGTGGCATAATTGCGAAACGTGTTTAGTCCCTTGTTTGAGCCGAATCTGGGTTTAACATGATTTGTTGAGCTTCCTCTGGTGTAGTGGTTGTGGTATTCACTGACCTTTGGGAAGTATTTTGACATGTACATGGGCACCCCGGTCGTATAGTGTATCTTGTAGACCAGGCCCATTGCAAGTTGCTGTACTCTGTCGTCTACTCTAAGCCATCCTAGGTTGTCAAAGTGGGCAGGGGTGAGGTGGGTTCTGGGGTTCAGGTCAAGTAGTAGTCTGACCAGTTTGTTTTGTGATGTTTGTAATTTTGTTTTAAGCGCCTTTGAGGTGCTTTGGTACCATGAGGTGCACGCATAGTCATAGTACCCTTGAATGAGTGCTCCTGCCAGAGTCTTCAGGGTATTCTTGTTTACCAGAGAGGAGATCCGGTACAATAATCTAGTTCGTTGGTTGACTTTTTTTATTACATTGGATGCCATTTTGTCACAGGAAAGATTTGCCTCTAGGATGGAACCCAGGTAGGTAATTTCGTCTTTCCTTGTGACAATATTGTCACCCACTGTAACTGAGAAGCCGTCGGTCTTGCTGAGTTTGTTATTTGAACCGAAGAGAATGGACTCTGTTTTGCCCATGTGTAATGATAGTTTGTTATCAGCGAGCCATATGCAGATTTTGCCTAGTTCCGAGCTGAGGGTTTTTTCAACCTGCAACTTGTTCTTGTCAGAGACCAGCAGGGCTGAGTCGTCCGCAAACAGGAACAAGTTGCAGTCACAGGCTGACGACATGTCATTTGCATAAATTAGGAAGAGTAGCGGTCCTAGTATGCTTCCTTGTGGAACACCACAGCTCACTGTGAGGGGGGGGGATAGAGTACCGTTTACCTCTACCATCTGTTCTCTCCCCTCCAGGTAGGATTGCATCCAGCTCACTGATAAGCTATCAAAACCAATTGCTTTTAGCTTGTCCATTAGAATGGAGTGATTGACAGTGTCGAAGGCCTTTTGTAGGTCCAGCATGACCATGCCGCAGTATTTGCCCGCGTCCACCTCTTGTTTGATGTGTCGTTCAAATAGAGGAGGCATGTGTCAGTGGAGTGGGACGTTCTGAAGCCAGATTGGAATTCGTAGATTAGATTTTTTTCCGCCAGGTACTTTTCGACCTGTTCGTAGACTATTTTCTCCATGACTTTCGAGATGGAGGTAAGAATAGAAACAGGGCGGTAGTTGCCTGGGTCTAATTTGCTGCCTTTTTTGTGCAGAGGGGTCACTCTCGCAATTTTGAAGTCCTTGGGGACGTGCCCCTGTTTTATAGAGAGGTTTATTATGTGTGTGATGACTGGGGTGATGGCGGCTGCTGCGTCTCTGAAGAATTTGGAGGGGATGTTGTCATGGCCAGTGGCCTTGTTAGGTTGGAGGGCGCTAAATTTTTTGAGTACCTCATCGGTTGTTACCATTTCAAGTTTGAAGTCGTCTTTGTGGACCCCTAGGTTTTTGTAGTATGCTACTATGTGTTCTACCCCATAATGCCCTGAGTGGGAGGGTAGTTTGTTTACCAGTGTTGTGGCTATGTTTGTGAAGAGGATGTTTAAGTAATTGGCTACATCCAGCTTGTCTGTGATGAGCGTGTTGTCCGTCTTTATGTTTATGTTTGAGAATCTGGTTTTAAGTTTTTTACTGCAGCCTAGTTGATTATTGAGTAATTTCCAAAGTTCGCGGGGTTTGTTTTTGTTTTCCTCAGTTTTGTCGTTGATGAAATTTCTTTTTGCGGTTCTGATCATGGTGTTTACGTCATTTCTTAGTCTGTTTCTTTGAATTTTTAGTTCAACCACGTGGGCTTGGAGTTCACTGTTTGAGCTTTTGGAAAGCTTTGTCTGACTTTTATGAAGTTCAGAGCATTTTTGTATATAAGAACCCCTGGATTATTATTATAGAAACTGTGATTTTATAGTCTTATGTGCTCATTTCATCATTCATGTCTTTTACATTCTACTAAAACTGAATCAAACCATAAACAAGGTGGCCAGTTGAGATGTTAGATCCTACCCAACCCCCCCCCCCCACCCACCCACCCAACCACCTCCAATGTACAGTCCCCCCCCACCCCCACCTACCCAATCCAATGTACAGTTTCTACGTCAAATGTATATACTTTTTTTTTCTGGACTCTTTTTGTATCACAAACAGTACTGTAATTGCAAATCTGATATGTCATAAATGTATAGATGTAGCAGTTCTGTCTATCTGTATGTCATGTATGTCATATATGTTATGATGAATTGAAAATGGGGGACCCTGATGTAAACAAGACGAAAGTCTTTCTCTGGTCTGCATCCCCTTAACAATTGTATGTATTGAGCTGTACTGTACCCATTTTGCAATCTGTTAATAAAGTTATCAATCAATCAATTCAATCAATGTGAAAAACTGATTTTATATGTCTGCTCATTTTAGCCTTGCTATTATTTTACTTATTTTTACTTTTATCTTTACGCCCCACTATCCGCTGGGTGCATACTATAACCTTTATCATGTTTTGTAACAGATTACAGAAGCCTATTTGGTGGCGGCTGGGTGGCGCAGCAGACATTGCGCTCGTCACCAACGCTAGAGACACCGGGTTCGACTCCGGCTGTCGGCGTTCAGTCTTCATACTAACTCAATTGACAGAGTTAGCGGGTGGAAATCGATGGGTGGTAATCTGGACGTTGTGGACAGCGACTCCTACAGGTCGGTTGGGGACGCCTGCACAGCAGAGACAGGAAATGGCGGGGGTAGTGTGAGCCTCCCACACGTTACACCTCGCCAATGAGAGTCCGCGCTGGCAGGTGAAAAGATGTGACAGGCTGCCTCCTCGTGTATCGGAGGGGACACGTGATGCAAGGCTTCGATCCTCCCTACAACCGCCCAGTGGGGGGCATATGTGAGCAACGTTCAAGACAGGGGAGGGGAGAATTGGCACAGTGGGTAATTGGGATGAGAGAAAAATTGAAAAAGGGGAGAAAAGGTGGATACAAAAAAGAAGCCTATTTGGAACATGAGGTTCTGATATGATTTGATTAATATATCTGCATTATTTTATCCCACTTTATGCTTTGCTCTTGCTGCTTGTTTTACACTGATTCTATGTCTTATTTCTTACTGATGTAAAGCACTTTGAACTGCAATCCCCTGTATGAAAGGTGCTATACAAATAAAGTATTATACAATACTGCATATTAAGAACCCTGGATTATACAATACTGCCTAGATTATACAATACTGTATATAAGAACCCCTGGATTAGACACCTAGATGCTACCTAGATTGTAGAGGGCCTCTGTGCAGGAGGAGTCGTTTCTGAGGGCCTCTTTGTAGAACTCCGCTGCCTTCTCATAGTCCTGCTTGACAAACACTGTGTTGCCCTTGTTGATGAGAGCTGCTGGGTTGTAGCGGTCAGCGGTCATGGCTAGGTCTGCATACCGGTCCGCCTGGTCATAGTCCTTCTCCTTCAGATCAAAACAATGATGACATCACACAACTGAAATGGATAGAATGCTCACTTCCTGGTTTATCTCTCATATATATATTCATATCTGCCTGAATATACCTGCATATAATCATTCTATATACCTACTTATACACCTGCATATAACCCATATAACTCTGTATGATAGCAGGTACAATAATGCTGTATATACCGTATATGTATATATACCTTATATATATATATATATATATATATATATATATATATATATATATATATATATCCATATGTCTGTACATACCTGCATATAATCCTTTTTACATATCTGTAGATACATATCACTCTTACTAGTTACGCTGCTGGCCAGTATGACTACTACCATATTGTCGTTATACCTGTATTATCACTGTACATATTAATACTACAACTCTGTACATACATCTGATTAGCACTATTACTCAGTAGTACTAATTTATATACTTTATATCCAGTTCAATCACCTGTACATTGTATATTACTATTACACTTTACATTTGCACTTCATTTCGTTGTATTGTATTCGTGCTGTATAATGACAATAATTCATGCTTTTGTCTCATCACGTCTAGACTACTGTAATGCACTTTTTTCAGGCCTACCTAATTCAAGCATCAAAAATCTTCAACTCGTGCAAAATGCATCTGCACGGATACTAACTAAAACTAGAAAATTTGATCACATCACACCAGTTTTGTCCGCCCTACACTGGCTTCCTATTCAAGCCCGATCTGACTTTAAAGTGCTACTCCTCACCTACAACATTTTAAATGGGCTTGCACCGCTCGATCTATCCGATCTCATCTCTCGATACTCGCCCGCTCGTGCTCTGCACTCACAAAATGCGGGGCTTCTATCGATTCCTAGGGTTAAAAAGAAATCCGCCGGCCACAGAGCCTTTGTCTACCACGCTCCCTACCTGTGGAACAAATTACCTGCCGTCGTCAGGGGCGCCTGCTCTCTCGAAGCTTTTAAATCCCTGCTTAAGACCCATCTTTTCTCCCTCTCCTTCAACCTACCCTGATCTCACCTGGTCGGGGACTGACCCTTAGATTAATCTGTCTAGTTTAGTTAGGATGTCTATTTGCTCCCATGTCTGCTTTTCTGCAGACATGGGAGAACCTTTTTAACCTCTGTCTCTGTCTCAACCGGTCCCATGGAACAGCTTCATACCGTCTTCTGTCTGGCCTGCAGTGCTGAACCTTCTGAGTGGCTTCTCATGCCCCCACGGGGCATACGGCCCAGAGCCAGTCTTGTATCTCATCCTGTATCCATACGCTTGCAGTAGTTCTATCTATTACTCAATTTCCTTATATACTATGATTCTACTGTGGGGCTGAGCCCAAACGTTCGAACGTTCGAACCTTCGTTCGTTACGTTGGCATTCGAATTCTAAATCAACATTCGAATTTTGTATTTTTAATAAAGACTTTTTATTTTTTTCTATTAATTCTGTTTAAACCAATGGGGTTTTTCTTCACAGTTGCAGATAAAGATTAGGCTACACTAATATTATAGTATTAAAAGAAACTGATGAGTTATATTCATCAAAGAAAGTTGATTTAATTGATTTAGTTGGGCTGGGGCTTCTCCCTGGGCTGGGTCTGGGGCTGGAAAGTTGATTTAATAAAAAAAAAGAAAAATACTAATTTAATCAGATTAAACACTTTATTCAAATTGAGGATTTAGTTTGAGGATAGTAAAAACGAAGGTTCGAACGTTCGTTCGAAAAACCCTGATGAAGTTCGAATCCCAAAAAAGGTTTCGGGGACAGCCTTATTCTACTGTCACCATGTATGCATATGCTCACTACGTGTATTTATTGCTCCATCTCCGCCCACTACAAACATGGGAACTCCCTAACCCCTGTCCCAACCCCCCCCCCCCCCATCTCTCTGAGTGCTTGTCTCGTAGTACTGACCAAGGTGGTGGATGTCTCGGGGTCTTGGCCAAGATTGCAGTGACTGTTCTACGTGCACCACCGAGGCCATGGATCAGCTTCTTACCATCTTCTGTCCGTGGTCTGTCAACATGGTTTCATTGCTGGGTTAAGTACTTCTATTCTATTCACATAATATGCTTACTACATATGATATATCTATTCTATTCACATATATGCTTACCACTTGTATCTATTGCTATGTCCGCCCATCACAATCATGCGAGCTGTCTAATGAATGAATGACTTTATTTGACAATAAAAAAATAAACATGTAAATGCAGAGGGGTAAGGCACCAGGCTGGGATGGTATTCCACCCGAAGTGTATTTAGCTTTCTGGGACCAACTGGGTCCATTGATGCTCAATATGATCAATTACGCTATCGAACAAGGGGAGTTCTCAAGAGATGTCAATATGGCGTTGATTTCTTTACTTCTCAAGAAGGACAAAGATCCCAATGATTGTGGTAGCTATAGACCCTTGAGTCTTCTCGGGCCGATTTAAAGGTGTTTGCCAAGGTGCTGGCCCGTCGCCTGCAGAGATTTATGTCTGTATTGGTACACTGCGATCAAACTGGTTTTATCCCGGGGCGTCTGGCTGCAGATAATCTTAGGAGGCTGTTGCATGTAATCGATAACAGTAAAGACAATACAACTCCATCCACAGTTCTGTCTTTGGATGCCATGAAGGCGTTTGACAGACTTGAGTGGTCATACCTGTGGAAGGTACTTGAGGTCATGGGTCTTGGAAAGAGTTTTATTCATATGATTAAAGTCCTGTATGCCTCGCCGTCTGCGATGATACTGACAGGCAAAAACTGTTCCACACTCTTTCCAGTCTCCAGATCTTCTAGACAGGGTTGCCCTCTGAGCCCGGGACTGTTCGCGCTTTCCCTCGAACCTTTGGCCCAATTTATTAGGCAATCGGAGGACATCGTCCCCATAATGGTCAATAATACTCCACACAAAATTGCTCTCTATGCGGATGACCTGCTGATTTTCATGGACGACCCCTCCCGGTCGGCCACAAAATTATTGAGGATAATCGACGACTTTGGTAAATTGTCAGGCTTTAAGATTAACTGGAACAAATCAGCCTGCCTACCTCTTAATGAACTGGCCAAGGCGGTACGACTACCAGCTGATATCCCCATAGTAGAACATTTTAAATACTTGGGCATAGAGATATTCCCCACGCTGAACCAAACTACTAAGTACAACTTCACGGGTACTTATGATAAAATACGCCAGGATCTAGACAGGTGGTCGTCCCTTCCTAACTCCTTACAAGCCCGGGCTTCCATAATCAAAATGAACATCCTGCCTAGGATAAATTTTATTAGCTCAATGCTCCCCCTGCCCCCTCCAATAGACCACTGGCGCAAGGTACAATCGATGGTATCTAAGTTTATCTGGAATAACAAACGCCCGAGAATCAAAAGGGCTACTACTCAACGTAGAAAACAAGATGGGGGCCTCGCAATCCCTGATTTTAAACTTTATTTCTGGTCCTTTTCACTGAGACCTCTGATGTGCTGGCTAGACCCTGTAGAGGCTGTATCGTGGCGCTCCTTAGAAGCGGCGGCGGTATCTCCGCTAAGATTGCAGGATGTAGTGTACTCCACTGTCTCTATTTCGAAATGCCGGCTGAGGTATGGACCGATCATAACTCACGTGATCCAAACGTGGCGTAATGTACAGAGGTCGTGTGGGGTTAAATGCCCTTGGCACCTGGACTCTCCAATTTTTAATAACCAGCAATTACTTGTTGGACACAAGCCGGTTAATATTCCTCAATGGCAAAGGAGGGGAGTGCATACTCAAGTTTCAAGTTTCAAGTTTCTTTAATAGTTGTCATACAGAAGTACAGAATACTTTTGTACAAAATGCTTCTTACTGTTGCGCTCCAGAGACTGTGCATGACAAGATAAGTATGAAATAAAAACATAGTAAAAATAGTAAAAATTAGAAGTAAAAAAAGAGGTCACAGTGTTCAGTTTAGACATATGTACAATGTTCGTAGACGTAGTTACCATACAATATACAATACTGTGCAGTGTACTAATATACAATACTATATAGTGCAAGGCATAAATGGACGAGGTGCAGTTTAGGTACAATTCACAGTAGGTGTACGAGTTGTAGTGCAAATCCTTTATCAATAAATATAAAGTGTAAGTGTGTTTGTGTGATCTAAAGTGTGGAGAGTGGGTGCTGCAGTGTGTTGTTTGTTTGAGTGAGTGTGTGCGTGTGGGTGTGTGTGCTGTGTGCATTTGATGGTTGTTGCATATTGATTATTGTTCGTTTAGCGATTATTGTTCGTTTAGCAGCCTGATGGCCTGGGGATAGAAGCTCCTTCTGAGTCTTTCTGTGCTCGCCATAAGACTCCGGTATCGCTTGCCTGACGGCAGCAGTTCAAAGAGGCAGTTGTTCGGGTGGCTTGAGTCCTTAATAATTCTCTTAGCCTTCCCCTTGCACCGCTTGTTGTAAATGTTCTGGAGGGTGGGAAGCCCCCCTCTAATTGTGCGTTCGGCTGAACGTGTCACTCTTTGTAGTCTGCTACGGTCTTTTGCAGTGCTATTCCCAAACCAGGAGGTGATGTTGCCGGTCAGGATGCTCTCTATTGTACATGAGTAGAAGTTCCTAAGGATCTTCTGACTGACTTGGAACTTCCTTAGGCGCCTGAGGAAGTAGAGGCGTTGTCGTGCCTTCTTCACAACACTGTCAATGTGTGTGGTCCATGTCAAGTCCTCGGATATGTGGGCTCCGAGGTACTTGAAACTGTCTGGAGGATATTTATGATAAGAACGGCCTCCGTGCGTTTCAGGACTTAAGAGAATTTTATGATCTTCCCGGCGAGTCCTTCTTTCTTTACCTTCAACTAAGGTCAGCACTGAGGGCGCATGGCGTACCGTGGGCTCAAGCCTTGCACCCACACCCCTTCCTCAGGCTCATAGTGGACAGGACGACATCCAGAGGGTTTGTCTCCGACTTTTATACGCTCTTAATTCAATCCACGTATAAAAATGTATCATTGGATACAATCTGGCGTGTGGATATCCCGGAGTTGGACCCCGAGTTTGACTGGGATGATGTTTGGGCAAATGTGGCATTATCTTCCCGCAACCCCAATCACCAGCAAATTAATTTTAATTATATTCATAGGACCTATCTTACACCTAGGAAGCTATATGCTATGGGACTGATAACCGACTCTCGGTGCACTTTGTGCTCTCAAAAGGCCACGGGCACTTATATGCATATGTATTGGGATTGCCCACCAGTGGCCCGCTTCTGGAGGTCAATAACGGACAAACTTTCAGATCTGTGTGGCTTAACTATCCCATTCACAGCTGTTACGCTACTCCTGAACGATATAACGACACTACCCGCTTCCGTACAACTGAAAAGGGTTGTCCTAGCGGGCGTCACAGCAGCAAAGAAGCTGATAGCAATGAGATGGAAGGAGCCTGAGAAGCTTACAATGATTAACTGGTCCCTAACTCTATTGGATGTGATTTATCTTGAGATATCCACAGCCCGGGTGATTGGGGTAGGGCAGGCTGGAATTGACCTGTGGTTCGCAGCAGCTGAGAAGGTAAAGACCGCAGTGTGCGGCTGAGCAGGGTTGAGGTGCGTGTTCGGGTGAGTCCGGCGGTCTCTTGGGAGGGGGAGGAGGAAATGTTTTGTCTGTCTTGTCTTTTGTCTTGTCATCTTGAGTTTAGCTGGGGATATTATGGGGGGGCAGCTATTTAACTATTTCTTCACTGCTTGGCCACTTTTACACGGTCTCTGTGAATCTATGGAACACCTCTACAGGTTTTTGTTTTTTCATGAAGGTTCATTGCTCTGTTTTCGGGTTGTGTTCTCAAAAAATGGTCCTTGTGGTGGATTGGAGATGTACGTTTTATTAATATAGGGTCACACGGCCGGGAATCGGGGCTGAACACTGGGAAAGACCATTTATTAGATAGTACCCCTTGGAATTAAAATTTAGAAGGTTGAACTCTGTTTTCTTTTCTCTTTGTCGGTATAAATTGTTAGTCTGTATTATTATTATTGTTTTTGTTATTTTCTTGTGAAGTTTTATGTATTGTGATTGTGGTTAATGTGTTGTCTTGTTTCATGTGAATAATAATAAAAATTTGACCAAAAAATAAAAATAAAAATAAACATGTGACAGAAAGCACAGTCAGGAGATACTGCCAAGGATGAACACAAAAAAGCTCAGAGCTTATTTCCATTGTGGTCCTTGTAGGGGGGTAGGGGAGTGTGATGCTTAGACATGCATCATACAGACATGATGACATCACAATACATCACATATACCATTTAACATTTATATACATAAGACTCATACAACATGCAAGGGTGCCTTAAGCTGAGAGCATCCTGACCGGCAACATCACCTCCTGGTTTGGGAATAGCACTGCACAAGACCGTAGCAGACTACAAAGAGTGACACGTTCAGCCGAACGCACAATTGGAGGGGGGCTTCCCACCCTCCAGAACATTTACAACAAGCGGTGCAAGGGGAAGGCTAAGAGAATTATTAAGGACTCGAGCCACCCGAACAACTGCCTCTTTGAACTGCTGCGGTCAGGCAAGCGATACCGGAGTCTTAAGGCGAGCACAGAAAGACTCAGAAGAAGCTTCTATCCCCAGGCCATCAGGCTGCTAAACGAACAATAATCGCTAAACGAACAATAATCACTATGCAACAACCATCAAATGCACACAGCACACACACCCACACGCACACACTCACTCAAACAAACAACACACTGCAGCACCCACTCTCCACACTTTAGATCACACAAACACACTTACACTTTATATTTATTGATAAAGGATTTGCACTACAACTCGTACACCTACTGTGAATTGTACCTAAATTGCACCTCGTCCCATTTCTCCATTTCTGCCTTGCACTATATAGTATTGTATATTAGTACACTGCACAGTATTGTATATTGTATGGTAACTACGTCTATTCTGCATCGAACATTGTACATATGTCTAAACTGAACACTGTGACCTCTTTTTTTTACTTCTAATTTTACTATGTTTTTATTTCATACTTATCTTGTCTTGCACAGTCTCTGGAGCGCAACAGTAAGAAGCATTTTGTACAAAAGTATTCTGTACTTCTGTATGACAACTATTAAAGAAACTTGAAACTTGAAACTTGAGCTGAGTGTCTAGGTTAAGTATAGTCCAGAGCTGTCTAACACCTGTCCCGTCTGCCTGTGAGTGGCTGTCCCGGAGTGATGACCAGAGTGTTGGACGTCCCGTGATGAAGACGGGGAGGATGCGACCCTCTCTGCGCCGCCCCCCCTGTCTCCCTGTCTCCGGCTGTCTCATAGTGGGAGTGTTGGACGTCCCGTGAAGACCGGGAGGATGCGACCCTCTCTGCGCTGCCCCCCTGTCTCCGGCTGTCTCGGAGTGATGACCGGAGTGTTGGACGTCCCGTGATGAAGACCCGGAGGACGCGACCCTCTCTGCGCCGCCCCCCCTGTCTCCCTGTCTCCGGCTGTCTCGTAGTGATGACCGGTGTGCGTCTATACTTTCTACAACGGAGCTCGGTTTCCGGGTTCCTCCGATTGGCCACGACGCCCCCACGTGACCTCCGCTAGCACGCCCCCTTCCTGCCGCGCGCCGCGCTCGCCAGCTTCCTAAGCGCCAAGCTCCAGCCGCGCCAAGCTCTGTCATTGAAGTGGGTGGTGGCAGCATAAGAGCGTTCAGCCTGATGTAATGCGCCGAGCTCTGTCATTGAAGTGGGTGGTGGCAGCATAACAGTGTTCAGCCTGATGTAATGCGCCGAGCTCTGTCATTGAAGTGGGTGGTGGCAGCATAACAGCGTTCAGCCTGATGTAATGCGCCGAGCTCTGTCATTGAAGTGGGTGGTGGCAGCATAACAGCGTTCAGCCTGATGTAATGCGCCGAGCTCTGTCATTGAAGTGGGTGGTGGCAGCATAACAGCGTTCAGCCTGATGTAATGCGCCGAGCTCTGTCATTGAAGTGGGTGGTGGCAGCATAACAGCGTTCAGCCTGATGTAATGCGCTGAGCTCTGTCATTGAAGTGGGTGGTGGCAGCATAACAGCGTTCAGCCTGATGTAATGCGCTGAGCTCTGTCATTGAAGTGGGTGGTGGCAGCATAACAGCGTTCAGCCTGATGTAATGCGCCGAGCTCTGTCATTGAAGTGGGTGGTGGCAGCATAACAGCGTTCAGCCTGATGTAAAGTAGCGATTTTATTGGTTTGTCATGACAAACCAATTACATAATCCAACATATGTGTAAAGAAACAACATATTCCAGTTAACGGTATATTTTTTTTAATAGTTTATGCATTCACAAATATGAGAGCCTGTCATTGAAGTGGGTGGTGTTACCAACAGCCAGCGTTCACCCTGATGTAAAGTAGCAATTTCCATTTCATTGAGGAAGGCGGGAGCGCGGCGCGGCAGGAGCTTGGCGAGCGCAGCACGCGGCAGGAAGGGGGCGTGCTAGCGGAGGTCACGTGGGCGTCGTGGCCAATCGGAGGAACCCGGAAACCGAGCTCCGTTGTAGAAAGTATAGACGCGACCGGTGTTGGACGTCCCGTGATGATGACCGGGAGGATGCGACCCTCTCTGCGCCGCCCCCCCTGTCTCCCTGTCTCCGGCTGTCTCGGAGTGATGACCGGAGTGTTGGACGTCCCGTGATGAAGACCCGGAGGACGCGACCCTCTCTGCGCCGCCCCTTTGCCTCAAATAGATCCGCTATCAGCTCTATCTTTAATCTTTCAAAATGTTCAGTTGCTATCGCTATCAGCTCTATCTTTAATCTTTCAAAATGTTCAGTTGCTATCGCATGCACTTATCTGTGTTTCACTACACACATGAGTGCATGCTTACCAACTGTTCGCCTGTTTTACTGCAACACTACTATCACCGACATCTAAGAAGGGAGATCCCCCTTCTAAGGTTTCTCTCCTCCACACTGCCTGTGGTGCATTTTTTCCTATTGCTAGGTTTTAGTGAGTTTTTCCTTACCTTCGTGTGGAGTATGTCTGGGAGTGTATTTACTTTTTTGGACTTTATGGTGTTTCTTGTTTTGTTCTTGACTTATTGTGATGTTTCTTCTTGACTTGTTTAAAGAAGACGTGTCCTGCCCATGGGGACATTAACGTGTGTTGTCGGGCCTTACAAATAAATTTGATTTGATTTGAATTCTGAATCGAATCTAATCTAATCTCACAACTTGATGAGTGTGTGTTTTGCATACAATTCTGTCTTGTTCAGGCTACTTACAACCACATGTATAGAATGCACACATGAATACTAATGAGTAACGTGGGGTCGAACCAATACATAGAGATAGGAGAGGTTCTATTTACCCAATTTTATATTCATAATACATGTAATAACGTATACTCATACTAATCATAAATACATGGGTCATACCAGGGTTTTTATGTAAAGTGTTGACTGGGTTCTAAACCTTTCAGTAATTTTATATTTTTGTATCCACTTTTTCTCCCATTTTATATTTTTCTCCCATCCCAATTTCGTATCATCCAATTCAACCCTCCCCTGTCTCGAACGCTGTTTCTTGCCTCCCACAAGCCGGCTGCAATGTGGACTAAGTCATGCATAGCACGAGTCCCCTCCGATACTCGAGGTAACAGCAGTCGCATCTTTTCACCTGCGCGGCGCGATCTTTCAGCGTCAGGGGTCTGCGCTTTGGAGGGGCGCCGCCCCCATCGCTTCCTGATTCTACTGCGCAGGCGCACCAACCGACCTGTAGGAGGCGCTGTCCACAACGCCCGATCCCCACCCATCAGTTTCCCACCCCCTAATACTGCCAATGTGTATTAGTACGGATGACCAGCTAAACTGAAAGCAATGTGGAGCGCTGGGCTCGAACAGGCAAACCCAGCGTCTCCAGTATTCGTGGTGAGCGCCTTGCCCACTGCACCACGTAGCCGCCACCTTTCAGTCATTTAAATAGAATCCTGGGACCAGCGTTCTAAACCTTTCAGTCATTTAAATAGAATCCTGGGACCTGCGCTGCCACTGTCCTGTGAGCTCAGCATTTTCACATTGTAGTTAAGGAAACGTCATCAACATCTCAACCTTTTGTTTTTCTAAAGATCTCGGGTCGTACCAGGAAGTAGAGGAAGGAGAGGTTGGTGGCTGCAGCGCTCTTCACTCTGCTGTCCTTCTTTTCAAAGGTCTTCAAGGTTTCCACAGCCTGCAGAGTAGAAGCCATCACAGATATTCAGCGTGGCTCAGGATGGAAAGGATGCACGAATGGGAACCGAGTAGGGGTGTAACGATACACACGTTTTCAAATCTGATAAGAATTTCGAATTTGCGGTCATGTCTTTATTCATTTAAATGTATTCATACCACAGAGCTCTAATTATACATTATATATATACACACACTATACAGCTTGTAAAAAAAAACAATAAAGATTGTATATCGATACTTGGCGTCATTGTATCAATATAATATCAGCATGTAAAATATTGCAATATATCGCTGTATCGATTTTTCCCCACACCCCTACTAGCTAGGTTATCTATCACAGGGCTGCTGTTACGATACAACTACTACTCCCACCACCACCACCACCACTACTACTACTACTACTACTACTACTACTACTACTACTACTACTACTACTACTACTACTACTAGCACTACTGTACCACTACCACATTCTGCTGTAAGGAGAGAGGGAGGGAGCCATCGACACAAGCATCTTAAAACTGGACATACTGTATATCCTCTAACATGTCAGTGTGAATCAAGGACATTGTGCAATTGCGCAGTATGAGTTCATACACATGAACCGATTAATATCCTTTGTAATTATGCATGCCTGAGTATCTATGCATGCTCGAGTAAATGCCATCAGTATGTGTTGTATTTCAAGCCAAATAAATAACTTTAAAAATGCAAACAAACAAGGAAACAGAATGCACACATACCTCGACCTTAGCCATGCAGACGGAGAGAGAGAGAGAGAGAGAGAGAGAGAGAGAGAGAGATAGGGAAAGGAACACAAGAGAGAACGCAGGGAGTGAGAAAGGGGGAGACACAGTTTCCAAGCTGCACCGCTGAAAGGGCTTCAGCGTAGGAAAGGTGACACACATGAACAACAGAGACGGGCAGCAGCTATACAGACACACAAAACTGAAAGAAAACACACACCACAAAACAAACATCAGATTCTTCACATGGTTGTGTTCACATTAGGAACACACTCACCTGATTAAAATCCCGTTGTCTGAGATAGGTGATGGCTTTGTTGATCTCCAAGTCGTTGGCCAGCTCTACGTACTGAGAACTCTTCACCATGTCCACACACCTTGAGAGACAACCGTAAGAGCAGCCCCTTCCAATCTTCCATCATCAAATAACATATTAAATGCAGAGCAGCTCGGTTTTTGGCTGAACACAGGGCAAATATCAAGACGGCACCTTGAATCAAGATTGTAAACCATGCATTTCCATGTAAGGAAATGAGGTTGAGAAATGAATAGCAACTACTGTTACGAGTATCGAGTTGAATGATGGTAGATTTGAGCTGTGACTGGCCAGTTAAGTTTGACACTTTGACCAAGTAACCAACCAGCTTTTAGAGGTTATATTCTAAAAGATCTATTTGGCTCAGGTACCCATACAGCAATTAACCTCGTTCCCAGTTTTATCTCCGTGAGATAAAGCCTGGTAAAGAACTACGGCCGAAAGTGTCTATGGGGTAGCATTTCCGGCGTATGTACTTCCCCTGGAAGCTGCCTCCGAACGGACCAAACTTTTCCCGAATCCTGTCGGCAAACAAGCTAGAATGTCCCGGTCATGTAGTAAATTCTTCAGGCAAAGCCGTTGCAGTGGCTTAAACAAGGAAATATTGTGCACTTCACACGTTTCTATAATTGTTTTGTCGAAACCGGAAGGCCTGTAGCCTTTACTTCCTGTACTTCCGTTTAGATATTTTAGGAGGCATATCTTTACCAGCCTACTAATCAATCAACCTCATTGCAGCTGACCAGAGGAGGCATAAAATGGTCAAATGTGTGCGTGATTTTTTAACGTAGCCTCTGTGAGCGAAGACGCTCTTTGATTGCAGCGAAGAAGAAAAAGACCCTCTCCGATTGGCTAACCCTAACCCTAACTCTAAGCATAACCACTTCGAAAGAATGCCTAAGCATAACCACTTCGAAAGAATGCCTAAGCATAACAGAGAATATATGTACAAGGCGGAAGAGACCCTTCGGAGCGAAACCAATCAGAGAGGGTATTTTCTTCTTCTCTGTACGTGGCCTAGCCAATCAGAGAGTGTCGTCGGAAAACAGAGGCTATGTTAAAAAATCACGCCAAAGGTGTGGCTAATGTCCACTTTTATGCTGTGTCACCCTCTAGTGGCGAGATAGGGGGGATAAAACAAACCAGTCGAATCCAGCAGCAAAGGAGGTCTCGATGGCTGGAGCGATGAGTTTGGCCGACGTCATGATGAACTTCTCCGCCAGAGCTTTTCTACATGTGGAGATGACGGAGGGAAGAAAATTAATGTTCATTAACCCAGTAACGCATTAATGGGGCGACAGTGGCTCGGGAGGTAGAGCAGTCGTCTGACAATCCGGAGGTTCCCGGTTCGATTCTCGCTCCTCCCGGGCATCGTGTTGATGTGTCCTTGAGCAAGACACTTAAACCCTAATTGCTCCCGATGAGCAGGTTGGCACCTTGCATGGTTGCCTCCGCTGTCAGTGTGTGAATGTATGAGTGAATGGGTAAAATGTGAGTAACAAATTGTAAAGCGCTTTGGATAAAAGCGCTATATAAAAAAGCAGCCATTAACCCAAACCTTTCTACCTGTGATTCAAGATGGTGATGCGTTCTATATGAACGCCTGTGCTCACTGTCTCCACATGATGATGATGATGATGATGATGATGATGATGATGATGATGATGATGATGATGATGATGATGATGATGATGATGATGATGATGATGATGATGATGATGATGATGATGATGATGATGATGATGATGATGTATTCTATATGAACGCCTGTCACTGGTATGTTCTGATCTACAGGCTCGGTCACTGGTATGTTCTGATCTACAGGCTCAGTCACTGGTATGTTCTGATCTACAGGCTCGGTCACTGGTATGTTCTGATCTACAGGCTCAGTCACTGGTATGTTCTGATCTACAGGCTCGGTCACTGGTATGTTCTGATCTACAGGCTCAGTCACTGGTATGTTCTGATCTACAGGCTCGGTCACTGGTATGTTCTGATCTACAGGCTCAGTCACTGGTATGTTCTGATCTACAGGCTCAGTCACTGGTATGTTCTGATCTATACCGGGTCATTCTTGGTTATGGTTCAGATTTACTTATCGTCTCTTTTATATTTGACCAATGGAGATTAAACTACAATATCCATCAGAAGGACTCTCTTCACATACTGAACAATCTTCAGTCTGATCTTAAAACTCAAAGCTTGGTAACCAATCCATGAATGTATTTAAGGCTGATGGTGAAGCCTATTGGAACCAGGTTCTCTGTGTGGTCAAGGTCATGGTCAACTTTATTTATATAGCATATATATTTCAAATCAACCGAAGTTGTACCAAAGTGCTGTACAATACAAAAACAGAAATACTAAAAGAAATACAAAATACAGTATACACAGTCATAAAAACTACAATACAATTTTTAAAACAATCACGACACGACCAGGGATGTGTGGCTTACCAAGCCTCAGAACGCCAATAAAAACAGGTGAGTCTTCAGCTGTGTTTTAAAACTCTGTATGGTCTGGGCAGACCTAATTTGCAGTGGAAGACTGTTCCATAATTTAGGGGCAGCCACCGCAAAAGCTTGATCGCCTTTAGTCTTTAGCCTAGACCTCGGGACATCTAAGAGTAGTTTATTTGCTTACCTCAGTGCTCTAGCAGGGGTACAAAGATGGAGGAGTTCAGCTAGATACTGAGGGGCCAGACCATTTAAGGTCTTGAACACAAACATAGCAATTTTGAAATCAATTCTGAAACGAACAGGGAGCCAGTGCAGGGAAGCCAGTACTGGTCTGATGTGCTCATGCCTCTTTGTGCCAGTCAAGAGGCGTGCAGCAGCGGTCTGCACTAGCTGCAGGCGTCGCAGGGAGAGCTGGTCTAGACCCACATACAGGGGATTACAATAGTCCAGCCTAGACGATATAAAAGCATGGATGACCCTCTCCAGGGCCCTCATTTATCAATTTTTCTTAGAAAGTATTCTATTTTCATACGTAAGCACAGAATTTAGAATGTGAAAAAAACAGGTCCTACGCTCCTCCGTGTTGATAAATACCTCTTTGTTCTACCGCCAATGCTCGTGCATGATTATCCATATATATGGTCATGAAAGTGATGAAACAACCCCCATGGGATGTGAAATAATGGACTGACCCGAGCGGAACTCTGAGAAACTTCACGGGAGATTGTTCACTGAGGCGCTGTCGAACCAAGAAGACACAACCGGTGTTATGGGATAAATAAAAGGCTGACTTGTAAACAGTGATGTCAGATATCAACGGCTCCCTAAGACCATTGTTGCAATTCTGCCTGGACAGCTCAAAATACTAATAAAGACCGTTCGTTGACCACTGTTTGGCGTTGGTGGTTTGATTGATTGATTGAAAAGTTTATTAACACTTTGGGTGCCGGCCAGAAATCCGGAAAATGACTGGATTGCCAGGATTCCTGGGCGATTTTAGCATATCTCATGATCTTAGCGGAGCTATTTCTATATTTTATATTATAACTATGGGGAAATGGTTTGGCTCATTTGACGACGACAAGTTGATGTACACAATGAAAAAAAACGTTTGTTTCTGCATGTCTTCGTTCGTTCACAATTACAAGTTAAAAAACGTCAACAAAGGGTAAAAATCCAGGTATATTCTTTAGAACAGGAGTTATGGGCTCTTTTATGAAAGGTGCGCCGCCGGCGACGCCGGGGTGATAATAGGTACTGAACGTGTTATACATTTACATTTACATTTAGTCATTTAGCTGACGCTTTTATCCAAAGCGACTTACAAGTTCTGTACGACAAGCCATCAGGAAGGGCACAACTCTATCAGCTGAGCAACAATGTTCATCAAAGTGTTGAGTGCTACAGTGTAGGTTAGTTTATTAGGACAAGTGCATGACAGTACGGTTAGTTAGGGTTAGATTTTTTTTATTGTTTTTATTTTATTTTATATGTGTTATAAAGCAATTTAGACTGGGATGGATGGATGGATGGTTTGATTGATAGATTGTTTGATAGATTGTTTTATTGGTTTGATTGATAGATTGTTTTATTGTTTTGTTGGTTGTTTGATTGATTGTTTTGTTTGATTGATTGTTTTGTTGGTTGTTTGATTGATTGTTTGATTGGTTGTTTGATTGATAGATTGTTTGATAGATTGTTGTATTGGTTTGATTGATAGATTGTTTTATTGTTTTGTTGGTTGTTTGATTGTTTGATTGTTTTATTGGTTGTTTTGTTGATTGATAGATTGTTTGATTGTTTTATTGGTTGTTTGATTGATTGATTGTTTTGTTGGTTGTTTGATTGTTTTATTGGTTGTTTGATTGATAGATTGTTTGATAGATTGTTTTATTGGTTTGATTGATAGATTGTTTTATTGTTTTGTTGGTTGTTTGATTGTTTTGTTTGATTGATTGTTTTGTTGGTTGTTTGATTGATTGTTTGATTGTTTTGTTGGTTGTTTGATTGTTTGATTGATTGACAGTCCGACTGACTGACAGTCCGACTGACTGACAAACTTGAAATGCAGTAATACTATTATATCGATCAGGTGGGAATATATTGTATTGATCAGGTTAGTAGATATTGTACCGATCAGGTATTATAGATCATGTGCATGCAATAAACTAAAAAAAAACATTTCGACTGTTTCTCATTCATGTACTGTGCATAATCTGCTCCTGTGTTGTAAAAACTGTGTTGCTCTGTACCTACCTGTTTTCCAATTTATTAGTCCATACATGATAAACACATTCATAAAGTAATAATATCTTGTATTGATAATATATCAATTAGTTTCACCTGGAAATACTACTACCTTATCAACCACCATGCCTGGCGCTAATGAACAAGTAAGTTATAACTACTGGTGTAGGTCCAGAAAACATTATTATAAAATACAGAATACTTTACAATGCAGAAAACTTGAAACTTTGATGAAATGAACATTTTTATTGCAAAATATGTTCAATAAACTGGGTGACAAGTCATCAGTACCAACCATTGTTGCTGTGCATTAGACACATATGCTGGTAACATTCACAGTATAAAATTATGGTAATTTACCAAGACAATACCTTATAAAAGGTGAACACTGGCTGATGATAACCAACCATTGTTTCAGTGCATTTAGGAGTTTGCTGGTAACATTCACAGTATAGGATTATGGTAATTTACCAAGACAATACCTTATAAAAAGTGAACACTGGAGGATAATCAACCATTGTTTCAGTGCATTTAGAAGTTTGCTGGTAACATTCACAGTATAGGATTATGGTAATTTACCAAGACAATACCTTATAAAAAGTGAACACTGGCTGATGATAACCAACCATTGTTTCAGTGCATTTAGGAGTTTGCTGGTAACATTCACAGTATAGGATTATGGTAATTTACCAAGACAATACCTTATAAAAAGTGAACACTGGAGGATAATCAACCATTGTTTCAGTGCATTTAGAAGTTTGCTGGTAACATTCACAGTATAGGATTATGGTAATTTACCAAGACAATACCTTATAAAAAGTTAACACTGGCTGATGATAACCAACCATTGTTTCAGTGCATTTAGAAGTTTGCTGGTAACATTCACAGTATAGGATTATGGTAATTTACCAAGACAATACCTTATAAAAAGTGAACACTGGCTGATGATAACCAACCATTGTTTCAGTGCATTTAGAAGTTTGCTGGTAACATTCACAGTATAGGATTATGGTAATTTACCAAGACAATACCTTATAAAAAGTGAACACTGGAGGATAACCAACCATTGTTTCAGTGCATTTAGAAGTTTGCTGGTAACATTCACAGTACAGGCACGTCACACGAACTACAGGGCGTATCTTACTTGGTCTCTCGCATCGATGACTGCATTGTCCATTGATAAATGGATGAAGCGCCAGATGATCTGTGGACCAAAAAATATCCAATACATGCTTCCAAAGTATATAAATAAGAGGCCAATGGACTGCATTAGAAAAGTGTGGTATGTTACCTACAGTATATACTTTTATAAACTGGGTGACTGTCAGCAACCATTGGTTCTGTGCAAACGGTAAAATGAGGGGGGAAAAAGATAAATAAACTATATACACACAATGCAAATTATGAATGGAGTCGATACAGCTAGATCGCTAACATAACGTCTCATCTGCAAGTGGTCCAAACATGCCTATGCAATATCGACAACCGTGGCCCAAATACATGTGTTCAACGCATTTGTCTTGTACAGAAAACAGTGCAACTACCCATACACTATACTATACTACTCTCAGCTAGCTATACTATGTACCGGTACACATGGTTCTGTCTGTATCACACAATGATGGATTATTTAGAAGTAATCTGTACTTCTGTGTGCCGGATTATTTAGAAGTAGTCTGTACTTCTGTATGACAACTAATAAAGAAACTATTTAGAGAAATCCCTCTTTGTGTGGTACAGAGCGAAGCATTCGTCACGATGCAGGGGGACTTTGCACGATGTGCAAAAATATCTGGTCTCACTCCTGATGCCACGCCTACTGCAGACCCGACATTTCCTACACGGTAGCTTTCGCTTGGGGGTGGCTTTGTATGCAACCATTACATGCTTTACAAAGCCACCCACTAATCTGCTCTGCGGGTCCCCCAGTGGGGCCCTAGGGTCGTCACGCCCCACCTGCTCAGCCCCTGCCTCCTCCTCATCCCCACCCCCTGCCTCCTCCCCTGCCTCCTCCCCTGCCTCCGCCTCCGCCTCCATCTCCGCTGTCACCCCAGGAATCTTCTTCTCCAGACCATCTGTGTAGGTCCGCGCCACAGCCCTGGTGAACCGGAAGAGGTTGTAGTAATGCCCTTGTGGGTGCTTTTTTTTGTACAAGACAAAAGCGTTGAACATACATATTTGGATCAGATACATCACAAACTTTTTGGTCCACTTTCCAGTCTTACGTGTAACCGGATAGTACGAGATGTTCTGATCCAGCTGATCGACGCCGTTCATGAATTTATTGTACGACATGATTGATGACGGCTTGAGCATCTCCACCCTCAGCGCTTTGCCCTTCTTCTGCTTCTTCGACACCATCGCCATTTCCATGGTGTCCTCGTGGTAGCTGCTGATGGTCTTCACAATCCTCTTATCGCGCCATGCCACGATCAGGACCTCCTTGTTGTTGACCGCAATGCGCTCCCCCACACCGATGTCACGTTTGGTCACGTTCTTGATGATGGCTGGCTCCCCCCGGTGCTTCCTGAGGGTACCACAGACGTCGGTCCTCAACTGTCGGAGCCTGGCGGACATACGTACCGAGTTGTAGAAATTGTCCATGTACAACGTATATCCGGCCCCAGACAGACGTCCAAGCAGACCGACGACGTGTCCCCCAGGAGCGAGCCTTCCCGACAATATGGCTTAAATGCAAAGCAATATCCTGTGCGTGATTCGCACAGGAAGTACGACTTGATGCCATAGCGGGTGGGCTTGTTGGGGTTGTAGACCCGGAAGGTCAGGCGGCCTCGCCATGCCATCACCCCCTCGTCAATGGCGAGCTCACGTTCAGGCTGGTACAGGTCCTTGCACCTCGCGTTTACATGGTCGACTACAGGGCGTACTTTACACAATTTGTCTCTAACTTCCAGGGATGTATTGTCCGCAAAGTGGAGGAATCGCCAGATCAATTGAAATCAGAAAAGCATCAGCCAGGAACAGATCCATCCATTTTGCAGGCCGGTACGATTTGAGTGCCGCGGCATCCTGGAGCAACCCCGGTTGGGCTGTGAAGGGGATCCTGTGAGGCACCCAGCCCTCACGAGACCAGGCATTCTCCTCTTCCTGACGGATCGCAGCCCTGCTCTTCGCTCCTCCGCGTTGCACGCCACGACCTGTCAATTATACAAATATACTATAACACCCCTACTGTAGACAAACATTCATATGCCACGTAGTTACAAACTGTGTGTGAGTGAATGAGTGAGTGTGTGTGGGGTTCAGATGTCAGAGCTGGACGTGGTGTGGGGGTCAGAGGTCAGAGCTGGAAGTGGTGTGCAGAGTGAGGCCAACTTACCGTTCTTAGATGTGCGTTTCCGCCCTGCAACGGGTTCCGGCAAGTCCAGACTAGCATCCAGTTCTAGAATCACATGATGTAATACATTACACTAGGGCAACGTATTGTCATTGTATTTACATGATATTTATATATATATATAGCATTATGTGTTATATTTTATGTACAATTACCTGCAGGAGTAGAATGTGATCCTATGTCGTTGCCAGTCTCTGCGTCACTCTCTGCAGGGTCTGCGCCAGAATCTGAATTGGATTAAATTCATTCAGTAAGTAAGTCTCATAAAACACAATAGTAATACATTTACATACATAAATGTAGTTAGTACATACCCAAGCATGTTGGTGTATCAGCCCCGGACTCGGTGTCAGATCCTGTAATGAACACAAAATAAATCAGCGGCCATTGTACATCAAAGCATGGAGTAGGGCCTCTTTTTGTGTGTGTGTGTGTGCTGTAATCAATGATATTGGGACTATGCTAAATGAAATAGCATCGATTACAACACACACACACACACACACACACACCACATCAAAGGCATGAACCCTCTCAAACACCTTTGAATTATGGCGAGGCCTGCATATCACACACCACACACACACACAAGCCCTTGTAAAAAAAAAGAGAGGCCCTACTCCATCTCACTTCAAACAGGCCTACAGGCCATGCACCCCAACTTAGCACATGGTGGCATGCACAGCATGCAACTATATCACTTACATTGATAGCTACACACATCAAAGGGCGTGCACCTACACACACACACACACACACACACACAACAAAGGCTGTGCACCCCAACTTAGCACATGGTGTCCTGCACAGCATGCAACTATATCACTTACATTGATAGCTACACACATCAAAGGGCATGCACCTACACACACACACAACAAAGGCTGTGCACCCCAACTTAGCACATGGTGTCCTGCACAGCATGCAACTATATCACTTACATTGATAGCTACACGCATCAAAGGGCGTGCACCTACACACACACACACACACACAAGGCCATGCAACCTAACGTGTAGCACATGGTCATCAACTATCGATTTGAACATGCACGTAAAACAATATTCACATAAACATGACGTACCATTGCCCCCTCGACCACCACCGCGTCCCACGTCTGACTCGTGCGATGAATCAGACCCATAACACCTCCGACCCAAATCGAGATCATCGTCAGATGACTCCGGAGCTATAATATAATAAATGCATATCGGCGTTGGTTTGGCGAACTAACGTTACATATTCACAGTATACAATGAATCAATTAGCGTTAGGTAAATCATCAAATACACGTTTCACACACACACACAATCACATATAATAAATGCATATCGGCGTTGGTTTGGCGAACTAACGTTACATATTCACAGTATACAATGAATCAATTAGCGTTAGGTAAATCATCAAATACACGTTTCACACACACACACAATCACATATATATAAGACCGTGTAATTACCTGGTGGTTCCCAATCGGCGCTCCCATCAGATTCATGGGTGGTCGAATCGCTGTCCGCTGACTCGGATGAAGAAGCTATGACCACAGCGGCAGCCTTCCTCTTCCTCGAACTGCGTCGGGGAGAGCCGCTCCCGGTCCCGGGGCGAGACGCGTTGCTGGGCCCAGCAACGGTCTCACGGCTCTCTCCGATCGGAGCTACCAAAGTCGTTGGTGCTGCTGCTGGAGCTACCAAAGGTCCGGTCGTTGGTGCCGCTGCTGGAGCTACCAAAGGTCCGGTCGTTGGTGCCGCTGCTGTAACCGCGGGTCCAAACGCCAGCTTCGTTTGAACAAACCGATCCGCTGTCGGTTCGTCGCCTCTCTTACCTACACTACGTCTCCTCATACTGAACTAATAATCTAAATGGAACTACTAACTGATCAAACTACTATTACTACTACTGAAATATACTACCTAGACTACACACTAATCCCTCACAATAGTACTACTACTTAGCACGACTAAGTACTTTCTAAAGCACAGCTGAAACCTTACAATTATTCTGATACTACCACTATACTGTATAACACTATAAATATAGACTATAGGCTGATCTCAATTCAAATATCTCTCTCAATCTCTCTCTCTCTATCGCTCTATCTATCTCTCTCTCTCTCTCTCCCTCCAAAACCTTGTCGATTCTGGGATCGCGCAAACTTTTTATACCTGTGGTCACATTGGCCAGGTATGCTGGCCAAACAAATGCCAGATTCATTGTGGGGTACAATATTCACCCTCATGTGATAGTGTTAGAAAATAGGGGGACACTGCCACCTAGTGTAATTTGAGAGGAAATGCAGTTTCCTGTTCAAACTTTCTGCCAAAAGCTCCGCGGTGAAGTTCAGACGGGGAAAATCGAAAAAAGATGTAAACAGATCAAAGACGCTGTAAAGCGTCTTCGGCAACTTGAGCATGGCCGGGAATGACGCTGTAAAGCGTTTCCCGGCACCCAAAGTGTTAACAGATTGCAGAATGGGTACAGTAGCATACAGTACAGCTCAATACATACAATTATTAAGGGGATGCAGACCAGAGAAAGACTTTCGTCTTAATTGTTTACATCAGGGTCCCCCATTTTCAATTCATCATGTGTGTGTCATTATAACCGTGCTGTAATATGAATGCCTTTATTAGTTGTGTTCGATTGGCTATAATATGATTTTTAGAGGCATCTATTTTGAATGAATGAATGAATGAAAACTTTATTTAACAGATTGCAGAATGGGTACAATACAGTATGGCTCAATACACACAATTGTTAAGGGGATGCAGACCACAGGGTATCTGCAGGTTTAGCCCAGTCAGATTTAATGCTTTTTAAGACTTTTTAATGCCACTCAGAATTAAATTTAATACCAATTTCACAATAACAAAATGACAAAAATCATGCAACGACACCAATTAGTTTAAGTTTAGGTACACATTGGTCCAAAGATGTTTATTAAAACATAACTTGGAAACTTAAAAATCTTGAACTTAAAGGAGTAACTGGATTGGATGAATTTCAACAAAGGGGTGACCAAACATAAATAGCAAATATAGCTATACAAAATATACCAGGGGCCAAGCAGCAAGTGCAACAGCCACTGTCAGAACACATAACTATTACCACCCTCCCCAGGGTATCAAAAAAGTCAACCAACAAACAAGATTCTTGTGCCGGATCTCCTCTCTGGTAAACAAGAATACCCTGAAGACTCTAACAGGAGCACTCATTCAAGGGTACTACGACTATGCTTGCACCTCATGGTACCAAAGCACCTCAAAGGCCCTAAAAACAAGATTACAAACATCACAAAACAAACTGGTCAGACTACTGCTTAACCTCACTCCTAAAACCCACTTTACCCCTGCCCACATTCAAAACCGCTCTAAAAGAGCACCTACGGGAGGCTGCAATTAGAAACTGGGCACCGTAAATTTCCAACCCCCCCCCCCCCCCTAATGTACAGTCTCCTCCCCATCATATGTATATATTTTCTGTTAGGATCTCTGGGTAACAGTACTGTATATTTGCATATCGTATGTCACAATTGTAACACTACAGTACTATATAGTATACCTGTATGTCATGTATGTCGCTATGCCATAAATGTCATGATGTCATGTATGTTGAGTATGTCATAAATGTCATGTCACTATAATTGAAAATGGGGGACCCTGATGTAAACAAGACACACGTATTGTACCCATTCTACAATCTGTTAAATAAAGTTTTCATTCATTCATCCAGTTGTTTTGTTTTTGTGGTTTTGGTTGAATGAATGAATACTTTGTTTAACAGATTGCAGAATGGGTACAATACAGTACGGCTCAATACACACAATTGTTAAGGGGATGCAGACCAGAGAAAGACGTTTGTCTTGTTTACATCAGGGTCCCCCATTTTCAATTCATAGTGACATTTATGACACTCAACATGCATGACATTTATGGCATAGGGACATACAGGTATATAGTACTGTACCGTTACATTTGTGACATATACGATATGCAAATATACAGTACTGTTACCCATAGATCCTAACATACATGGGAGGATACTGTACGTCATTAGGAGGGGGTGGGTGGGAGGAAAAAATACATAGTGGGTGAAGCTCTCATCGAACATAAACACAAACGTGTCCTTGTTTACATCCGTGAATAGATTATTTTCAAGTTAAGACCTCAGCTTCAAGCTTTGGCATGGAGCCGAATGTTATCCGGACTTCTGTTGGTGCAGATGTTATAGTCCTACCTGAGATGGCGCAGCTGGTGTGGAGGCAGGGGCCGAAAATAAATGCGAAATAGTAGTTTGCAGGCGGTTTTTGCAGAGCGCTCAGCATGTGCGACGCGACTGCTTTTTTTTTTTGTTGCAGCGGGGCTTGTAATGGTCTTTGACTGGGACCAACCATCGCGCAAACAGTGGATTGTCGAGCCAGTTCTCGTTAAATTGGCACTTTCCCATATTAACGAGTGCAAATGCTAAACTAAACTAAACGTAACGTTAGTGTTATCGCTTCGCCTTGCTAACGTTAGCTAGACTCCGTTGCTGAAATGGTTCCCCGGCCAACACATTACACAAGGAGTTGTGTTGGTTCCGCCCCATTCCGGTCTGCGTGATTCTACAACACGGTCAATGAAAAGTCAAACTTTATCTCCCGTTAACCGTTTTCCCCCAGATTTCATAATAAAACATAAGATGACATGGCATTTTATCTTTCCTTTCTATGGCATTTTTAAGACCTCTGAAAATGGATTTATGACATTTTAAGACAAACTAAGGCCTTAATTATTGATAAACAAATTTAAGACCTTTTAAGACTTTTTAAGGATCCGCAGACACCCTGAGACCAGAGAAAGACGTTCGTCTTGTTTACATCAGGGTCCCCCCCTGTTGTTGTCGGTATTAGCCTAATAATACCGACAACAAAATAGATGCCTCTAAAAATCATATACTATTAGGTAGCCTATATGAATTACATATAATAGCAGCCATAGCCTACATTATGCAACAGTAACTTGCGCATACCAGTGTATGCGACGGACCAGTGTATACCTTATATCATATCATATTCATATAATAGTTTACTCTGAGTCTATCAGCATACCAGCATGTAATACGTTCTGAGTGTGTATCTACCTCAACTCCTTATTAAATTTGCGCATAGATTGCAGAAATACGGGGACGTTTTGATTTATATTAAAAGGCTTTGACATTGTAAAACTAAATACGTGGAATTATGTAAGCATAATACAAGTCATATCACCCACACGATATATGCTCTGTGTCCAGAGCATGTATGCTTTTCATTCATTTAAGACACATTATTGCAAGGGTTTTGTAATACACATACACCCTGGTCTCATTGCAATGCGTTTTTTATTCTTTCTTATACAGTAGGAAGGGGAAGAACACTATATCGTGGGTGTTCATATGACTTGTATTCTGCTTACAGCTTCGAAATTCCACTTGTTTCGTTTAACGTAAAGCCGTTTAAATATAATCAAAACGTTCCCGTGTTTCTGCGGTCTGTGCGCAAAATAATAACAAGTTGAGTTACGCGGAGCGCAGTCAGTCAGTACACCCCGTATATTCCGATAGCGATAACGCTATATAAACCATGCTGCATTCATTCGGAGATAAAGACCTATTATTCCAAATGCTATTTATAGGGTTTTGACCATAATTACACTACTGTTGCTATTTTACAATGAACTATAATGAATTACGGTTCATACAGAACATGCCAGTGTTGAAACTAATGCACAGAAGCTTATTTCCTTGTTGTAATAATATATTCTACCAACGGGCGCCAGCTACGCATGGTCCGACCTGTGCTTAAATATACGCACAAAGTCAAGCACAAGTTCAAATTGATAAATCCCACACTTTGCTTAGAAATGATCGTACGCACGGGTTACGCACATATCTGTGCGTACGCCACGTTGATAAATGGGGGCCCTGGTCATTGTGAGAGAGGTAGAGCTTTACCTTTGCCAAGAGCCTCACCTGAAAAAAGGAGCCTTTTACTACAGACCCAATCTGTCTGTCAAATTTTAGATCACTGTCAAAGGTGACACCAAGGCTTTTTATAAATTTTCATTTTTTGGCATCGAGCATAGAGTGTGCAAATGTTCTATCTGATCATGTTGTAATGTCACTTTTAGCTGTAATGTCTTTGTATTTGTTGAGTAACTCTGTGTTGCTGCTGTTCTTCAAACCGGGTTAAATAAATATAAAAAATTATATATATTTAAATTTTAAACTCCTCAAAAAGAAATTGGAAACGTTATTTCGGTCGATTATTCCTCCCCTTTAATACCAATCGTTATTGTATTTTATATCATTGGAAAGCCTGATTAGTCACCTTTACAACAAGGTACAACTTGTAAGGAACATGCAATATTCTTCTATTGGTATTCACTCTCGTTTTGAGTTGCTTGGTGGATTGGATGATTGCACTCTCCCACAGTAATAAGAAAAAAAAACACATATTGGCCATTTTACACTTTATTCATTTTACACTGTCAGGGACCTGTGTGGAAGATCCATATGCAGTCACAACAGCTTGGCACCTCCTCCTCATGCTGGTCACCAGCCTGGTCACACACTGCTGTATGAGTCTCAACCAGGATTTGCTGCAAGTCAGCCAACATGGTTGCGTTGGTCACTCTGGCACGCCCAAGCTGATCCCACGTACAGCACGCCCAAGCTGATCCCACATACAGCACGCTCAAGCTGATCCAATCCACCAAGCAACTCAAAATGAGAGTGAATACCAACAGAAGAATATTGCAGGCTTTTTTGGCAAAGAAATTTGAGCCGCTGCCCACACGGTTAGCTGTGTTGCTCATTCCAGGAATGCATGCTCCTTACAAGTTGTACCTCATTGTAAAGGTGACTAATCAGGCTTTCCAACTATATAAAATACAATAACAATTGGTATTATTAAAGGGGAGGAATAATCGACCAAGATAACGTTTCCGAACCTTTTTTGAGGAGTTTATATAACCCAATGGTGACCCAGAGCAGAGTCAACTAATACAGATAGTTTTCTTTTTACCGTTCTCTCTCCATCTGGTGAAGCCTGTCGTTCTTGATGGCCTCGATGACCATGTTTGCGTGGGTGTCGTCCTGAAAGAGAACATTCAATAATTTCCAACAGGTTCAGTCAGTAGGGGAGTCACAAGAATAAGCGACAGGGAAGCAGCAAGGTTTGAACTCTGTGCTTTATGCAGGTCAGGCGATACAGACCACTAGCCTAGCTTAAAACTACAGCTAAGCTAGTGGTCCGTATCCGCTTCCAGTCATTTGTGCTAAGCTAGGCTAGCTTGCAGCTGGATAGCTTTCTACTGAACTCACAGAGAGGAGACTGGTACTGGTATCTATGTTCTCGTCTGACTCTGGAGAAGATGGTAAGATAATTTCCCATAATGTTGGCGTGTTCCTTTAAAAGAAGTGGTGGCCTAATGAACAGACTTTTTGTAAAGGAAGATAAATAGTCTGTGTGCATGTACAACTGTGTCCAGTCCACACCCTTCCCATTCACACACTCACATTAGGGGCGATGTACTTGTCCTCCTCGTCGATGCCCAGAGGGACACAGATGAGCTTGTGGAAGGCCTTCTTCATCCTCTCCTGGTCTCCGATGGCGTAGTAGCACAGGATGAGGTTGAAGCCCGTCTTGATGTTGGGGCTCTCGCTCATGATGTGCTCGAAGGACGTGATGGCGTCAGAGTACTGGCCCATGCGGATGAAGACCACGCCGATGTTATGCATGATCTTGATCCTCATCTCCTTGTGGGCGTTGGAGATCTGGTCCAGGGCCATGCGGTACAGCTTGACGGCCTTGGGGTAGTTCTTCTGCTTCAGGTAGATGTTGGCCATGTTGACTTTCAGTCTGCCTGAAGAGGCAAAGGGGACACATGGGGCATTAATTACATTCGATTAGATTAAAATGTATCGTCATCATACATCACAAGTACACAATTAAAAAGGTTTAGCATCCAACCAGAGTGCAAATGTCACAGTAAAGTGCAATAGTAATATACAATGTACAGGTGATTAAACTTGGTATAAAATATATAAATAATAAATTAGTACTACTGGGTGTATGAGTTATAATACCAATTTGTACAGTGATACAGGTATAAAGACAGTATGGTAGTAGTCATACTGGCCAGCAGCATAACTAGTAGAGTAGGTAAGGCATATGTACAGATATAGATCTAGTATCTACAGATATATAAAAGGATTATGTGCAGGTATATATATACGGACAGGTGGATAGATATACGGTGAGAATAAATATATATACGTGGTATATACAGCATTATTGTACATGCTATCATACAGAGTTATATGGGTTATATGCAGGTGAATAGGAAGATTATATGCAGACAGATATGGATATGTATATATGCTGTAAATATAAATATTAATTAACATAGGTCTTGTTATACAGTGAACTCCAGAAGTGTTTTGAGTGACACGTCGTTTGATGCTTTGACAGCTGTGCCGTTATTACTTCAATTACACAATAACTATGAGGTTAATTACAAACGGTCAGCTTCAGTCTTGTTCACCACATATGGATACAAAAAGAAATACCCTTAACACTAGCACAGCCGACAAGGGGTCAAATGACCCCTAGGCATTTTCAATAAATGTATCCTCGTCACTCGGTCGAGCTCCAGCTCTGTCACTCAATGACTTTTCCTAAAAGTACCCGTTTTATATGGCACGGTTTCTGAAATTTCCAAATGACTTCAGGAAAATGTAATTAGAACGTTATTCCATATGGAATATATATGTAGAAAGTCACAGCACTTTGCGAGCGTATAGTGTAGGGGTGGCCAACCCATGGCTCGCAAGCCGCATGTGGCTCTTTGCCCATCAATGTGTGGCTCTTCCATCAAAAATAAAATAAAAAATAATAATATTTTTTATCCATTATAATTTTTTTTTTTTTTTTTTTTTTTGTCACTCAAACCTGTGGTAAACCTCACTGTTTATCTTTCTCATATTTCTCATATAAGCTGTGGGGTCATCTGACCCCTTCCGGCGGGAATCAGTGACATTTTCTCCATGGCTGTTCTAGTGTTAAATTCACATCCAAAGTAGTATGGAACGAAAACACACAATCAGCATGCTCTTTGCAATATAGCTTAAGTTAAATTCAGATTCAGATTCAGATTCAGACAACTTTATTGATCCCGCGTGGGGCAATTCATATTTGCAGCTTCACCAACGAGCAACAAAGACAAACAAACAACAAAACATCTCAACGACAGCACGGCAAAAAAAAAGAGAAACACTCCATGTGATACACAATCCAGCAAAGTAAAAGTAAAAACAGACAACCAAGTGCAAAAGGCTACTTAAAATGACTACTGTCAGTGTTTAAAAGTCTGATAGCCGAGGGGACAAAAGATTTGGCGTAGCGGTTGGTCCTACTTGGTGGGACGTCATAACGGCGGCCAGAAGGCAACAGTGAAAACCGCTGAGACAGAGCATGGAGGGGTTGATTAGTGATGCTCGTCCCCTTCTTGACCACCTGGTCCGTCCAGAGAGAACATAGTTTCGGAGCACACTTTCACTATGTACTGTAGGCTGTTCCTATCTTTAATGGACAGGCCACTGAACCAGCAGATAAAAGAAAAAGTTAGGAGGCTTTCAATAAAAGAACTATAAAAAGTGCTTAGGATCTTCGCACTAACATTAAAAGAGTTCAGCTTTCTCAGCAGGTAGATCCTCTGCTGACCTTTTTTAACAATAGACTCTTTAACAATGTAATGAATTAGGGCGGCTACGTGGTGCAGTGGGCAAGGCGCTCACCACAAATACTGGAGACGCTGGGTTCGCCTGTTCGAGCCCAGCGCTCCACATTGCTTTCAGTTTAGCTGGTCGTCCGTACTAATATACACATTGGCAGTATTAGGGGGTGGGAAACTGATGGGTGGGGATCGGGCGTTGTGGACAGCGACTCCTACAGGTCGGTTGGTGCGCCTGCGCAGTAGAATCAGGAAGCGATGGGGGCGGCGCCCTTCCAAAGCACAGACCCCTGACGCTGAAAGATCGCGCCGCGCAGGTGAAAAGATGCGACTGCTGTTACCTCGAGTATCTATGTATGACTTAGTCCACATTGCAGCCGGCTTGTGGGAGGCAAGAAACAGCGTCCGTGACAGGGGAGGGTTGAATTTGATGATACGAAATTGGGATGGGAGAAAAATAGAAAATGGGAGAAAAAGTGGATAAAAAAAAAAACAATGTAATGAATTTGTTGGCATAGTACATTAAACACTTAAATATTATACTAAATGCTACTTTCTATAAACGTATCTTTAAATACAGTATTAAAGGAGGGATTACAAAATGAATACCTCTTCTACCTAATTTTTGCATTTAGTACATTTTAGTTTTGTATATTGTACATTTTGTATATTGTTTGGAGCACAATCTCAGGAGGGTCATACAGAACCAAGCATTTAACTAAAATAGCTTATGTGACAAATAAAACAAAACTTGAACTTGAAACTTGATCTTGGCTTGTGTGACTGGTTAAAGTGTTTTTTAAATGAGAACATAATTGTGATAGTGAATGCTATCACATGCTAAACTTACAGTAGCCATCTTCTCTCAGTCCCACCCACCTGCATTACTGAACATCTTGTTCTTCACGATGACCTGGTAGGTGTTCAGGGCCTCTGGGTACATTTCATTGTTAGCAAACTGGTTAGCAAGGTTGAAAAGTACCTGAGTAAAAAAGATAAACATGTACAGTATATTACAAAAAGATACAGTATATTACAAATGGATGCAGTATATTACAAAAAGATACAGTATATTACAAATGGATACAGTATATTACAAAAGGATACAGTATATTACAAGAAAAGACAGTATATTACAAAAAGATACAGTATATTATAACTGTAACAGTTTAATTTAATTTAATTTAATTAGTTTAATTTGTCTTGGTTAGCTAGAACAATCCACGTTCTAACAGGCTAACACACAGGGTACACAACAGAGAACATCTCACATACAAAGACCTATACAACATATAACTTATGTATACCCAAAAACATTTTCTAAATTGCACTTAACATATGTGCATATAGGTTGTGGTCTAAGTATGTCTACTCTGTTGTGCTGTAGTCTAGTAGACTGACGTTACTTACAGAGTAGGTGAGGTCCAGATTGATGTTATCTGCGTTGCCTGACTGTTCCCTCTGTCTCACCAGCGCTCTCTCCTTCTTCCCTGCCTCCTTTGCCTTCTCAAGAGCCTGTGATGACACACACACACACACACACACACACACACACACACACACACACACACACACACACACACACACACACACACACACACACACACACACACACACACACACACACACACACACACACACACACACACACACACACACACACACACACACACACACACACACACACACACACACACACACACACACACACACACACACACACACAAGCCTGTGATGACATGCACACACAAGAGCCTGTGATGACATGCATACACACAAGAGCCTGTGATGACATGCAAAACCACAAATGCGTCAAGTTACTTCCGCTCCATAAATAAATAGGTTTTACAGATTTTGCCAAATTACTAAGACCCTATTTACATCCAATATTGTATTTTTTTTTAATCAATCAAATGCTTAAAAAAAAAAAACTGTACTTTTGGATCCTAATGAATGTTAAATATCAAAGTGAATCTTAGATGTTCTGTTTCTATAGAGTCCAATGAGAGCAGAGAGTCTGACCAGCTGAGAGGCTCCCAAACTGTGAGCCATGCAGCTCTCCTCTATCAGGTCATTCACTTTCTTCTCCAGAATCTTGATCTTCTCCTCCGGCCTAAAAGGACACAGAGACATTAGAATCATAATATCCAACATCACCATTTTACTAGAAGACAAGATTCTTCTTCTTCAGGGGAAAGACACAAAAATTATCTTGAGAATAGTCTGGAGAAAGAGACTACTGTTTAATTTAAGACTGAGATAACAACTTACGTGTCCTCGTTCTTGGCCTCCAGAGGGGGTGCAGGTCCTTTAGACTGGCCCAGGGGGTCAAAGGCTGAACCTAAACATGGGCAGAGAGTTTTTAGACCATCTGAGCTGCAGAAGTTTCTTCCAGGGTCTTTTTACTTCTTACAAGTCAACTTTTAGGCGAATGAGAAGAAAATCCCATTGACGTCCATACTTTTTTAATACTGTCCAATACAATTCAATGTATTCTGTATTCATTGTGGAACTAACTTTACCATGGGAGGCTGCAGTTGGTGAAGCATATGAACGTAAACGACTGAAGTACTCCAACATAGCAGCCGAGGCAGAACAACGCGGCTGGCGTGCCCAGGTGCTTCCGGTTGAGGTTGGATCTAGAGGATTTGTTGCCATGTCCACAACCAAGCTTCTTAAGGGGATGGGAGTGCGAGGACAGGCGTTCCGACAAGCTGTCAAAACACTGTCAGAGGCTGCCAAACGAAGCAGCAGATGGATTAAGAGAAAGGACCCCAACTAGGCTGCAAAATGACCATCGAGGGGTAAAAGCAGAGGGGGGCACAGCTGGGACGCCAGGTGTTGCCGTTGAGCCCTTCGGAGGTGTCGTGGGCCTGTCAACGAAACACCAATGAAGGAGGGTGCCCACCTGAAGACCCCAGTGAAGCTTACCACTACCCCATTCAATAAAAAGTGCTGATTATCTAAGCCAAAGGGATTGTAATATCTAGTCATATAAGCTCAACCAATAGTCTGACTAGGTTCCAGATCATTAGGGGGCAACGTCAGCTGTCAATTATGATAAATAAATAAAAAAGTATACAAATTTGAAATAATTAGACATAAAAGGTTTCTGCAGGACACCAATGTTCTGCTTTGCAATGCTGATATTGACGACTTATTTTTTTTTATCCACTTTTTCTCCTTATTTTTCAATTTTTCTCCCATCCCAATTTCGTGTTTCCAATTCCCCCCTCCCCTGTCTTGAACGTTGCTCGACTATGCCCCCCACTGGTCGGTTGTAGGGAGGATAGAAGCCTTGCATCACGTGTCCCCTCCGGTACACGAGGAGGCAGCCTGTCACATCTTTTCACCTGCCAGCACGGACTCTCAGTGGCGAGGTGTAACGCATGGGAGGCTCACACTACCCCTGCTACTTCCTGTCTCTGCTGTGCAGGCGTCTCCCAACCGACCTGTAGGAGTCGCTGTCCACAGCGTCCAAATCCCCACCCATCGACTTCCACCCTCTAACTCTGCCAATGAGTTAGTATGACGGCTGGCCCAAGCCGGAGGCAATGCTGACACCCGGATTCGATACCGGAGTCTCTTGCATTGGTGACGAGCGCAATCTCCGCTGCGCCACCCAGCCGCGATATTGACGACTTCTGACAGATAATCCGTACTGACGCTGATGATTAATCATTACTCTTACCTACCTACACACTTCCCCTAAACTGTTAAACAACACTCACCTCTAGTCAGATTATGATGATTGATTGTTACTCTTACCTACCTACACACTTCCCCTAAAATCTGTTAAACAACACTCACCTCTAGTCAGATTATGATGATTGTTACTCTTACCTACCTACACACTTCCCCTAAACTCTGTTAAACAAGACTCACTGCTAGTCAGATTATGTTGATTGATTGTTATTCTTACCTAGTACCTACACACTTCCCCTAAACTCTTCTAAACAACACTCACCTCTGGTCAGATTATGTTGATTGATTGTTATTCTTACCTACCTACACACTTCCACTAAACTCTGCTGAACAACACTCTCCTCTGGTCAGATTATGGTGATTGATTGTTACTCTTACCTACCTAGAAACTTCTAAACAACACTCACCTCTGGTCAGGGATGAAGTGTATCCTGCTGCTCTGACTGCTGTCATTGGCCTGGCTGTTCCATCCTGACACACACAAAACAAAACAAAAAAATATAATACTTACTGATACCGATAGCCGAGCCTGCATGCTTCATTTTGCTACATGCTTTTATTTTCACAAAACAGAGTTGCCATATACTGTAACATTGTGAAGATATTGTTTCCAAAATAGTTGCACAATATTACCCACGCAGAGACTCAAATTAGATTATATTAGATTATATTTATTCGTCATTGCACAGGGTACAAGTACAGAGTACAACTAAATTAAGTTTGTATCCAACCAGAGGGCAAAGGGGCAGTAAAGTGCATTGTAGTGTACTGTAGTGTAAATGTATAACTTCTGTATATATATATATGAAAAACTATGGAGTAAATATACTAAGCTAATGTATGTATACAATTATTATATACAGTGGTACGAGTATGAACACACTATGGTTCATATAACCAATCTAGCCAGTGTTACAAATATATATACATATATTATATATACAGATATAGATATATATATACAGTGTGTACAATGTTATTATACAGTGTTATATGGATAACATAAATGCACACATACAGGAACAATCTGTGGTTGCAGATAAAGATGAGGTATAAATAACGTTTGAGGCTGTAATGATGTTAATAGATAATGATGTAATGATGTTGTATCATGTCGGTCAGGGAAAGATAAAAAAGAAAAGGGATGTAGCTTTGAATCATAACCTCCATAATCATACAGGACGCTCTCACCTGCACAGCTCCAGTCATGGGTCGACCCAGTGAAGAGGCCAGAGGCACCCTGGCCTGGAAGATACAACAGATGTATTGATCATTTTCACTAATGTTGTGAAACGGACAACCAGTTGTGGGGGAAAAAACATGTTCATCAAAATTCAACAAAATAAAAAAATATCTATTAGTAAACTTTTTCAATCCGTTGATTCATCAATTTAGTCTTTCTTCAAACATATCCAAGTTTGAGACACTTGAGCTCATAAACTATAGAAGCGCAGAGTCTTTGTTTAATATTGCCGTTAACACTGCACTCCCTGCTAAATCTGTTCTCTATCTCAGTGGTTCCCAAAGTCGGGGTGGGTCGCCAGATGATTTTTTTTTTTAAAGTACAATTTTTTATTTTTTTTTGTCAGGCCACTGAACTTAGAAGCAGGCCAGGGCAGTGTTTCTAGTTGCAGCAGCGCAATAGTTAGATAACCTATGTGGGGAACAACCAGGAGATCACTGCAACTCACACAAGTTGAAGAACTATCTCTCTCTCTCTCTCTCTTGCTCTCACACACACACACACACAAAAGGAGCCGCATGTGATTGGTGGAGGCGGGACCCTTACAAAAAACTGTTGTTGCTAATCATTGACACATATATGCCATCACACACACTGGCATTTAAAGGGTTAGAATTATAAAATTAATATGTGGTGTTATGATCGGGGCTGAAGTTGAATAAAAGATTGTATTATTTTGTATTATTTTCAATCTGACATTACAAAAAAACTGAAAATCCATCAAAATCAGTGTTGTTGCTAATCATACATATGCTAGCCTGTTTTTTAACAATAATTTGTGATGCCATCACAAACACTGGCATTTAAAGGGTACAAATAAAAAAAATCCTGCACCAGAATGCAGGAAATGAAGTCTTTGTAACAAGAAATGTCCTGGTGGGGGACCCCCAGACCCCCTGCTTAAAAAGTGGCCTGACTGGGGCTATATTTTGCACTATATTTCCTGGCCTGAATGATTTCCCCAGTCCGGCCCTGGTTAAAAGCCTCCAATGCTTATTAGTGTGTGTGCGTTTGAACGTGTGCATGTTTCAACCATACATTTCCATTTATTAAAAAAAATTTTTTTTACCTCCTATAATAGTGGGGGTCGCGGCTCTCTGACCCCGTTATTTTTGGGTCGCGGCCTGAAAAGTTTGGGAACCCCTGCTCTATCTGATTGTTTTTAGATCACACATAGAATACAAACATACAACCATATTGATTGAATCTCTCCTGACACGTTTCAAATGAGTTCGCGTCACACTTTCTCAGCCTTGGCTTGTTCTGTCTCAGAGAATGGTGCCTGACTCTCTAAATACATGCATTACATTTACATTCACATTTTGTCATTTAGCTCAGGGGTTCCCAAACTTTTCAGGCCGCGACCCAAAAATAACGGGGTCAGAGAGCCGTACAACTCTATCAGCTGAGTAACAATGTTCATCAAAGTGTTGGTTAGTATATTAGGACAAGTGCATGACAGTAAGGTTAGTTAGGGTTAGATATATATTTTATATCATTATGCATTAATGATCAACCAAAGATTCACACCTTCTACCAAAAAGTCATACCCTCTACCAAAGATGAATACCCTCTACCAAAGATCCATACCCTCTACCAAAGATCCATACCCCAAAGATCCATACCCTCTACCAAAGGTCTTCTGTTTTGTTACAACTAGTAGTTTCAAGAAGCTCTTCTGTTCCATGACCTTTTAATAAAACAGTACCATGATGAAGGTAAAACAGTGCATCCTGGGCTAAGTTCCATGGCAACTAGGCATCTCGCGAGTCGTGTATCATTGCAGGTATGTTACCTAGCGATTTCAGTGATTGACATTTTCAAAGGTTTGACCATAGTTAAAGGTGGAGGAGCCGGAAAAAAAGTTTTTTTGAGCAGCCCTCAATCCAATGTTAGGTCCCTAGATTGGCCATCAGTCATCAAAACGTTGAGAACCCCTGGTTTACATCAAAAGCAACACTTTTCTTGATCTTACTCCAAAAGAAGTCCCTATAGGCCGACCTCCGACAGCAGTGCCAGGAAACTTGGCAGTCATCTGAAAAAAGAAAAGACTGATGTTAAATTGAAAAGCGAACACAAACCTGAGTGTTTACTCTTTCTCTCTCACTGTTTCAAAACAAAAACAACTCCTTGAATAGGTCAGTTTACTAGCTTGCTACTTACTGGAGGTCTTCTTCCATGACTTGTCCTCACTGCTTGCTGGAAACCAGCATCATTGTCAAGCTCCTGTAAAATATAAAAATGTGTTAATTAAACTAAAGGAAAAACCTGTAAGGCAACCATAAAGAGCAAATAAAAGCATGAGTGAAGTGTGAACTGTGTGAAGTCAGCTGGTTAAATTAGCTAACGTTATATAAACGTAACGTTAGCCTGGCCATAACCTGATTCAAGACAAATACAAATTATGCTTTACGTTAGCTTATTTCACAAAAAGTGTATGACGAGTTTTAGCACCTCAAAGGCGCTAAAAACAAGATTACAAACATCACAAAACAAACTGGTCAGACTTCCACTTGACCTTACCCCTAGAACCCACCTCACCCCTGACCACTTTGACAACCTAGGATGGCTTAGAGTAGACGACAGAGTACAGCAACTTGCAATGGGCCTGGTCTACAAGATACACTATACGACTAAGGTACCCATGTACATGTTGAAATACTTCCCAAAGGTCAGTGAATACCACGACCAGAACACCAGAGGAAACTCAACAAATCATGTTAAACCCAGATTCGGCTCAAACAAGGGACTAAACACGTTTCGCAATTATGCCACATCAATGTGGAACGCCCTACCGAAAGCTGTAAAGGAATGTGAATCACTACCCACATTCAAAACCGCTCTTAAAGAGCACCGACGGGAGGCTGCAATTCGAAACTGGCCACCGTAAATGTCCAAACCCCCCACCCCCTCCTAATAGACCGTCTCCTCCCCACCGTATGTATATTTCTCTCCCACCCACCCACCCCCTCCTAATGTGGTCTCCTCCCAAATCGTATGTATATATTCTCTCCCCACTGTATGTATATTTCTCTCCCACCCACCCACCCCCTCCTAATGTAGTCTCCTCCCCACTGTATGTATATATTCTCTCCCCACCGTATGTATATTTCTCTCCCACCCACCCACCCCCTCCTAATGTACAGTCTCCTCCCCACTGTATGTATATATTCTCTCCCCACCGTATGTATATTTCTCTCCCAGTCCCACCCAGCCCCTCCTAATGTACAGTCCCCTCCCCATCATATGTATATTCTCTGTCAGGATCTATGGGTAACAGTACTGTATATTTGCATATCGTATATGTCACAAATGTAACAGTACTATATACCTGTGTTACGAAGGATCAGATTAAACCGAATATATATATTTATTACTTGAGATATATTGTATAGTATTTATATATCGTCTGATATCCCTTGTATATTCTTTGTACATATACACGGAATATCCCTTTACCTAGTACAGACCATAATATTTCGTTCTCCTATTGGACAGCGATCCCCTAGGCGTCACGGCCATACCCCCAATGTCTAGTTCAAAGTCACCGCCAAAGACATGCCTGGACATGACCGGCTCTGCGCAAGAATACGAGACAGAAATGAGGCTGGTACTAGATTGTTCACCTAACGTATAAATACGGCGCAGGTGAATACAGCAGTATGTTAACCAATAAGTTGAAGCCTCACACCACGATACAACGTGCTGTGAAGTGGGCCCTTTTTGCCCCAAAATAGAGCCTTGAGACCGCGTGCGAATTGATAGCTGAAGTGTCAGAGTTTAACGCTGTATCGTCGAGTTCGACCTATTCTATTATTTAAGTAATAGTCTATTATGTATAGTGTATCGTGCGGCTACCGTTCTACAGTGACCAGCATTACCAACGCTTCCTCGTACCGAGCTAGTGTGCTTATCCAGGCTGGGCGGCTTAACCTGGTGCCGTCATCCGAGGAGCCCTAGACGAGAACCGTGTGGATATGTACACTGGATAACTTACACCGGCGACTACAGAGCCCTTTTCGGCTGGATTATATTTGCTTTGGTCCTGTAGCTGATGGAGCGGAGAATAGTCTACACCCACAATTGTGTGGGATTTACCCTGTGAGGAGCAACGTCGAGCCCGCCTCTAGGACGCCTGAGGCTGGCTAGCTTTCTTCCATGCGGCACTGCATACCGGAGAATAGCTGTTGTTCGTCTGCGGATCAAGAGATTATTGCACTGTCTCCTGTACCTGGAGTCTCCTTATTCCTCGTTGACCCAGACTTTCGCTACCGACAAATCCTCTCCCCTGCTGGCCTACAACCGGAGGGACCCTATTAGTATCTCCAGCTGCCCTACTAGTGTACCATATATATAATTCTTATGATACAGGTGGTATTAATTATCTCCTGCGTAATATGCTCATGGACTTACGCTCTTGACCTATTCATGCACATTCTTCGCCTTACAAGCGCAATTCTCAATCTTGATAAGTAAAGTAATGTAAGATAATCTTCGTGCTGCTAATAAATATTCTTCTAAACGAGTATTTGTGTGAAACCGTGTTATTGTGGATGTGTTCATCTCATATACCTGTGTACTGTATGGCCAGTAGTAATGTACATAAGTCAGTAGTGGTTTAATGATACCATACTTATTCAATACAGTCAGGGAATTGTACCCCTCAGTTACAACCTGTATGTCATGTATGTCCCTATGCCATAAATGTCATGATGTGTCATGTATGTTGTGTATGTCATAAATGTCACTATGAATTGAAAATGGGGGACCCTGATGTAAACAAGACAAACGTCTTTCTCTGGTCTGCATCTGCAATTGTGTGTATTGAGCCGAACCAGATTCTCAAACATAAACATAAAGACGGACAACACGCTCATCACAGACAAGCTGGATGTAGCCAATTACTTAAACATCTTCTTCACAAACATAGCCACAACACACTGGTAAACAAACTACCCTCCCACTCAGGGCATTATGGGGTAGAACACATAGTAGCATACTACACCATACTACGCACCACCCCAACTCTGGACTCATTTAAAAAACTGCTCAAAACCCACCTTTTCAACCTGGCCTTCAACCCCTAACCTTCTCACTTTATATGTTATGTGTTGTGTCTGTCCACTATGTTTGTTGACTTGTTATCTCCCCCCCCCCCCCTTATGTAAAGCGACCTTGGGTCCTCTGAAAGGCGCTATATAAAACGAAGTATTATTACAAAAACCTAGGGTTCCACAAAGACGACTTCAAACTTGAAATGGTAACAACCGATGAGGTACTCAAAAAATTGAGCGCCCTCCTACCTAACAAGGCCACTGGCCATGACAACATCCCCTCCAAATTCCTCAGAGACGCAGCAGCCGCCATCACACCAGTCATCACTCACATAATAAACCTCTCTATAAAACAGGGACACGTCCCCAAGGACTTCAAAATTGCGAGAGTGACCCCTCTGCACAAAAAGGGCAGCAAATTAGACCCAGGCGAATTCCAATCTGGCTTCAGAACGTCCCACTCCACTGACACATGCCTCCTCTATTTGAACGACCACATCAAACAAGAGGTGGACGCGGGAAAATACTGCGGCATGGTCATGCTGGACCTACAAAAGGCCTTCGACACTGTCAATCACTCCATTCTGATTGACAAGCTAAAAGCAATTGGTTTTGATAGCTTATCAGTGAGCTGGATGCAATCCTACCTGGAGGGGAGAGAACAGATGGTAGAGGTAAACGGTACTCTATCCCCCCCCCCTCACAGTGAGCTGTGGTGTTCCGCTACTCTTCCTAATTTATGCAAATGACATGTCGTCAGCCTGTGACTGCAACTTGTTCCTGTTTGCGGACGACTCAGCCCTGCTGGTCTCTGACAAGAACAAGTTGCAGGTTGAAAAAACCCTCAGCTCGGAACTAGGCAAAATCTGCATATGGCTCGCTGATAACAAACTATCATTACACATGGGCAAAACAGAGTCCATTCTCTTCGGTTCAAATAACAAACTCAGCAAGACCGACGGCTTCTCAGTTGCAGTGGGTGACAATATTGTCACAAGGAAAGACGAAATTACCTACCTGGGTTCCATCCTAGAGGCAAATCTTTCCTGTGACAAAATGGCATCCAATGTAATAAAAAAAAGTCAACCAACGAACTAGATTCTTGTACCGGATCTCCTCTCTGGTAAACAAGAATACCCTGAAGACTCTGGCAGGAGCACTCATTCAAGGGTACTACGACTATGCGTGCACCTCATGGTACCAAAGCACCTCAAAGGCGCTTAAAACAAAATTACAAACATCACAAAACAAACTGGTCAGACTACTACTTGACCTTACCCCCAGAACCCACCTCACCCCTGCCCACTTTGACAACCTAGGATGGCTTAGAGTAGACGACAGAGTACAGCAACTTGCAATGGGCCTGGTCTACAAGATACACTATACGACTAAGGTACCCATGTACATGTCAAAATACTTCCCAAAGGTCAGTGAATACCACAACCAGAGGAAGCTCAACAAATCATGTTAAACCCAGATTCGGCTCAAACAAGGGACTAAATACATTTCGCAATTATGCCACATCAATGTGGAACGCCCTACCTAAAGCTGTAAAGGAATGTGAATCCCTACCCACATTCAAAACCGCTCTTAAAGAGCACCTACGGGAGGCTGCAATTCGAAACTGGCCACCGTAAATGCCCAAAACCCCCACCACCTCCTAATAGACAGTCTCCTCCCCACCGCATGTATATATTCCCTCCCCGCCGTATGTATATCTCTCTCCCACCCACCCCCTCCTAATGTACAGTCCCCTCCCCATCATATGTGTATATACTCTGTCAGGATCTAGGGGTAACAGTACTGTATATTTGAATACCGTTTATGTCACAAATGTATCAGTACTAAATACCTATATGTCCCTATGCCATAAATGTCATGTATGTTGTGTATGTCATAAATGTCTATATGAATTGAAAATGGGGGACCCTGATGGAAACAAGACAAACGTCTTTCTCAGGTCTGCATCCCCTTAACAATTGTGTGTATTGAGCCGTACTGTATTGTACCCATTCTGCAATCTGTTAAATAAAGTTTTCATTCACGAACTTTAGCAAACGTTGGCTAACGTCATTCTGGTTGAACCAAAAGCTAAACTTGACATGTTGCGATCATTGGCTAACGCTTCAGCTAAAACAACGGATCATTAATTTACCTCAGAATCAAATGTTGGATTAAAGTCGTTGTAGCCCGAATAAATATCATCATCATCCTCAGCAAGCAGGTGCACATTCTCCATGTTTGATTTCTCACTCATTAAAGTCACTTATACAGAACACGTCCTTCATGTCCCTCCCAGCTAGCCGACGTTAGCGCTGCTGGTGTTTGTTGTCACTAGACTTTTGTTTCAGTCCCACAAGGCAACGCAGCATGGGCGGAATAAATCGTTTCCAGACTTCTGGTTGGTTAAATCATTGTCAATCATTACATTTCGCTAATGTAATTGGTCTAAAGGGGATTTTTGTTCGTTGCTAAGATACAGAAAGAAGCTGCTGTCTGCTGTTGCTCACCCCGCTGTCTTTAATTAATTTACAACCAACTAGTAACGTCACATCTACCACCACACCGTCCTAGTTATTTGACACAGCCACCTTATAATCACAGACGTTATATCCACGGGCCGCAATTTCATAACAATGTTACTAACGCTGATACTATGGGTGATTTGACGAACTCTGTTCTCGTTCTTTTTGTCCCTGTCGGGGTGCTGTAGGGAGTAAGGGGCGGTGGCGTGATTTTTAAACGTAGCCTATGTGTGCGCAGACGCTCTCTGATTGGCTAGCCGCGTACAGCGAAGACCCTCTCTGATTGGTTTAGCGCCGAAGGGTCTCTTCCGCCTAAAGGCCTCTGCATGCTACAGCAAATTCAAAGCAACTTCGACACAACATCGACAAAGCAACGGTGTTGCAGACACTCTACCTTTATGCTTCTGCAAAATCAACGCGCAGCCTATGTAACATTGTACCCCGTATGTAGCTAGGTTCCCTAGATAGATGACGCTTCCCTTCTCAACCAACCCATTGATAAAAGCAGAAAAATAAGCATAATTTTTACTTCCGGGCGGGGGGTTTCAAAATAAAAGAGCGAGTCTAAAAGCACCGTAAATACGTTTATTTTTTACAATATCTAACGTTACACGAACCTAATCTAATCTAAAGTTAGTTTAGGTTCGTGTTAACTTTGGATAATGTACAAAATAAACGTATTTCCGGTGATTTTAGACGTCGCTCTTTTATTTTGAAAACCCCCGACCGGAAGTGTTATAGTGTCTGTTGCTAGCAGCTTAACTTTCTGTGCTTTTCGAGCTAACGTTACCGTAACATCATTAGTTTCCAATGGATTGATTGATTGATTGATTGATTGATTGATTGAAAACTTTATTAACAGATTGCAGAATGGGTACAATACAGTACAGCTCAATACACACAATTGTTAAGGGGATGCAGACCAGAGAAAGACTTTCGTCTTGTTTACATCAGGGTCCCCCATTTTCAATTCATCAGGGAGAGGACCTCGGCTCACATGCAGCTCAAACTACCTATTGGAATAAATTACTTGATTGATGTTTAACTTGTCCCTGTGTGTGTCCAGTCATTTCGACTAGCAAACGTTGTATTTAACGTTACCTCAGGACGGATACCATTGTATTTACTTGGTTAGCTAAGTAGCTAATGTGGATAGCATTTTGAATAGACCCAATGCTAGCTGGCTGGCTACAGCTTTATTTACTAAATTATGGAGGCTTTTTAATCGTCAAGGTAAGAGAGGATTTGTCATGATCAACTGAAGGCGTATGCTATGGAACAATATGTGCCTGGGTTTTCAGAAAAAGGCGAGCTATGTGACGCTGATTATTTAGCGTCAACGCTGGCTTCAACAATGGAGGATATTATTCTCTGCGGGACTAATATTATTCTATGACAGCCCCGCCCCCATTCGCTAACCAACCAATCACTGCTACGCAATATCAACGCAACGGTTGTTCAGATTAGATTCTGGGGACATGTACGCAACGTCCAAGCAACACAGTCTACAAGACCCTCTAAAACAACCGCGCTGAAATCGCGCCGATGTTGTGTTGCAGTTGCTTTGAAGTTGCTGTAGCATGTAGAGGCCTTAACCCTCCCTAACCCTAACACTAAAGGCCTCTGCATGCTACAGCAAATTCAAAGCAACTTCAACACAACATCGGCGCGATTTCAGCGCGCTTGTTGCAGACAGTCTTGTAGACTGTGTTGCTTGGGCGTTGCGTACCTGTGTCCAAAATCTAATCTAAAGACCCGTTGCGTTGGTATTGCGTAGCAGTGATTGGTTGGTAGTGAATGGGGGCGGGGCTGTCTGTCACTTCTAGTGTTCCTGGCTCGAGACCAAAAGAAAACTTTCTGACAGGAGCTCGAGACCAAAAGAAAACTTTCTGACAGGAGCTCGATAGCTAGTGTATTGTTTCATTACACTTGTTTAATTGTTTGTTTAAAATGAATCAAATGCAGGAACGTATTGCAGAGGAGGTCCGAAAGTACCAACATTTATATAATAGCGGGTCTAAAGACTACAAGGATAGCATTATGACGATGAATTCGTGGAAGGAGATTGGGGAAACAATGGGGATGGACTGGGTTGATGTGGCGATATAACTATATTACACTATATACAAGAACACAAGCGAAAACAAACATAAACAGGGCTATTATTATACTAACGATGTATGGTTGAGAAGGGAAATCCGTTTGTAATTGCTAGAGTGCGCACCTTCGGCTGCCCAAAGTATTCAGGCGGGCTGGGCGAGCTCGAGCCGCACAACCGGGGTACATTTTGTTGCATCATAGGCTGCGCGTTGATTTTGCAGAAGCATAAAGGTAATGTGTCTGCAACACCGTTGCTTTGTCGATGTTGTGTTGCAGTTGCTTTGAAGTTTCTGTAGCATGCAGAGGCCTAACGCTACCCTTAACCCTAACCTTAATGATTGATTCCTTGTTATACTACCAGATCAGATATAACAAATTGGCGACGAGGACGACGGAACTGCGCGGCATCCTTGGTCGAAAGAAAAGTTGGACTTTGGAAACTAAGTGGAGGACATTTGGTTGCCATTAGCAACGGAGCTAATACGTGTACCCTGAGCGGCTAACGGAGCTATGTGGCGGACTGGTAACGTTGATGTGTGTGTGAATGTCGGATCTAGACACAGCCAGTGATAACAACAGTACGGACAAACAAGAAGTGCATGTCGTAACAAGAACAATGGCTGGAATATTGGGGAGTATCGGCCCCTTTGATGAGAGCGTGGAACAATGGAGACGGGCGTGGATGGAGAAAATACAATTGGACTGGCCCGCGGTGCGACTGGTGACACAGGGGGACACAGGGTTACCCGCAGTTCTTAAGAAACATGCTGATGTTTTTAAAAAGGAGCTCGGAAGCATGAAGGACATTACGGTGAAGCTGAGAGGTAAACCAGGCAGCACACCTAAGTTCTTGAAAGCGCGGCCAGTGCCATACGCCATCAGGCCCAAGGTGGAGGCGGAACTGGATGCTCTGGTGAAAAGTGGGGTGCTGGAGCCAGTTAGCGTCAGCGATTGGAGTACCCCCATCGTGCCCATTGTAAAAAAGGATGGGGAAATAAGGGTATGTGGTGATTTCAAGACTACATTGAACCCAGTGCTGGAAGTGGAGAAATACCCCTTGCCTCTTATCGAGGACTTGTTCGCTGGCCTGTCTGGCGGCCAGAAATTCAGTAAAATTGACCTCCGCCATGCGTACCTGCAGATGCACGTGGATCAAGACTCCAGAAAGTTTCTGACGGTTAACACCCACAAAGGGTTGTTCAGGTACTGTCGGTTGGCATTCGGGATAACCTCAGCCCCTGCTCTGTTCCAAAGGGCGATGGATCAGATTTTGTGTGGGTTGCCTGGGGTACAATGCTACCTAGATGATATCCTGGTGACGGGGAAGGATGACAAAGACCATCTTCAGAACCTGGATGAGACCCTGCAGAGGCTGCAGGATTATGGACTGAGAGTCCACAAAGGGAAATGTGAATTTTTTCAGTCTTCCATCGAATACCTCGGCCATGTAATTGACGCTGCAGGGCTGCACAAGGCTCCTTCAAAGACTAAGGCCATTGTGGAGGCTCCTGCCCCCCAAAATGTGGCCCAACTCCGTTCATACTTGGGACTACTGAACTATTATGGACGATTCATGAAGGGTCTCTCGACAGCGCTGAAGCCGCTGCACCAACTGCTCTGTCGGGAGAAGCCATGGGCCTGGACTGAGGAGTGTCAGAAGGCTTTCGTAGCATCAAAAGAGACGCTGCTGAGGTCAGAGGCCTTAACGTACTTTGACCCGGCATTGCCGATACAGCTGGCCTGTGACGGAGTAGGGGCGGTTATCTCCCATATCATGCTGGATGGGGTAGAGAAACCCATTGCTTTTGCGTCCAGAACACTGAACAAGGCTGAATCAAATTACGCTCAAATAGAGCGTGAAGCACTAAGCATCGTGTTCGGCATACGAAAATTTCACCAGTACCTTTTCGGGAGACGGTTCACACTCCTGACCGACCACAAGCCACTCACGACCATACTAGGTCCGCATGTGGGCATCCCACCGCTCGCAGCGAGCAGGATGCAGAGATGGGCATTGCTCTTGTCTGCCCATGACTATGCAATTAAATATCGGAAGTCAGAATTGCATGGTAACGCAGACGGCCTATCCAGGCTACCGTTACCTGTGTCAAAGCCAGGCCCGGGTCAGATTGACATCTTTTATTTCAGTCAAGTGGAGAATGCACCAGTCACCGCGCAACAGGTGAGGAGGGCCACTAGGAATGACCCAGTGTTTTCACAAGTAATGGACTCCATCGTAAAGGGGGTGAGAATGAAGGACACACCCGAGCTCAAGCCTTTCATCTCTAGACAACATGAACTGTCGACTCAAGCTGGGTGCCTGCTCTGGGGAAGAAGAGTGGTCATCCCTCCTTCGCTGCGTAAGTCCATGCTACAACAACTTCATACGGGACACTGTGGCATGGTCCGTATGAAAGAGGTCGGACGTAGCTATTTTTGGTGGCCCGGGCTGGACAGCAACATTGAAGAAAAGGCTAAGACATGCCCCACCTGTCAGCGGGTCCGTAATGCACCCCAGCCGGCACCACTACACCCCTGGGAGTGGCCAAGTGAGCCATGGAAACGGCTACATGTTGATTTTGCTGGGCCGTACGAAGAGAAAATGTTCCTTGTGGCGGTAGACGCCCACAGCAAATGGCCCGAAGTGGCAATAATGAAATCCACAACGGCTGAGAGGACCATTGAGAAACTGGGGGAAATGTTTAGCCGTTTCGGGTGTCCAGAACAACTGGTGAGTGACAATGGGCCCCAATTTATCTCTCAGGAGATGGACACTTTCTTAAAGGTCAACGGAGTTAAACACATTAGATCTGCACCCTACCACCCAGCAACTAATGGGTTAGCTGAGAGATTTGTGCAGACTTTGAAACACAGCCTAAAGGCGTCACAGGGACAAGGTAGTCTCCACCAACGCCTTCACGGTTTCCTCTTAACCTACCGGAACACTGCACACGCAACCACCAAGGCATCCCCAGCAGAACTGCTCCTTAAGAGACCGCTGCGCACCAACCTGGATCTTCTCAGACCACCAGAGGAAGCAGAAATTGTGTGGCATGAACAGGATAAGCAAGTAAGAAGAAGAGCATTGAGAGCCAAGACCAGGGCTTTCAGTGCTGGTGACCACGTACTGGCACGGAACTACCATCGTGGACCGAAGTGGGTGCCCGCCACTGTAGTCCGACAGACAGGACCGCTGTCCTATACAGTACAGACAGACAGCGATCTGGTGTGGAAACGGCACAAAGAGCAGTTATTGGGGAGTGTAGAGACCCCTAGGGAACCCCAATCCACTGCTGGAATTACAGAGCTGTTTTTGAATGACACTCCAACTATGCAGCCGGTGTCAATTGACTTGCCTTCCCTGGAAGAGCCTACAGTGGCCTCACCCACCCAGGAGGGTGATGATGACGCCGACACCCCGGCACCAAAGTCCATGCCACCGACGCCACAAATGGACAGTGGTGACCGCCGATATCCAAGTCGGGAACGGCGGCCACCCATTCGTTTGGATCTATAGACTTACCTAAATGAAAGACTGAGTAAAAAAAAAAAAAATGTAATAAAAAGGGGAAAAAAAAGTCTGTGTCCAAAATGGGAAAGGGGGAGAGTTAGATTTTTTGGAATGTTGTTGACCGGGCAAATGAAAAAGAAAAAAATATATATATATTATTATGATGTTGTATTGCCATGCGGGCTGTTGCAACTTAGGGGTACCATTATGCTAAGTGGGGAGGAGATGTTATGTATTGGGTTGGGTTTGTCCCAGGGCGATCGCCGTACTCGCCCTGTATATGTACGTGGTGATTGCGCACCTGTGTTGTTATGGTTTTTACCTGCTATCAAGATAAAGCCTCGTTACTGAGTACCTCCGTGTCTGTGATGATTCCTTGTTATACTACCAGATCAGATATAACACAAAGCATAACCACTCTCTTTGAAGCAGAGAATATGTACAAGGCGGAAGAGACCCTTCGGCGCTAAACCAATCAGAGAGGGCCTTCGCTGTACGCGACTAGCCAATCAGAGAGCGTCTTCGCACACATAGGCTACGGGGGGAAAAATCACGCGGGGGCGGTGCACGACCTGCATGACGTCATGAACTGAAACCTGTGACTGGTTTCTGTGCTTTGACTGCAGACTTGACTGGAAAACATTGCGATCTGAACGGGAAAAGGAGACCGTTCCAAAATGAGCTCTAAACAGAAAACCATCACTGTAATTGGCAGGTGAGTGGCTAACGTTTACTTTAGAATGATGATAGTCTCCGCGAAATATTTGGCTTTCCTTTAGTTTTGTTCCTATATTTGTCCTGCTGCACTGGCAGCCAGCAGTTAACAATAGTGTTATATCATCTCACTGCATTTGACTTCAGTTAATTCTAATGGCTTGATAATATTGCATTAATTACATACATACATAACATACATACATACAATCCGCACAGCAGTGAGCCTTTGTAGGGCAGCAGCACTGATAGTGCCGTGGTGTAGTACATACATGTAGATATTGATTGATTGATTGATTGATTGATTGAAAACTTTATTAACAGATTGCAGAATGGGTACAGTACAGTACAGCTCAATACAATTGTTAAGGGGATGCAGACCAGAGAAAGACTTTCGTCTTGTTTACATCAGGGTCCCCCATTTTCAATTCATCATAACATATATGACATACATGACATACAGATAGACAGTACTGCTACATCTATACATTTATGACATACCAGATTTGCAAATACAGTACTGTTTGTGATACGAAAAGAGTCCAGAAAAGAGAGTATATACATTTGACGTAGAAACTGTACATTGGAGGAGGTTGGGTAGGTGGTGGGGGGGGGGGGGTTGGGTAGGAGGGGTGGGTGGGGGACACTGTACAACTGTACAAGCAAAACTGTACATTGGAATATTGACAAGACCATACTTGGTCATTTACTGTACATTGGAGGGGGTTGTGTTAGGACATTTACAGGGGCCAGTTTCGAATTGCAGTCTCCCGTAGGTGTTTTTTGAGAGTGTTTTTGAAAGTGGGTACTGGGTAGTGATTCACATTCCTTTACAGCTGTGGGTAGGGCATTCCACATTGATGTGGCATAATTGCGAAACGTGTTTAGTCACTTGTTTGAGCCGAATCTGGGTTTAACATGATTTGTGGAGCTCCCGCTGGTGTTGTGTATGTATCTATGTATGTTTCAGGATTATCTATCTTCTAGGCGGCAGTGTGTGAAGTTAGGTCAAGCACAATCTGAATTCTTGGCCATGACTAAAGGTGTGCCACAAGGTTCAGTTTTGGGTCCTGTCCTTTTTACAATTTATATTAATGATATTGTTTCTTCTTTGTATGGATGTCATGCCCATTTGTATGCTGATGACACAATTGTGTACTGTATTGCAGACTCTGTACAGCTGGCCTTTGAGAAATTGCAACTTTCCTTTTATGCTCTACAGGATGCCCTTACTAGTCTTAAATTGGTTCTTAATGCTAGTAAGACAAAGTTTATGTTGTTTTCAAGAGCAAGGAATATTAACTTTGATGATGTGAGGATATCTACTGTCAGTGGCTCTTGTATAGAGAGAGTCACGGAGTATAAATATCTTGGCCTGTGGCTCGACGAGAAATTAACATTTAAGTTCCATGTGGAAAATCTTGCCACTAAACTGCGACAGAAAATTGGTTTCCTGTACAGAAACAGATCCAATTTTCCTCTATTTAGTAGAAAAAGAATTGTGGAATCAGTCTTCTTATCAGTTTTGGACTATGGTGATGTAATTTATAGGCATGCTGCGGAATCAACTCTTAAACCGCTGGATTCTGCATATCACTCTCAGATTTATAACTGGTGACAGATATGATACTCACCATTGTGTCCTGTATGATAGGGTGGGTTGGCCTTCTCTTGCAGAAAGGCGCAACAAACACTGGTATTTATTTATTTTTAAAGCCCTTATTGGTAAACAACCTATTTATATCTCCTCACTGTTAGATTGGAATATTGGAACCTATTCAACTCGATCGAATGACTGGATGGTTCTTAGGGTTCCTCAGATTTTTTCTGAGCTAGGGAAGTCAGCCTTTTCCTTTGATGCCTCTAACTCATGGAATGTCCTTCAACTCAGCTAAAATTGGAGGTTCTCCCTTCCCTTGGAATGTTTAAATGTATGATTTCAGACCATTGTGTGACTACCTGTAACTGTTTTAGTTGATATTTTAAAATAATTTTTAAACGTTTTTAATTTTTTTTACTCTGGTGTTTAAATTTCTGTGAATATTGTTTTTATTATGTACTGTACAATCGTCGTTTCTGTAAATGAGGGAAACCTCAGATGCTTACGATTTTAAATAAAGGTTGAAATGAAAAATGAAAAATTTTACATCGGGGGACCCTGATGTAAACAAGACGAAAGTCTTTCTCTGGTCTGCATCTCCTTAACAATTGTGTGTATTGAGCTGTACTGTATTGTACCCATTCTGCAATCTGTTAATAAAGTTTTTCAATCAATTCAATTCAGGCCTACATGTAAATTCATATAACGTACATGTAACGTTATACACGTTATAACGTTATACACAATCATGTAAACTAAAGTACTACTCTGTCCTACAAAGGCAACGCTTTGTCTCATGATTACGCCTAACGTTAGTGATGATGAGGTTTAATGTATCTGCCTATGTTCATATGATGTCATTCACTGGCCTCCATAATAAATTAACAATCATTTATAATGACCTCAGCATTATATTAATGGTTATTATTAAGCTTCCAACTAGTTATGATGATCCCTCATAATGATCTAATCATATTCATGGTTAGTATTAAGCTCATATGCCCATTTGAGGGAAAGTTTTCATTGATTGTCCAACTTGTACTTTGGTTTCCTGTTATTGAGGGTCTCCTCGTCTAGTCATCAGTTTAGGAGGATGTCTGGGTCTGGCTGCACATGACCTCATAGTATGTCTCTGCAACTATATTGTGGAATTGACAACTTTATGACATGAACTCATAATTGGAGCCATTCTTTTCTGTGAGGGATGTTTGCATTTTAAGACATTATTTTGTCCCCTGTTAATTATTAACATGACACAAGATCTTTGATCCCAACAGTAATTAGACATGTTGTCAAGTGAAAAATACTACAGAAATGAATGAGTGAAGATTATTGCACAGTTATTACACTCTCACACACACACACACACACACACACACACATACACACACACACACACATACACACACACACACACACACACACACACACACACACACACACACACACACACACACACACACACACACACTGCTGCTACTTACACTGTCAAATAATTTTTCTCTTTATTTTCAATGTATCTGCTGTTTTCTTACCTTGTAAAAAGAAAATAAATATCTATATACCTTGTATTGTATAGTTTGTATAGATATAATATATGTTGTGTTTGTTTATTATGTTTAGTTTATAGTTTATTTCGTTTTTAGTTATAGTTTATATAAGAGTTTCTTCTGAATGTATGTACATTTCAAAAAGTTGTGACAATAAAATAATCAGAATCAGAATTATGACACTATAGGGCAGATAGAGGGAGCAGATATAACTGACTGGTGAAAGGACAGAGAGAGAGAGAGAGAGAGAGAGAGAGAGAGAGAGAGAGAGAGAGAGAGAGAGAGAGAGAGAGAGAGAGAGAGAGAGAGAGAGAGAGAGAGAGAGAGAGAGAGAGAGAGAGAGAGAGAGGGAGGGAGGGAGGGGGACTGAACTCTTATGTACAGTCAAGGTGGGGAATGAAGAGCAGCCACCAGCCTCATGCTGCTCCTTCTGTCTATTCTACAGGAAAACAACCAGACTATTTCTATTCTAATCTAAACTTCAATTGGGCTGATAGAGCGTCATATCATAGTTTGAATGGGTTTCCAATCAGTTTTTAGTTATTGTTGGGTATACAATTTTAGCTATAGGTTAGTCTTCTAATGTTTTAAATGTATGTGTTTTGTGTTATTGTCGTGTTTTTGTTGTGGCCTAACAGCCCTGGGACCATGACGGAAATAAGGGTTTTACTCTTTCTCATGTTATCCTTTGTGTGTGTGTGTGTGTGTGTGTGTGTGTGTGTGTGTGTGTGTGTGTGTGTGTGTGTGTGTGTGTGTGTGTGTGTGTGTGTCTGTGTGTGTGTGTGTGTGTGTGTGTGTGTGTGTGTGTGTGTGTGTGTGTGTGTGTGTGTGTGTGTATGGGGCAGTGGGTTGATTGGCCGTTCCTGGGCCATGGTGTTTGTCAGCGGCGGCTACAGAGTGAAGATCTATGACAACCAGCCGGGCCAGGCTGCCAAGGCCATCACAGAGATCAGGTCAGTACTGCTAACTACTACTAACACCAGACCTACTTTACTTACTTACTCAAGTCCATTCATTGTTAGAACTATTAGGTCATCAACGAATCACCTCACATCCCCTTCTGTACTGTGGCATCCTCTCCTCTAGGTGTCACTGTGTTCTCTCAATACCAGAGAGATCCTTTTATTTATTTTACATTACATTTACATTTACATTTAGCTGACACTTTTATCCAAAGCGACTTACAAGTTCTGTACAACAAGTCAGCAGGAGAGGTACAACTCTGGCAGCTAAGGCCTAAGGGTCAGTAACATTGTTCGTCAAACAGTGCTACAGACTTGAGTGCATAATAGCATAGTAGGTAGTAATAATAGGCAAGGTAGAGTGCAGACTAGTACAGTACAAGGATACAAGGTTGTTGTTGTTTTTTTTCTTTTTTTTCTTAGTTTGTCTATTTGTTTATTGATTAACTTTTCAGAAAGATGGAATCATGGAGACATATTTGAGCTGTGTTTACCTCCCTGGTAAACCATGTGAGAAATTGGCTCCCAAAAAGCCCAAGATTTACCATATTTAAACAGTGGCCATTTTGCTCTTATGTCATGCTCAGGTTGTGATTTCTTTCCAGGGTGGAAAGGAACCCAACCTGAGCATGACATGAGAGAAGAATGGCCACTGTGTGAATATGGTCGATAGATTGAAAAGTGGGAAGCCACTTGAGTGCAAAGTACATTGTTTTATTTGCTCACATAGCTCATAGATTAGGCATTAAAGGCATATAGTTGTCTTAAGGGGAGTCTAGACGGGCGGCATGTTTTCAAACTCTAGCTCTTCCTCAGGTAGCATCATCCAGGTGATACGTGTCACTAGAAATAGTGTTTACCCCAGAAATGTTCCCTTGGCAAGGTACAGTAGAAAAGAAAAGCCTCTTTTCAGTATTTAGATTTGGTCTCGTGTAGTGGAAGTCAACGGGGGGCAATAACACATTGATATGCAAAACATTATTCTGCTTTTAATATCTCAAAAACACTGGTGCAAGTGACCCTGAAAGAACTCCCATTTGTGACAATTCGGATGTATTCTTAAAAATTGCCCATCCATTTAAAAGCAGGTCTTCAAAGGACAGATGTGGTAGAGACCTACACACCAGACCAGAGACAGATGTGGTAGAGACCTACACACCAGACCAGAGACAGATGTGGTAGAGACCTACACACCAGACCAGAGACAGATGTGGTAGAGACCTACACACCAGACCAGAGACAGATGTGGTAGAGACCTACACACCAGACCAGAGACAGATGTGGTAGAGACCTACACACCAGACCAGAGACAGATGTGGTAGAGACCTACACACCAGACCAGAGACAGATGTGGTAGAGACCTACACACCAGACCAGAGACAGATGTGGTAGAGACCTACACACCAGAGAGGCTGACCCCCCCACCACTATAACACAGGACTGCTTAGTTATGGCAAAATCATCATGTGTTTATTGAACTTTAACACTTTAACACAAAATGAGAGCAACACTGCATGTGGTACAACAATAGTTTTATCTCAATTATCTTGTTTTCATGATCATGGGAAGTCAAAATGTGTATTGAAATTGAAACTTGATTAATCACCCAGCCCTAGTGCAACACCATCCTCTTTGCACAAAGACAGATCAGGCCTATTGTACTGCAAATTATGAGGGATGATTAGGCCTAACAAAAATAATGGTTGGTTTCAGGTTGCTGACCGACCCTGCCGATTTAGGTGCGACCCAATATATTTTATGAGTTTAAAAAAAAAATTATATATTAAAAAAAAAAAAAATCCTTTTTTTTTTTTTTTTTTTGAATAAAGTTTCATAGAAATCTTAGTCAAACATTTAGTATTATGGATATTAAACATGCTGGCAGAGTACATGCATCCATGTTGTTGTGAACATTTTAACCCTTTCACTGCCACACGACAGCCGGTTAACCCTTTCACTGTGACAATACAGAAGGTTAGCCCTTTACTATCACACAACCGACGGCGATGCTCCATCATTAGCATCATTAGCTCCGCATCCGCGGAGCTAATGATGCTAATGATGGAGCATCGCCGTCGGTTGTGTGATAGTAAAGGGCTAACCTTCTGTCGTGTGGCAGTGAAAGGGTTAATTAAATAAAGAAATTCCCTATCCATAGTCGCCGTGGGAAAGAATAAAAAAAAAATAAAAAATAAAAAAAATTCCCTACCTACCCATGGCCAAACTGACAACCAACCTGAAACCAACTATTATTTTTGTTAGGCCTTGATGTAATAACACAAAGTCATGATTCATGAACCAAAATACAACCCATTCCTCGCTGCGCCTACTCACACCAAAGGCACTCAGCCGTAGCCGTTATCAGTGAATCCTTTTTACTCTGGAAACACACTGGGATCTAAAACACTGTTTTACTGCTGACTCATCATCAGTTAAACATTATGGTGAGATGACAACGCACTTCAGGAGAACATGTGTTATAGAGTTAAATTGTAATTACTACCCAAGATTAACTGAAGGCTAATATGAAGAAGCTCTGTGGCCATACAGAGGATAAATTCATTCATCCACTCACTCACTCACTCACTCACTCACTCACTCACTTCCTGTATTGTTTATATTTAACCATTCAATAACCTGATAACAGTTTTAAAGTTTTCATTGTCTTGTAGAGCACCAGACCAAATAGACCACTTGGCTCTCGGTAGTAGAAAAACAAAGTAGAAAAAACATACTTCATAGTAGTTCATTTATGGGTGCTTCATTGATAATTACACAATCATTAAATTATATATAACAAAATCATATATTTCATATGGTCAATGTGGCAATGTTGTCAACTCTGTTCATATGAATTAAGCCTATTTGGAAGGTTTTTATTTTGTGCTCAGGCACATAAGAAAAGGCAGCTCTTGTAAACTCGTCAACAAAGCGACCCGCAAAAAAACATTTGGCTCCTCTACAGACACTAAACTTAAGCAGAGCATTTGTGCTCCTGCAGGATCCGCGGTGAACCACTAGATGTCGCTGAAGACCCATTCTTCTCTTGTTGAAAATCTTATCTCACACCCCTCTGAGACAAAAAAAAGTACTTTAGCACATTCGAACTATGATCAATAAATTAAGAAATACCCTCATGTTGACATGGTGAAATTAAAGAAGGCACTTACATTGATTCAACATCAACTGCAGCAGGCAGAATCAGTTTGTGGTTAATTTGTTCTCTGGCTGCTATTGTTCTCAAGAATATAAATAATATATTAGAGTAACAAACACTGATAAGAGTTTCTATCAGACTCATAAATATAGGCTATTATAGTATAATCAGTGGTGAAAGTAGACTTGAGTTGTTGTTGTTGTTGTTGTTGTTGTTGTTGTTGTTGTTGTTGTTGTCTACTGTTGTTTGGAGAGGGGACAGAGGCAATTAATTTGCCTGATCGTCTTACCTGCAATAATTATTTTGGTGGTGCACAGTACCACACGGTACCGGTTTACTATCGCCTGTGAGTATGATCCATAACTTTGGGATTTCTACATACACCTCTTAAGTATTGTGGTGGATTTTTGACGTCTCTAGGGATGGTTAAATGAAATACAGAGACAAGAGATTGGCCTTAAATCAGAGTGCAAACCACCAGGTTCTCCACGGACATCCAGCAGCCTAAAACAGTGTCACACTGCGAATTAGATATTCTGAAATAATAAAACAGGAGCAGAAAGAGACTCACGTTAAAGGAATACAATACAGGTTTATTGGAAAAGAAAATAATACAGTACGCCCATACGGACGGACTTTCAGTCTGTCAGAGTGTATATTCACAGGTCTGTCAGAGTGAAAGTGACAAAAAGCAAAAGTGTAATGTGTTATAACACAGTCAAATAGAGACGCCTTCTTCGATGCATTCTTAGAACTCTGGGAGGCTCCAAAAAGGGGCTTCTAGCAGGCAACCTTGACAACCTTATCAGGCCAGATGAATGGGTGCCCTGTCTTTAAACAGAAATCATGACTTCACAAAGAGAGAAGGGGGAGGAGGAGGTGGAGGGGGGGGGAGGAGGAGGAGGAGGGGGTGGAGGAGGAGGAGGAGGAGGATGGGGTGGTGGAGGAGGAGGAGGAGGAGGAGGAGGAGGAGGAGGAGGAGGAGGAGGAGGGGGAGGAGGAGGAGGAGGGAGGGAGGATGTGAAATTACCCTTCACAGTATCTAATGTTAAGACTGCCAGACTGCATGCAGGGGTGCAGAAGGAATCCGTGGTGGAGGACGACAGCAGCATCTCGTTCTTCTTGTTCTGCAACAGGGTCTTTTCTGGGGTCACGCCGTCGGGGTGGGCGTAGGCGCGATTCCTCTTGGCCGAGCACCTCATGAGGGCCTTGCCGATGAGGTAGCACAGCTCGGCCACGTTGAGAACCATGCAGATGGTTGATGACGCCACCATGAAGATGGTGAAGAGGGTTTTCTCCGTGGGCCTGGAGATGAAACAGTCCACCTTGTTGGGGCAAGGCCACTGCTCGCACTTCACCAGCCGGGGCATCTGGAAGCCGTCGTAGACAAAGTACAGGGCGTACATGAATCCACCTTCGAAAATGAGACGGAAGAACAGGCTGCAGATGTAGGTCCACCACAGCGGTCCCGTGATGGGCAGGCGCCGCCTCTTCAGCGTCTCCAGGTCTATATCATTCATCCTGGTACCGCCGTTGGAGGCCAGCATGGTCCTCTTGTCCCCTCGCTTCCTGTAGGACACGTGCATGGTCACCAGCAGCGCCGGTGTGGACACGAAGATCAGCTGGAGGCACCAGAGGCGGATGTGAGACACTGGGAAGAAGTGGTCATAGCAGACATTCTTGCAGCCGGGCTGCTGCGTGTTGCAGGTGAAGTCAGCCTGCTCGTCCCCCCAGACGCTCTCGGCGGCCAGCACCAGGATGGTGATGCGGAAGATGAAGAGGACGGAGAGCCAGATCTTTCCCAGGCTGGTAGAGTGTTTGTTCACACCGCCCAGCTGGGCGTACAGGGCCCCCCAGCTCATTGTGACAACAAGGACTCTGGATTCCTACACCGCCTGTAGAAAACAAGAGGTGGACAGAGGGTTTACAAACAAATTAAAGAGTAATTTATCTTCATACTGACTGACTATTCTTGCGGTGATTATCCATTAATTCACTGTCTTGGCTCGTTTAGTTTCTCAAGAAAAGTGACTTGGTCTGAGAGGCTGGCAGAGTAAATCTGCTCCTCTTTGTAGAGACATTAGTTAGGCTGAGAGGCTGACAGAGTAAGTCTGCTCCTCTTTGTAGAGACATTAGTTAGATTGAGAGGCTGGCAGAGTAAATCTGCTCCTCTTTGTAGAGACATTAGTTAGGCTGAGAGGCTGACAGAGTAAGTCTGCCCCTCTTTGTAGAGACATTAGTTAGGCTGAGAGGTTGACAGAGTAAGTCTGCTCCTCTTTGTAGAGACATTAGTTAGGCTGAGAGGCTGACAGAGTAAGTCTGCTCCTCTTTGTAGAGACATTAGTTAGGCTGAGAGGCTGACAGAGTAAGTCTACTCCTCTTTGTAGAGACATTAGTTAGGCTGAGAGGCTGACAGAGTAAGTCTGCTCCTCTTTGTAGAGACATTAGTTAGGCTGAGAGGCTGACAGAGTAAGTTTGCTCCTCTTTGTAGAGACATTAGTTAGGCTGAGAGGCTGACAGAGTAAGTCTGCTCCTCTTTGTAGAGACATTAGTTAGGCTGAGAGGCTGACAGAGTAAAGGAGACACATGCAGGAGAGAAGGTCCTGGTGTGATTCAACCCTACCGGCCAGCAGAGCTACTAGTCTTTGTGATTTCATGCTGCTTTTAAGATCTTTCTTTTTTCATTCTTGTTGTTATATTAAACTGTGAGCAGAGAGAGCGAAAGAAAAAAATGGAATGAGATGATATTCAACATAAACCACGAAATTGTGATTACATGCAATGCGCCTGTAGTCGGTAGATGCACAAGACACTGGAAATATTTCAATATTAACCACTAATAGTTTCATCAGCACACAACAATGAGCTGAATAAATAGTCGAATAAGCAATTATGCTCTCTAATAATTGCCCCCCCCCCCCATCAGTAGCGTATGGAGGAGGGAAGCTTTCCTCAAGTACAGCTACATATTCTTCATCCAGACAATCTTTCAGTCTTAGACCAGAGGGCCCTCAGCATATCTGCTAGAAGTGGAGGGCCTTGAACACTCTTGAACACTCAGCTGGCCTCGGACCAGTAGTCACATGCACCCCAAAATAACCACTGGCTCTATGTCTATACAGTTACTGTGAGTGGCTCCTTCCTTCCATCCTTGAAGCACTCACTGAGGAAGTGGCACTCGATCTGAGTATTAACTATATATTACAGAGAAGGGAAAAACTGACATTTTTGAAGAAGAAAAATCAAACATTAATTTCCAATAATTCTCAAATGTTCTGGTTATTGTTTCTTTCAGTGATTTTAGACACATGTCTTTTCGAGTTACAGGCGATACGATTAAATTGCTCTAATACACGACATAGGCCTGACGAGAATAGGTGGGAAATCTGTGCACGTAGCTACTATAACTCACCTGTCTATTGGATTCCTTTTTAAATGTATATCAGTTGACTTCCATTGAGTTAAAACTGATTAATACTGTTTTTGTCGTCGTAGAAAAATCATTCCAACGCACCAGTCGGTAAAGAAAGTTTCAAGTCACGGTTGACGGTTGAGACGTGAAGGAACCCGAGAGCCGCAGATGTCAGGTTTCAGGTTTCAGGTTTTTATTTAGACTCCACAACATAAACAGATCATTACTCCAGCTTACATTGTTGTCAAGGATAGAAAGGTATAAGCCTCTTGACTTCATTCCATCGTTGTCCTTGGGTGTCAAGGATGCTAGAAACACACAACTCATTACAGAATTAATCACAATTATTATCTTTGCATAATAATAATGGCACAACCCTAAATTAATACAAAACAAAGCACATTTGTTGATGCAATGTTCATTTATGCCGAAAGTCAGTGAGCTTCAGGAAGCACGGAAGTTAAGGAGAGGGTAGTGGCTTAGGGTTTTGGGCGTGTGAGGCAGTCGAGGGATCCGCCCCTCCTTCCGTGCACGTCGCCAGTCGTGCTCGTGGGGGGGAGGTTTGCGTGAGGATGGGGAGGGGGGGGGGGGGGAGGGAGGCCATCCATCTTATCTTCAGACAGTCAGAGACGTACACGCGTCCCGTCCTGGTTGAAGTATGTCGAGGCACACCTGAGGTTCCGAAGACATTCATCCTTCTTATGGATGGGCGGGGCCAGGGTCAGGGTGGGCGGGGCCAGGGTGGGGCCAGGAGAATCCTCAACAGTATCGCTGCTCATTCTCGTGTTAATTCTTCAAACGTGATTTGCTTGTGTGACGAGAGACAAGTAGGCTAGTTGTGCTTGTGTCCATTCGATTTAATTAGGGATCATTTATGGCAGTTATGATGATAATTTTTTCTTTCTTTCATAATTTGATTCTCCAACAAGGCAGTGGCCTGCTTTAAAAACACATTTTCCTTTAGCCAGAAGAAGTGGCATGTGAAACGGGCTACGGTAATTTCAAAGTGTCATTGCACCATATGACGTGGGCGCCTGCATCCCCTGTGAAATTGAGTCTATAACATGCAAACGCGAATTTCACAGTATGCCTCCCGACCCGTGACCATATGGCACGGTTTCACTTTCATGTATCTCGCTATCAATAATTGCTGTTTTCATAAGCGGACACTCGTGCTGAAATAAATACATCCATTTTAGAGGCAGGCTACTCAGTTCAGGAAACTTGTGAAATATTTATTATTTTCAAGATGTATATATTTTTTTACAATTACATTTCCATTACAATCAAGACAATCAAGACAAAACAAATACCTGCATATCACGATAATCAATTCATATAAAATGGATGAATTCATTTTTTGTATTGAAAAAGTCCACAGAATTAATTTCCAAAGTAAATATTTTGTTCCATCCTGATAAGTAATTTGTAATTCAGTAACTCGATCACAGTAGGCTACATCTGTCGACCCATTCTTAATTTTATCTCGATGAAGCATCACTGAGGGGAACTTTCCTCTATAGCTGCTACAAAGAGGGGAACGTTGATGGATTCAAAGATCCCATAAAATGTTGCTGTAGATCCTAAAATGTTTTCCTCTGCTACAATACTTTGCCCTGGTCTGCCATAGTGCATGTTTTCCAGATGGTGAGGGATAAGACTGTGAGTGGTGGCTGCTGCCATATTCTAACCCGGCCTGTATTTATCAAGCCGCTGAGAGAGTGCTCATTTCATGAAATTTGAGCGTCTCCAGAGCCATCTATCTAGAAAGATCTAGATATTCCTTTCCAATTGAATATTCAATAAACTGATCTTTGCAGGCAACAAGTACTATTGCTTAGGCTACCTTCACACTGCAGGCAAAAGTGGCCTGAATCTGATTTGTTTTTGCGCATAATGTGACTCAGAACAGTTTTCACATCTCATGGAATCTGATCTTTTCAATTCTGATTTGGGCCACTTTCATATGTGGTCCTAAGTCAGATACAGGTCTGATTTTTTGCAATGCAACCTCAGTCTGAACATACAGTCATGTCAGAATTCATGTGACTTTTATGTCACTCTAGATTGATATTCATCACCCCCATATTATCTGCTCATGAATTAGTTGGCCTCCACTGCACATCAACTTATAAATTAAAACATAAACTGTGACTTCAGTGTCCTCCATGTTACATCCATCTTCGTTATTGGTCATTTGCACATGTTAAGAAGCGTGATCAGTTCACAAAGGAATCTGATATTGGCCACATTTAAAAAAAATAATAATAATAATGTGAACAGCCAAACAAAAAAATCTGATCTGAGCATTAAATCATAATTGAGCATTAAGGCTTGCAGTGTGAATGTAGGTAGTTGCAGGGAGGAAAATATGGTTCAAGATACCTCAATATCACAACTTCTGTACAACAAAAATTCTTATATAAGGCTTAGGAACCCAGGGTCACATATGAAGTTGAATTCAGATGTAAACTGGTCTTGGAGGGCGGCTGAGTGGCGCAGTGGGCAAGGCGCTCACCACTAACGCAGGAGATGCTGGTATCGAGCCCAGCTCTCGGCGTTGTTACCGGCTTGGCCGGCCGTCATACTAACACAATTGGCAGTGTTAGAGGGTGGGAAAGCCGGTGGGTGGGGATTGGACGTTGTGGACAGCGACTCCTACAGGTCGGTTGGGTGACGCCGGTACGGCGGAAACAGGAAGTATCGGGGGCAGCGTGAGCCTCCCATGCGTTACTCCTCGCCACTGAGAGTTCGAGCTGCTGCGGTGAAAAGATGCGACAGGCTGCCTCCTCGTGTACCGGAGGAGACACGTGATGCAAGGCTTCTATCCTCACTACAGCCGACCAGTGGGAGGCATAGTCTAGCAACGTTCAAGACAGGGGAGGGAAGAATTGGAAACACGAAATTGGGATGGGAGAAAAATAGAAAATGGGGAGAAAAAGTGGATAAAAAAAATATGTAAACTGGTCTCAGGCAGGGGTGCGTTGCTCAGGGGACGGGGTTGCACGCCGTGCAACTGGCTACGTGAGCAGAAGCACGCGCATGCACATGCACGGATGTGCACACGCGTGCACACAGGAATGCGCTGCACTCGACTGATGCGCCAAATCGCTAAGTACCCACCTGGCTGCTTTGCATAACAATAGCGCAGGTTGTCAGGTGTGTTCAAATACGTTCTCAGATACATTCACACAAAACTTGTGAATGAAATGTGTTACATTCCATTCGTAGAGGCAATTAGGCATTGTCTTTAGTCTGTGCGTATGCGAGGGAACATTTATGCACATGCGCGGGAGCGAGCGCACGCGCACACAGGAGTGTGCGTGCACGTGGCGTCATTAAAACACCGTGCAACCAGCTTTGAAATCAGCAATGCACCCCTGGTCTCAGGTCAGTACTCCTGCTTGAGTTGAGTATAGCTAGATCTTTGAAACTTGATGATTGCACAAATATATATTATATAGTTAGACTGAGGTCTTAGGTTAAGGTTTAGGTTTGGGTTTATAAACAACTTTCTAGCTTGGCCAAGCAGTGAGGACCCCGGACCCTCTGGGTCACTACTTCTTCAGCTTGGCCAGACCCATGAGGAGCTGGTCTCTCTGGGTCACTACGTCTTCAGCTTGGCCAGACCCATGAGGAGCTGGTCCCTCCTCTCCCTCCTGGCAGACAGGTGCTGCGGGTCGCAGGGGATCAGCTCACACATCTCCTGTGGAGAGAAACATACCTACATACATAGCAGAGGAAAGACGGGATTAGGAGACGACAAGGGCAGAGAGAAAATAATGACAAGTATCTTCTCCAGAGCGGGGAGGGGGCAGGGGCAGGAGCAGGCATGCAGTCGTGCAGAAACGCGGTTAAACGCCGTTTAGGTAGGTCACTGAGGCAGAAGTGCGCGCAATGATGTGCACGCGCGCACACAAAAATGCGTTCACAATTGTCACTGGACTCGTCGCGCCGTGCGATAAGTACCCGGCCGGCACTTATCACCTAGACTTTGCATAATAATAGGATACCGATAGCATAACAACGAGAAGTGCCAAACCAAAATACAAGCCCTGTAGGCTACCAATTGGTGGGGGGTTGCTTGATCTGTGGTCCCGACTGGAAGTTTGTATTTACTTTTCTAATTTAAGTTAATTCAATTAAAGAAATTGTAACTACAATTACATTTTAAACATTGTTATGCATAATAATCATCTGTTCTGTGCGCAACCGAGGGAACATGTATGCGCGTGGCGTTTGGGCAGTTGTTCAGGGGGCCACATTGTCAGAAACCCAAGGGGCCAGGGGCCGGACTGCCACGGCGCCTCCCCGTGCTATGAATATATGTACACTTGACACAACACGCAACCACATTTTCACAACTTTTATTTAACTACATTGCAAAAGTAGTATACTTTTCAAAAAAAGTGCTTCATTTATGTGCCACATCTGCAACATCTCCTGCAAAAAGTGCTTCATTTATGACTGTGCAACAACTGCAACATCTCCTCTTCAACATTTCAATATAAAAATAAAATAAAAAACAAACAAGTGCATGATGTGCATCTGAACATTCTAACATCAACACTTGAACAAAAAAACACATTTATAGTGCAGCTGAGCTTATGAAAAAGTGCTTCATGTCTGTGCAACAACAGCAAATCACAGCATCTTATTAGCACTTATTGTCCACTCTTAACTCTCAAACATCAGGGGGGTGGGGGGCAGACAGGCCTAGCCTACATACACACATCTAATGAGAGCGATTGCACTTCTTTGACTGGGCAATGGCAGAGAAAGAGGGTTCATAGGAAGTGAGGGCTACCCGCAAACAGTGATGCAAATGCTTTGTCAAGGAGGCACGGTTGCTTGTTTTAATGGCATTCATGTGAGAGAAACTGGATTCACAGGTGTATGTTGAGCCAAACATTGTTAGCACAGATATTGCCAGCGTTTTTATTTTGGGGAATGTCTTGACATGAATACACTTTATCCAAAATGTTGTGGTGGATTCATTCTCAAGTGCCTGCTTCAGAGCAGATGATGCTTGCATGTCAATTATTTCAAGTTGCAGGAGACCTTCATCAATGTGAAGTGATGCAAGGAACTCTTGTCCTTTTGTGGAAATAGCAGCTACATTGGCAAATGGGTTGCTCACAAAATGCATCAATTCTTCTGGACATGTCAAATTCATCAAATCGACTTGCAAAGTTTTCCCTCAATTTATCAATGAAATCTGTCATTAATTGAGTGACTTTTGGCTGAATTGTGCGTGTTAACGTTGACATGAAAAGAAAAAAGTAAAAAAAAAATTAAATTTTTTTTTATTTTTATTTATTTTTTTATTTTTTTTTATTATCGTGTAATCTTTGGCGGGCCGGTCAGAATCATCCCGCGGGCCGGATCTGGCCCGCGGGCCGCCAGTTGAATAGCCCTGGGTTAGGGGTAGGAGGACAGCGGGGAGGGTGAGAGGTCATGACCTTGAAACAATTAAATACTTCCCCCTCACAGATTTTTTTTTTATCTACCTTAAACGGATCTTTTTCAAGTTCGAAGTTTTAATACTCTTATCAACATGAGAGTCAACAAATGCTTGCTTTATGCAGCCATTAACACAAAAGGATGACCCCCATGCATTGCAAATTTGCATCAAATTCAAAACAGAGTGATGCACAAAATAACTTAAAAGATAATAATAATTTAAAACAATGAATAAAGTGTGCATGAAATAATAGGCGAAAGAAAACGTTAGGAACTTGTTACATTCACCCACACAAGGGCTGAGTAATCACCCCCCCCCCCTCTCTCTCTCACACACACACTCTCCCAGCTCTTTCTCTCTTGCCCCTTCCTCATCTCTCTCACCCCCCCTCTCTCTCTCTCTCTCTATCTCTCACACACACACTTCAGAAACAAACATAGTATGAGAGCATCAATAATACACCTGAGTGAAGTCTAGTAAAAAATAAAAATAAAATAGAAATGTCTTAAAAGTTAATCGTGAGTTTAAAAAAAATAGTGGCGTAGTTCATTTATGGGTGCTTCATTGATAATTACACAATCATTAAATTATATATAACAAAATCATATATTTCATATGGTCAATGTGGCAATGTTGTCAACTCTGTTCATATGAATTAAGCCTATTTGGAAGGTTTTTATTTTGTGCTCAGGCACATAAGAAAAGGCAGCTCTTGTAAACTCGTCAACAAAGCGACCCGCAAAAAAACATTTGGCTCCTCTACAGACACTAAACTTAAGCAGAGCATTTGTGCTCCTGCAGGATCCGCGGTGAACCACTAGATGTCGCTGAAGACCCATTCTTCTCTTGTTGAAAATCTTATCTCACACCCCTCTGAGACAAAAAAAAGTACTTTAGCACATTCGAACTATGATCAATAAATTAAGAAATACCCTCATGTTGACATGGTGAAATTAAAGAAGGCACTTACATTGATTCAACATCAACTGCAGCAGGCAGAATCAGTTTGTGGTTAATTTGTTCTCTGGCTGCTATTGTTCTCAAGAATATAAATAATATATTAGAGTAACAAACACTGATAAGAGTTTCTATCAGACTCATAAATATAGGCTATTATAGTATAATCAGTGGTGAAAGTAGACTTGAGTTGTTGTTGTTGTTGTTGTTGTTGTTGTTGTCTACTGTTGTTTGGAGAGGGGACAGAGGCAATTAATTTGCCTGATCGTCTTACCTGCAATAATTATTTTGGTGGTGCACAGTACCACACGGTACCGGTTTACTATCGCCTGTGAGTATGATCCATAACTTTGGGATTTCTACCTACACCTCTTAAGTATCTAATGTTAAGACTGCCAGACTGCATGCAGGGGTGCAGAAGGAATCCGTGGTGGAGGACGACAGCAGCATCTCGTTCTTCTTGTTCTGCAACAGGGTCTTTTCTGGGGTCACGCCGTCGGGGTGGGCGTAGGCGCGATTCCTCTTGGCCATCCTGGCCGAGCACCTCATGAGGGCCTTGCCGATGAGGTAGCACAGCTCGGCCACGTTGAGAACCATGCAGATGGTTGATGACGCCACCATGAAGATGGTGAAGAGGGTTTTCTCCGTGGGCCTGGAGATGAAACAGTCCACCTTGTTGGGGCAAGGCCACTGCTCGCACTTCACCAGCCGGGGCATCTGGAAGCCGTCGTAGACAAAGTACAGGGCGTACATGAATCCACCTTCGAAAATGAGACGGAAGAACAGGCTGCAGATGTAGGTCCACCACAGCGGTCCCGTGATGGGCAGGCGCCGCCTCTTCAGCGTCTCCAGGTCTATATCATTCATCCTGGTACCGCCGTTGGAGGCCAGCATGGTCCTCTTGTCCCCTCGCTTCCTGTAGGACACGTGCATGGTCACCAGCAGCGCCGGTGTGGACACGAAGATCAGCTGGAGGCACCAGAGGCGGATGTGAGACACTGGGAAGAAGTGGTCATAGCAGACATTCTTGCAGCCGGGCTGCTGCGTGTTGCAGGTGAAGTCAGCCTGCTCGTCCCCCCAGACGCTCTCGGCGGCCAGCACCAGGATGGTGATGCGGAAGATGAAGAGGACGGAGAGCCAGATCTTTCCCAGGCTGGTAGAGTGTTTGTTCACACCGCCCAGCTGGGCGTACAGGGCCCCCCAGCTCATTGTGACAACAAGGACTCTGGATTCCTACACCGCCTGTAGAAAACAAGAGGTGGACAGAGGGTTTACAAACAAATTAAAGAGTAATTTATCTTCATACTGACTGACTATTCTTGCGGTGATTATCCATTAATTCACTGTCTTGGCTCGTTTAGTTTCTCAAGAAAAGTGACTTGGTCTGAGAGGCTGGCAGAGTAAATCTGCTCCTCTTTGTAGAGACATTAGTTAGGCTGAGAGGCTGACAGAGTAAGTCTGCTCCTCTTTGTAGAGACATTAGTTAGATTGAGAGGCTGGCAGAGTAAATCTGCTCCTCTTTGTAGAGACATTAGTTAGGCTGAGAGGCTGACAGAGTAAGTCTGCTCCTCTTTGTAGAGACATTAGTTAGGCTGAGAGGCTGACAGAGTAAGTCTGCTCCTCTTTGTAGAGACATTAGTTAGGCTGAGAGGCTGACAGAGTAAGTCTGCTCCTCTTTGTAGAGACATTAGTTAGGCTGAGAGGCTGACAGAGTAAGTCTGCTCCTCTTTGTAGAGACATTAGTTAGGCTGAGAGGCTGACAGAGTAAGTCTGCTCCTCTTTGTAGAGACATTAGTTAGGCTGAGAGGCTGACAGAGTAAGTCTGCTCCTCTTTGTAGAGACATTAGTTAGGCTGAGAGGCTGACAGAGTAAGTCTGCTCCTCTTTGTAGAGACATTAGTTAGGCTGAGAGGTTGACAGAGTAAGTCTGCTCCTCTTTGTAGAGACATTAGTTAGGCTGAGAGGCTGACAGAGTAAGTCTGCTCCTCTTTGTAGAGACATTAGTTAGGCTGAGAGGCTGACAGAGTAAGTCTACTCCTCTTTGTAGAGACATTAGTTAGGCTGAGAGGCTGACAGAGTAAGTCTGCCCCTCTTTGTAGAGACATTAGTTAGGCTGAGAGGCTGACAGAGTAAGTCTGCTCCTCTTTGTAGAGACATTAGTTAGGCTGAGAGGCTGACAGAGTAAGTTTGCTCCTCTTTGTAGAGACATTAGTTAGGCTGAGAGGCTGACAGAGTAAGTCTGCTCCTCTTTGTAGAGACATTAGTTAGGCTGAGAGGCTGACAGAGTAAAGGAGACACATGCAGGAGACAAGGTCCTGGTGTGATTCAACCCTACCGGCCAGCAGAGCTACTAGTCTTTGTGATTTCATGCTGCTTTTAAGATCTTTCTTTTTTCATTCTTGTTGTTATATTAAACTGTGAGCAGAGAGAGCGAAAGAAAAAAATGGAATGAGATGATATTCAACATAAACCACGAAATTGTGATTACATGCAATGCGCCTGTAGTCGGTAGATGCACAAGACACTGGAAATATTTCAATATTAACCACTAATAGTTTCATCAGCACACAACAATGAGCTGAATAAATAGTCGAATAAGCAATTATGCTCTCTAATAATTGCCCCCCCCCCCCCATCAGTAGCGTATGGAGGAGGGAAGCTTTCCTCAAGTACAGCTACATATTCTTCATCCAGACAATCTTTCAGTCTTAGACCAGAGGGCCCTCAGCATATCTGCTAGAAGTGGAGGGCCTTGAACACTCTTGAACACTCAGCTGGCCTCGGACCAGTAGTCACCTGCACCCCAAAATAACCACTGGCTCTATGTCTATACAGTTACTGTGAGTGGCTCCTTCCTTCCATCCTTGAAGCACTCACTGAGGAAGTGGCACTCGATCTGAGTATTAACTATATATTACAGAGAAGGGAAAAACTGACATTTTTGAAGAAGAAAGATTTTAGACACATGTCTTTTCGAGTTACAGGCGATACGATTAAATTGCTCTAATACACGACATAGGCCTGACGAGAATAGGTGGGAAATCTGTGCACGTAGCTACTATAACTCACCTGTCTATTGGATTCCTTTTTAAATGTATATCAGTTGACTTCCATTGAGTTAAAACTGATTAATACTGTTTTTGTCGTCGTAGAAAAATCATTCCAACGCACCAGTCGGTAAAGAAAGTTTCAAGTCACGGTTGACGGTTGAGACGTGAAGGAACCCGAGAGCCGCAGATGTCAGGTTTCAGGTTTCAGGTTTTTATTTAGACTCCACAACATAAACAGATCATTACTCCAGCTTACATTGTTGTCAAGGATAGAAACGTATAAGCCTCTTGACTTCATTCCATCGTTGTCCTTGGGTGTCAAGGATGCTAGAAACACACAACTCATTACAGAATTAATCACAATTATTATCTTTGCATAATAATAATGGCACAACCCTAAATTAATACAAAACAAAGCACATTTGTTGATGCAATGTTCATTTATGCCGAAAGTCAGTGAGCTTCAGGAAGCACGGAAGTTAAGGAGAGGGTAGTGGCTTAGGGTTTTGGGCGTGTGAGGCAGTCGAGGGATCCGCCCCTCCTTCCGTGCACGTCGCCAGTCGTGCTCGTGGGGGGGAGGTTTGCGTGAGGATGGGGAGGGGGGGGGGGGGAGGGAGGCCATCCATCTTATCTTCAGACAGTCCCGTCCTGGTTGAAGTATGTCGAGGCACACCTGAGGTTCCGAAGACATTCATCCTTCTTATGGATGGGCGGGGCCAGGGTCAGGGTGGGCCAGGGCCAGGGTGGGGCCAGGAGAATCCTCAACAGTATCGCTGCTCATTCTCATGTTAATTCTTCAAACGTGATTTGCTTGTGTGACGAGAGACAAGTAGGCTAGTTGTGCTTGTGTCCATTCGATTTAATTAGGGATCATTTATGGCAGTTATGATGATAATTTTTTCTTTCTTTCATAATTTGATTCTCCAACAAGGCAGTGGCCTGCTTTAAAAACACATTTTCCTTTAGCCAGAAGAAGTGGCATGTGAAACGGGCTACGGTAATTTCAAAGTGTCATTGCACCATATGACGTGGGCGCCTGCATCCCCTGTGAAATTGAGTCTATAACATGCAAACGCGAATTTCACAGTATGCCTCCCGACCCGTGACCATATGGCACGGTTTCACTTTCATGTATCTCGCTATCAATAATTGCTGTTTTCATAAGCGGACACTCGTGCTGAAATAAATACATCCATTTTAGAGGCAGGCTACTCAGTTCAGGAAACTTGTGAAATATTTATTATTTTCAAGATGTATATATTTTTTTACAATTACATTTCCATTACAATCAAGACAATCAAGACAAAACAAATACCTGCATATCACGATAATCAATTCATATAAAATGGATGAATTCATTTTTTGTATTGAAAAAGTCCACAGAATTAATTTCCAAAGTAAATATTTTGTTCCATCCTGATAAGTAATTTGTAATTCAGTAACTCGATCACAGTAGGCTACATCTGTCGACCCATTCTTAATTTTATCTCGATGAAGCATCACTGAGGGGAACTTTCCTCTATAGCTGCTACAAAGAGGGGAACGTTGATGGATTCAAAGATCCCATAAAATGTTGCTGTAGATCCTAAAATGTTTTCCTCTGCTACAATACTTTGCCCTGGTCTGCCATAGTGCATGTTTTCCAGATGGTGAGGGATAAGACTGTGAGTGGTGGCTGCTGCCATATTCTAACCCGGCCTGTATTTATCAAGCCGCTGAGAGAGTGCTCATTTCATGAAATTTGAGCGTCTCCAGAGCCACCTATCTAGAAAGATCTAGATATTCCTTTCCAATTGAATATTCAATAAACTGATCTTTGCAGGCAACAAGTACTATTGCTTAGGCTACCTTCACACTGCAGGCAAAAGTGGCCTGAATCTGATTTGTTTTTGCGCATAATGTGACTCAGAACAGTTTTCACATCTCATGGAATCTGATCTTTTCAATTCTGATTTGGGCCACTTTCATATGTGGTCCTAAGTCAGATACAGGTCTGATTTTTTGCAATGCAACCTCAGTCTGAACATACAGTCATGTCAGAATTCATGTGACTTTTATGTCACTCTAGATTGATATTCATCACCCCCATATTATCTGCTCATGAATTAGTTGGCCTCCACTGCACATCAACTTATAAATTAAAACATAAACTGTGACTTCAGTGTCCTCCATGTTACATCCATCTTCGTTATTGGTCATTTGCACATGTTAAGAAGCGTGATCAGTTCACAAAGGAATCTGATATTGGCCACATTTAAAAAAAATAATAATAATAATGTGAACAGCCAAACAAAAAAATCTGATCTGAGCATTAAATCATAATTGAGCATTAAGGCTTGCAGTGTGAATGTAGGTAGTTGCAGGGAGGAAAATATGGTTCAAGATACCTCAATATCACAACTTCTGTACAACAAAAATTCTTATATAAGGCTTAGGAACCCAGGGTCACATATGAAGTTGAATTCAGATGTAAACTGGTCTTGGAGGGCGGCTGAGTGGCGCAGTGGGCAAGGCGCTCACCACTAACGCAGGAGATGCTGGTATCGAGCCCAGCTCTCGGCGTTGTTACCGGCTTGGCCGGCCGTCATACTAACACAATTGGCAGTGTTAGAGGGTGGGAAAGCCGGTGGGTGGGGATTGGACGTTGTGGACAGCGACTCCTACAGGTCGGTTGGGTGACGCCGGTACGGCGGAAACAGGAAGTATCGGGGGCAGCGTGAGCCTCCCATGCGTTACTCCTCGCCACTGAGAGTTCGAGCTGCTGCGGTGAAAAGATGCGACAGGCTGCCTCCTCGTGTACCGGAGGAGACACGTGATGCAAGGCTTCTATCCTCACTACAGCCGACCAGTGGGAGGCATAGTCTAGCAACGTTCAAGACAGGGGAGGGAAGAATTGGAAACACGAAATTGGGATGGGAGAAAAATAGAAAATGGGGAGAAAAAGTGGATAAAAAAAATATGTAAACTGGTCTCAGGCAGGGGTGCGTTGCTCAGGGGACGGGGTTGCACGCCGTGCAACTGGCTACGTGAGCAGAAGCACGCGCATGCACATGCACGGATGTGCACACGCGTGCACACAGGAATGCGCTGCACTCGACTGATGCGCCAAATCGCTAAGTACCCACCTGGCTGCTTTGCATAACAATAGCGCAGGTTGTCAGGTGTGTTCAAATACGTTCTCAGATACATTCACACAAAACTTGTGAATGAAATGTGTTACATTCCATTCGTAGAGGCAATTAGGCATTGTCTTTAGTCTGTGCGTATGCGAGGGAACATTTATGCACATGCGCGGGAGCGAGCGCACGCGCACACAGGAGTGTGCGTGCACGTGGCGTCATTAAAACACCGTGCAACCAGCTTTGAAATCAGCAATGCACCCCTGGTCTCAGGTCAGTACTCCTGCTTGAGTTGAGTATAGCTAGATCTTTGAAACTTGATGATTGCACAAATATATATTATATAGTTAGACTGAGGTCTTAGGTTAAGGTTTAGGTTTGGGTTTATAAACAACTTTCTAGCTTGGCCAAGCAGTGAGGACCCCGGACCCTCTGGGTCACTACTTCTTCAGCTTGGCCAGACCCATGAGGAGCTGGTCTCTCTGGGTCACTACGTCTTCAGCTTGGCCAGACCCATGAGGAGCTGGTCCCTCCTCTCCCTCCTGGCAGACAGGTGCTGCGGGTCGCAGGGGATCAGCTCACACATCTCCTGTGGAGAGAAACATACCTACATACATAGCAGAGGAAAGACGGGATTAGGAGACGACAAGGGCAGAGAGAAAATAATGACAAGTATCTTCTCCAGAGCGGGGAGGGGGCAGGGGCAGGAGCAGGCATGCAGTCGTGCAGAAACGCGGTTAAACGCCGTTTAGGTAGGTCACTGAGGCAGAAGTGCGCGCAATGATGTGCACGCGCGCACACAAAAATGCGTTCACAATTGTCACTGGACTCGTCGCGCCGTGCGATAAGTACCCGGCCGGCACTTATCACCTAGACTTTGCATAATAATAGGATACCGATAGCATAACAACGAGAAGTGCCAAACCAAAATACAAGCCCTGTAGGCTACCAATTGGTGGGGGGTTGCTTGATCTGTGGTCCCGACTGGAAGTTTGTATTTACTTTTCTAATTTAAGTTAATTCAATTAAAGAAATTGTAACTACAATTACATTTTAAACATTGTTATGCATAATAATCATCTGTTCTGTGCGCAACCGAGGGAACATGTATGCGCGTGGCGTTTGGGCAGTTGTTCAGGGGGCCACATTGTCAGAAACCCAAGGGGCCAGGGGCCGGACTGCCACGGCGCCTCCCCGTGCTATGAATATATGTACACTTGACACAACACGCAACCACATTTTCACAACTTTTATTTAACTACATTGCAAAAGTAGTATACTTTTCAAAAAAAGTGCTTCATTTATGTGCCACATCTGCAACATCTCCTGCAAAAAGTGCTTCATTTATGACTGTGCAACAACTGCAACATCTCCTCTTCAACATTTCAATATAAAAATTAAATAAAAAACAAACAAGTGCATGATGTGCATCTGAACATTCTAACATCAACACTTGAACAAAAAAACACATTTATAGTGCAGCTGAGCTTATGAAAAAGTGCTTCATGTCTGTGCAACAACAGCAAATCACAGCATCTTATTAGCACTTATTGTCCACTCTTAACTCTCAAACATCAGGGGGGTGGGGGGCAGACAGGCCTAGCCTACATACACACATCTAATGAGAGCGATTGCACTTCTTTGACTGGGCAATGGCAGAGAAAGAGGGTTCATAGGAAGTGAGGGCTACCCGCAAACAGTGATGCAAATGCTTTGTCAAGGAGGCACGGTTGCTTGTTTTAATGGCATTCATGTGAGAGAAACTGGATTCACAGGTGTATGTTGAGCCAAACATTGTTAGCACAGATATTGCCAGCGTTTTTATTTTGGGGAATGTCTTGACATGATACACTTTATCCAAAATGTTGTGGTGGATTCATTCTCAAGTGCCTGCTTCAGAGCAGATGATGCTTGCATGTCAATTATTTCAAGTTGCAGGAGACCTTCATCAATGTGAAGTGATGCAAGGAACTCTTGTCCTTTTGTGGAAATAGCAGCTACATTGGCAAATGGGTTGCTCACAAAATGCATCAATTCTTCTGGACATGTCAAATTCATCAAATCGACTTGCAAAGTTTTCCCTCAATTTATCAATGAAATCTGTCATTAATTGAGTGACTTTTGGCTGAATTGTGCGTGTTAACGTTGCATGTGGTACAACAATAGTTTTATCTCAATTATCTTGTTTTCATGATCATGGGAAGTCAAAATGTGTATTGAAATTGAAACTTGATTAATCACCCAGCCCTAGTGCAACACCATCCTCTTTGCACAAAGACAGATCAGGCCTATTGTACTGCAAATTATGAGGGATGATTGATGTAATAACACAAAGTCATGATTCATGAACCAAAATACAACCCATTCCTCGCTGCGCCTACTCACACCAAAGGCAACAGCCGTAGCTGTTATCAGTGAATCCTTTTTACTCTGGAAACACACTGGGATCTAAAACACTGTTTTACTGCTGACTCATCATCAGTTAAACATTATGGTGAGATGACAACGCACTTCAGGAGAACATGTGTTATAGAGTTATATTGTAATTACTACCCAAGATTAACTGAAGGCTAATATGAAGAAGCTCTGTGGCCATACAGAGGATAAATTCATTCATCCACTCACTCACTCACTCACTCACTCACTCACTCACTTCCTGTATTGTTTATATTTAACCATTCAATAACCTGATAACAGTTTTAAAGTTTTCATTGTCTTGTAGAGCACCAGACCAAATAGACCACTTGGCTCTCGGTAGTAGAAAAACAAAGTAGAAAAAACATACTTCATAGTAGTTCATTTATGGGTGCTTCATTGATAATTACACAATCATTAAATTATATATAACAAAATCATATATTTCATATGGTCAATGTGGCAATGTTGTCAACTCTGTTCATATGAATTAAGCCTATTTGGAAGGTTTTTATTTTGTGCTCAGGCACATAAGAAAAGGCAGCTCTTGTAAACTCGTCAACAAAGCGACCCGCAAAAAAACATTTGGCTCCTCTACAGACACTAAACTTAAGCAGAGCATTTGTGCTCCTGCAGGATCCGCGGTGAACCACTAGATGTCGCTGAAGACCCATTCTTCTCTTGTTGAAAATCTTATCTCACACCCCTCTGAGACAAAAAAAAGTACTTTAGCACATTCGAACTATGATCAATAAATTAAGAAATACCCTCATGTTGACATGGTGAAATTAAAGAAGGCACTTACATTGATTCAACATCAACTGCAGCAGGCAGAATCAGTTTGTGGTTAATTTGTTCTCTGGCTGCTATTGTTCTCAAGAATATAAATAATATATTAGAGTAACAAACACTGATAAGAGTTTCTATCAGACTCATAAATATAGGCTATTATAGTATAATCAGTGGTGAAAGTAGACTTGAGTTGTTGTTGTTGTTGTTGTTGTTGTTGTTGTCTACTGTTGTTTGGAGAGGGGACAGAGGCAATTAATTTGCCTGATCGTCTTACCTGCAATAATTATTTTGGTGGTGCACAGTACCACACGGTACCGGTTTACTATCGCCTGTGAGTATGATCCATAACTTTGGGATTTCTACCTACACCTCTTAAGTATCTAATGTTAAGACTGCCAGACTGCATGCAGGGGTGCAGAAGGAATCCGTGGTGGAGGACGACAGCAGCATCTCGTTCTTCTTGTTCTGCAACAGGGTCTTTTCTGGGGTCACGCCGTCGGGGTGGGCGTAGGCGCGATTCCTCTTGGCCATCCTGGCCGAGCACCTCATGAGGGCCTTGCCGATGAGGTAGCACAGCTCGGCCACGTTGAGAACCATGCAGATGGTTGATGACGCCACCATGAAGATGGTGAAGAGGGTTTTCTCCGTGGGCCTGGAGATGAAACAGTCCACCTTGTTGGGGCAAGGCCACTGCTCGCACTTCACCAGCCGGGGCATCTGGAAGCCGTCGTAGACAAAGTACAGGGCGTACATGAATCCACCTTCGAAAATGAGACGGAAGAACAGGCTGCAGATGTAGGTCCACCACAGCGGTCCCGTGATGGGCAGGCGCCGCCTCTTCAGCGTCTCCAGGTCTATATCATTCATCCTGGTACCGCCGTTGGAGGCCAGCATGGTCCTCTTGTCCCCTCGCTTCCTGTAGGACACGTGCATGGACACCAGCAGCGCCGGTGTGGACACGAAGATCAGCTGGAGGCACCAGAGGCGGATGTGAGACACTGGGAAGAAGTGGTCATAGCAGACATTCTTGCAGCCGGGCTGCTGCGTGTTGCAGGTGAAGTCAGCCTGCTCGTCCCCCCAGACGCTCTCGGCGGCCAGCACCAGGATGGTGATGCGGAAGATGAAGAGGACGGAGAGCCAGATCTTTCCCAGGCTGGTAGAGTGTTTGTTCACACCGCCCAGCTGGGCGTACAGGGCCCCCCAGCTCATTGTGACAACAAGGACTCTGGATTCCTACACCGCCTGTAGAAAACAAGAGGTGGACAGAGGGTTTACAAACAAATTAAAGAGTAATTTATCTTCATACTGACTGACTATTCTTGCGGTGATTATCCATTAATTCACTGTCTTGGCTCGTTTAGTTTCTCAAGAAAAGTGACTTGGTCTGAGAGGCTGGCAGAGTAAATCTGCTCCTCTTTGTAGAGACATTAGTTAGGCTGAGAGGCTGACAGAGTAAGTCTGCTCCTCTTTGTAGAGACATTAGTTAAGCTGAGAGGCTGACAGAGTAAGTCTGCTCCTCTTTGTAGAGACATTAGTTAGGCTGAGAGGCTGACAGAGTAAGTCTGCTCCTCTTTGTAGAGACATTAGTTAGGCTGAGAGGCTGACAGAGTAAGTCTGCTCCTCTTTGTAGAGACATTAGTTAGGCTGAGAGGCTGACAGAGTAAGTCTGCTCCTCTTTGTAGAGACATTAGTTAGGCTGAGAGGCTGACAGAGTAAGTCTGCTCCTCTTTGTAGAGACATTAGTTAGGCTGAGAGGTTGACAGAGTAAGTCTGCTCCTCTTTGTAGAGACATTAGTTAGGCTGAGAGGCTGACAGAGTAAGTCTGCTCCTCTTTGTAGAGACATTAGTTAGGCTGAGAGGCTGACAGAGTAAGTCTGCTCCTCTTTGTAGAGACATTAGTTAGGCTGAGAGGCTGACAGAGTAAGTCTGCTCCTCTTTGTAGAGACATTAGTTAGGCTGAGAGGCTGACAGAGTAAGTCTGCTCCTCTTTGTAGAGACATTAGTTAGGCTGAGAGGTTGACAGAGTAAGTCTGCTCCTCTTTGTAGAGACATTAGTTAGGCTGAGAGGCTGACAGAGTAAGTCTGCTCCTCTTTGTAGAGACATTAGTTAGGCTGAGAGGTTGACAGAGTAAGTCTGCTCCTCTTTGTAGAGACATTAGTTAGGCTGAGAGGCTGACAGAGTAAGTCTGCTCCTCTTTGTAGAGACATTAGTTAGGCTGAGAGGCTGACAGAGTAAGTCTGCTCCTCTTTGTAGAGACATTAGTTAGGCTGAGAGGCTGACAGAGTAAAGGAGACACATGCAGGAGAGAAGGTCCTGGTGTGATTCAACCCTACCGGCCAGCAGAGCTACTAGTCTTTGTGATTTCATGCTGCTTTTAAGATCTTTCTTTTTTCATTCTTGTTGTTATATTAAACTGTGAGCAGAGAGAGCGAAAGAAAAAAATGGAATGAGATGATATTCAACATAAACCACGAAATTGTGATTACATGCAATGCGCCTGTAGTCGGTAGATGCACGTAGCACGAGACACTGGAAATATTTCAATATTAACCACTAATAGTTTCATCAGCACACAACAATGAGCTGAATAAATAGTCGAATAAGCAATTATGCTCTCTAATAATTGCCCCCCCCCCCCATCAGTAGCGTATGGAGGAGGGAAGCTTTCCTCAAGTACAGCTACATATTCTTCATCCAGACAATCTTTCAGTCTTAGACCAGAGGGCCCTCAGCATATCTGCTAGAAGTGGAGGGCCTTGAACACTCTTGAACACTCAGCTGGCCTCGGACCAGTAGTCACCTGCACCCCAAAATAACCACTGGCTCTATGTCTATACAGTTACTGTGAGTGGCTCCTTCCTTCCATCCTTGAAGCACTCACTGAGGAAGTGGCACTCGATCTGAGTATTAACTATATATTACAGAGAAGGGAAAAACTGACATTTTTGAAGAAGAAAAATCAAACATTAATTTCCAATAATTCTCAAATGTTCTGGTTATTGTTTCTTTCAGTCTTTTCGAGTTACAGGCGATACGATTAAATTGCTCTAATAACACGACATAGGCCTGACGAGAATAGGTGGGAAATCTGTGCACGTAGCTACTATAACTCACCTGTCTATTGGATTCCTTTTTAAATGTATATCAGTTGACTTCCATTGAGTTAAAACTGATTAATCCTGTTTTTGTCGTCGTAGAAAAATCATTCCAACGCACCAGTCGGTAAAGAAAGTTTCAAGTCACGGTTGACGGTTGAGACGTGAAGGAACCCGAGAGCCGCAGATGTGAAGTATGTCGAGGCACACCTGAGGTTTCCAAAGGGTCAGGGTGGGCGGGGCCAGGGTGGGGCCAGGGGAAACCTCAACAGTATCGCTGCTCATTCTCATGTTAATTCTTCAAACGTGATTTGCTTGTGTGACGAGAGACAAGTAGGCTAGTTGTGCTTGTGTCCATTCGATTTAATTAGGGATCATTTATGGCAGTTATGATGATAATTTTTTCTTTCTTTCATAATTTGATTCTCCAACAAGGCAGTGGCCTGCTTTAAAAACACATTTTCCTTTAGCCAGAAGAAGTGGCATGTGAAACGGGCTACGGTAATTTCAAAGTGTCATTGCACCATATGACGTGGGCGCCTGCATCCCCTGTGAAATTGAGTCTATAACATGCAAACGCGAATTTCACAGTATGCCTCCCGACCCGTGACCATATGGCACGGTTTCACTTTCATGTATCTCGCTATCAATAATTGCTGTTTTCATAAGCGGACACTCGTGCTGAAATAAATACATCCATTTTAGAGGCAGGCTACTCAGTTCAGGAAACTTGTGAAATATTTATTATTTTCAAGATGTATATATTTTTTTACAATTACATTTCCATTACAATCAAGACAATCAAGACAAAACAAATACCTGCATATCACGATAATCAATTCATATAAAATGGATGAATTCATTTTTTGTATTGAAAAAGTCCACAGAATTAATTTCCAAAGTAAATATTTTGTTCCATCCTGATAAGTAATTTGTAATTCAGTAACTCGATCACAGTAGGCTACATCTGTCGACCCATTCTTAATTTTATCTCGATGAAGCATCACTGAGGGGAACTTTCCTCTATAGCTGCTACAAAGAGGGGAACGTTGATGGATTCAAAGATCCCATAAAATGTTGCTGTAGATCCTAAAATGTTTTCCTCTGCTACAATACTTTGCCCTGGTCTGCCATAGTGCATGTTTTCCAGATGGTGAGGGATAAGACTGTGAGTGGTGGCTGCTGCCATATTCTAACCCGGCCTGTATTTATCAAGCCGCTGAGAGAGTGCTCATTTCATGAAATTTGAGCGTCTCCAGAGCCACCTATCTAGAAAGATCTAGATATTCCTTTCCAATTGAATATTCAATAAACTGATCTTTGCAGGCAACAAGTACTATTGCTTAGGCTACCTTCACACTGCAGGCAAAAGTGGCCTGAATCTGATTTGTTTTTGCGCATAATGTGACTCAGAACAGTTTTTTCATGACAGTGTGTGAACAGCACACATCTCATGGAATCTGATCTTTTCAATTCTGATTTGGGCCACTTTCATATGTGGTCCTAAGTCAGATACAGGTCTGATTTTTTGCAATGCAACCTCAGTCTGAACATACAGTCATGTCAGAATTCATGTGACTTTTATGTCACTCTAGATTGATATTCATCACCCCCATATTATCTGCTCATGAATTAGTTGGCCTCCACTGCACATCAACTTATAAATTAAAACATAAACTGTGACTTCAGTGTCCTCCATGTTACATCCATCTTCGTTATTGGTCATTTGCACATGTTAAGAAGCGTGATCAGTTCACAAAGGAATCTGATATTGGCCACATTTAAAAAAAATAATAATAATAATGTGAACAGCCAAACAAAAAAATCTGATCTGAGCATTAAATCATAATTGAGCATTAAGGCTTGCAGTGTGAATGTAGGTAGTTGCAGGGAGGAAAATATGGTTCAAGATACCTCAATATCACAACTTCTGTACAACAAAAATTCTTATATAAGGCTTAGGAACCCAGGGTCACATATGAAGTTGAATTCAGATGTAAACTGGTCTTGGAGGGCGGCTGAGTGGCGCAGTGGGCAAGGCGCTCACCACTAACGCAGGAGATGCTGGTATCGAGCCCAGCTCTCGGCGTTGTTACCGGCTTGGCCGGCCGTCATACTAACACAATTGGCAGTGTTAGAGGGTGGGAAAGCCGGTGGGTGGGGATTGGACGTTGTGGACAGCGACTCCTACAGGTCGGTTGGGTGACGCCGGTACGGCGGAAACAGGAAGTATCGGGGGCAGCGTGAGCCTCCCATGCGTTACTCCTCGCCACTGAGAGTTCGAGCTGCTGCGGTGAAAAGATGCGACAGGCTGCCTCCTCGTGTACCGGAGGAGACACGTGATGCAAGGCTTCTATCCTCACTACAGCCGACCAGTGGGAGGCATAGTCTAGCAACGTTCAAGACAGGGGAGGGAAGAATTGGAAACACGAAATTGGGATGGGAGAAAAATAGAAAATGGGGAGAAAAAGTGGATAAAAAAAATATGTAAACTGGTCTCAGGCAGGGGTGCGTTGCTCAGGGGACGGGGTTGCACGCCGTGCAACTGGCTACGTGAGCAGAAGCACGCGCATGCACATGCACGGATGTGCACACGCGTGCACACAGGAATGCGCTGCACTCGACTGATGCGCCAAATCGCTAAGTACCCACCTGGCTGCTTTGCATAACAATAGCGCAGGTTGTCAGGTGTGTTCAAATACGTTCTCAGATACATTCACACAAAACTTGTGAATGAAATGTGTTACATTCCATTCGTAGAGGCAATTAGGCATTGTCTTTAGTCTGTGCGTATGCGAGGGAACATTTATGCACATGCGCGGGAGCGAGCGCACGCGCACACAGGAGTGTGCGTGCACGTGGCGTCATTAAAACACTGTGCAACCAGCTTTGAAATCAGCAATGCACCCCTGGTCTCAGGTCAGTACTCCTGCTTGAGTTGAGTATAGCTAGATCTTTGAAACTTGATGATTGCACAAATATATATTATATAGTTAGACTGAGGTCTTAGGTTAAGGTTTAGGTTTGGGTTTATAAACAACTTTCTAGCTTGGCCAAGCAGTGAGGACCCCGGACCCTCTGGGTCACTACTTCTTCAGCTTGGCCAGACCCATGAGGAGCTGGTCTCTCTGGGTCACTACGTCTTCAGCTTGGCCAGACCCATGAGGAGCTGGTCCCTCCTCTCCCTCCTGGCAGACAGGTGCTGCGGGTCGCAGGGGATCAGCTCACACATCTCCTGTGGAGAGAAACATACCTACATACATAGCAGAGGAAAGACGGGATTAGGAGACGACAAGGGCAGAGAGAAAATAATGACAAGTATCTTCTCCAGAGCGGGGAGGGGGCAGGGGCAGGAGCAGGCATGCAGTCGTGCAGAAACGCGGTTAAACGCCGTTTAGGTAGGTCACTGAGGCAGAAGTGCGCGCAATGATGTGCACGCGCGCACACAAAAATGCGTTCACAATTGTCACTGGACTCGTCGCGCCGTGCGATAAGTACCCGGCCGGCACTTATCACCTAGACTTTGCATAATAATAGGATACCGATAGCATAACAACGAGAAGTGCCAAACCAAAATACAAGCCCTGTAGGCTACCAATTGGTGGGGGGTTGCTTGATCTGTGGTCCCGACTGGAAGTTTGTATTTACTTTTCTAATTTAAGTTAATTCAATTAAAGAAATTGTAACTACAATTACATTTTAAACATTGTTATGCATAATAATCATCTGTTCTGTGCGCAACCGAGGGAACATGTATGCGCGTGGCGTTTGGGCAGTTGTTCAGGGGGCCACATTGTCAGAAACCCAAGGGGCCAGGGGCCGGACTGCCACGGCGCCTCCCCGTGCTATGAATATATGTACACTTGACACAACACGCAACCACATTTTCACAACTTTTATTTAACTACATTGCAAAAGTAGTATACTTTTCAAAAAAAGTGCTTCATTTATGTGCCACATCTGCAACATCTCCTGCAAAAAGTGCTTCATTTATGACTGTGCAACAACTGCAACATCTCCTCTTCAACATTTCAATATAAAAATAAAATAAAAAACAAACAAGTGCATGATGTGCATCTGAACATTCTAACATCAACACTTGAACAAAAAAACACATTTATAGTGCAGCTGAGCTTATGAAAAAGTGCTTCATGTCTGTGCAACAACAGCAAATCACAGCATCTTATTAGCACTTATTGTCCACTCTTAACTCTCAAACATCAGGGGGGTGGGGGGCAGACAGGCCTAGCCTACATACACACATCTAATGAGAGCGATTGCACTTCTTTGACTGGGCAATGGCAGAGAAAGAGGGTTCATAGGAAGTGAGGGCTACCCGCAAACAGTGATGCAAATGCTTTGTCAAGGAGGCACGGTTGCTTGTTTTAATGGCATTCATGTGAGAGAAACTGGATTCACAGGTGTATGTTGAGCCAAACATTGTTAGCACAGATATTGCCAGCGTTTTTATTTTGGGGAATGTCTTGACATGAATACACTTTATCCAAAATGTTGTGGTGGATTCATTCTCAAGTGCCTGCTTCAGAGCAGATGATGCTTGCATGTCAATTATTTCAAGTTGCAGGAGACCTTCATCAATGTGAAGTGATGCAAGGAACTCTTGTCCTTTTGTGGAAATAGCAGCTACATTGGCAAATGGGTTGCTCACAAAATGCATCAATTCTTCTGGACATGTCAAATTCATCAAATCGACTTGCAAAGTTTTCCCTCAATTTATCAATGAAATCTGTCATTAATTGAGTGACTTTTGGCTGAATTGTGCGTGTTAACGTTGACATGAAAAGAAAAAAGTAAAAAAAAAATTAAATTTTTTTTTATTTATTTTTTTTTTTTAATTTTTTTTTATTATCGTGTAATCTTTGGCGGGCCAGTCAGAATCATCCCGCGGGCCGGATCTGGCCAGTTGAATAGCCCTGGGTTAGGGGTAGGAGGACAGCGGGGAGGGTGAGAGGTCATGACCTTGAAACAATTAAATACTTGTGACCTCATTTTCTTCTTCTAAATTCATGCTATATTATGTTATTATGTTATTTGATACTATCTTGTCTAGCACAGTCTCTGGAGCGTAACAGTAAGAAGCATTTTGTATGAAAGTATTCTGTACTTCTGTATGACAACTATTAAAGAACTTGAACTTGAACTTCCCCCTCACAGATTTTTTTTTTATCTACCTTAAACGGATCTTTTTCAAGTTCGAAGTTTTAATACACTTATCAACATGAGAGTCAACAAATGCTTGCTTTATGCAGCCATTAACACAAAAGGATGACCCCCATGCATTGCAAATTTGCATCAAATTCAAAACAGAGTGATGCACAAAATAACTTAAAAGATAATAATAATTTAAAACAATGAATAAAGTGTGCATGAAATAATAGGCGAAAGAAAACGTTAGGAACTTGTTACATTCACCCACACAAGGGCTGAGTAATCACCCCCCCCCCCCTCTCTCTCTCACACACACACTCTCCCAGCTCTTTCTCTCTTGCCCCTTCCTCATCTCTCTCACCCCCCCTCTCTCTCTCTCTCTCTATCTCTCACACACACACTTCAGAAACAAACATAGTATGAGAGCATCAATAATACACCTGAGTGAAGTCTAGTAAAAAATAAAAATAAAATAGAAATGTCTTAAAAGTTAATCGTGAGTTTAAAAAAATAGTGGCGTTAATAGAATCGGGCGTTAACGCGTTAATACCGCGTTAACTTTGACAGCCTTAATTGTAATGTATATTATACCTGATCGAGACCTGCATCTTGCACCTTTGTTTATACTGTTTAATCTTCTCATATTAAATCTTTCAGATTTTTCTAAATTGATTGCCTATATTTATGTCTTTCTACTATTACCCTTCCCATACCTGTACCTCCCCTTCCCCCCTCCCCCATGCTGCTATGGTGCCAGTATTTCCCAAAGGGGATCAATAGAGGAATATCTTATCTTATCTTATATCACTACTCTTGTGTGGGAATATCTTATCTTATCTTCCTTTGAAAGTTTCTCAGGAAGTCATGGTGTCCATAAAGTACATCTTAAATCTTGTCTTTTATTAGAGGTTTTGAAAATATACCTATATTTAGCAGTGACATCTTATGGGCAGAGCTCTTAGACTTATGACTAAATAAAGAGCTTATGCTACTGAACGTACTGGACAGTAAGCGTGTCCCTGTCAGAAGGGCTTAAGCTGAGGCACAAGACCACCAAGTAGTTGCTGAAGTATTAGTAGTTGAATGAAATTACTTTTAGGCCTGATAAAGTATAATCACCTCAGATGTTTTTTGTTCCAGCGCTCTGTGTTGGCACCTGTAGGTCCCTCTGATACATTTTGTGATATTTATTTTCATTCCTGTGGAGCCACAGGTTATAATTTTAGGAACAGCAGAATGCAGTTCAGCGTTCTTACAGTAGAGGGTGGAAGTATGCTTTTGTCTCTCCTACTCTCCACAGCATGTCATTCCCATGTCATTCATTACCAAAGACCTCATCATAATTTCAAATGTTACCTCAGCAGGACTTCCTGACGGGCAGACCCCAGGTGGTGAGAGCAGGCAACTGCACCTCCTCATCCATCACCCTCAACATAGGGGCCCCCCAGGGCTGTGTTCTGAGTCCCCTCCTCTACTCCCTGTACACACATGACTGTGTGGCACAGCGGAACAACAACACAATCATCAAATTTGCTGACGACACAGTAGTGGTGGGCCTGATCTCTGCAAACGACGATAGGGCCTACCTGGAAGAGGTCAAGGTCCTAGCGGGATGGTGTCAAGAGAACAGCCTCTCCCTGAACGTCAGCAAAACAAAGGAGATGATTGTGGACTTCCTGAGGTCGGGGGTCAGGGACTATAGCCCCCTCAGCATCGACGGGGCACCGGTTGAGAGAGTGAACAGTTTTAAGTACCTCAGAGTCCACATATCCGAGGACTTGACATGGACCACACACATTGACAGTGTTGTGAGGAAGGCACGGCAACGCTTCTACTTCCTCAGGCGCCTAAGGAAGTTCCAAGTCAGTCAGAAGATCCTTAAGAACTTCTACTCATGTACAATAGAGAGCATCCTGACTGGCAATATTACCTCCTGGTTTGGGAATAGCACTGCACAAGACCGTAGCAGACTACAGAGAGTGGCCCGTTCAGCCGAACGCACAATTAGAGGGGGGCTTCCCACTCTCCAGAACATTTACAACAAGCGGTGCATGGGTAAGGCTAAGATAATTGTCAAAGACTCCAGCCACCCAAACAACTGCCTCTTTGAACTGCTGCGGTCAGGCAAGCGATATCGGAGTCTCATGGCAAGCACAGAAAGACTCAGAAGAAGCTTCTATCCCCAGGCCATCAGGTTGCTCAACGAACAATAACACTATACAACAACCATCAAATGCACTCACAGCACACACAACCACACGCACACACTCACTTTAAACAAACAACTCACTGCAGCACCCACTTACACACTTTAGAACACCTAAACACACTTTATATTTATTGGCAAAGAATTTGCACTACAACCGTACACCTTACTGTAAATTGTACCTAAATTGTACCTCATCCCATTTCTGCTTTGCACTATATAGTATATTGTATATTAGTATATTGTATAGTATATTGTATGGTAACTCAGTTACTTCTACTTGCATTGAACATTGTACATATGTACATATTGAACACTTGTGTCTACGTACGTGACTTCTATTTTATACTGCTATACTTATTTTATTTTATACTTATCTTTTTTGTCTAGCACAGTCTATGGAGCATAACAGAAAGAAGCATTTTGTATAAAAGTATTCTGTACTTCTGTATGACAACTAATAAAGAAACTTGAACTTGAGCTTCCCTGTGTCCCTCTCAGCTTCCCTGTGTCCCTCTCAGCTTCCCTGTGTCCCTCTCAGCTTCCCTGCTTCCCTGTGTCCCTCTCAGCTTCCCTGCTTCCCTGTGTCCCTCTCAGCTTCCCTGCTTCCCTGTGTCCCTCTCAGAATCCCTGTGTCCCTCTCAGCTTCCCTGTGTCCCTCTCAGCTTCCCTGTGTCCCTCTCAGCTTCCCTGTGTCCCTCTCAGCTTCCCTGCTTCCCTGTGTCCCTCTCAGCTTCCCTGTGTCCCTCTCAGCTTCCCTGCTTCCCTGTGTCCCTCTCAGCTTCCCTGTGTCCCTCTCAGCTTCCCTGCTTCCCTGTGTCCCTCTCAGCTTCCCTGCTTCCCTGTGTCCCTCTCAGCTTCCCTGTGTCCCTCTCAGCTTCCATGTGTCCCTCTAAGCTTCCCTGTGTCCCTCTCAGCTTCCCTGCTTCCCTGTGTCCCTCTCAGCTTCCCTGTGTCCCTCTCAGCTTCCCTGCTTCCCTGTGTCCCTCTCAGCTTCCCTGTGTCCCTCTCAGCTTCCATGTGTCCCTCTAAGCTTCCCTGTGTCCCTCTCAGCTTCCCTGTGTCCCTCTCAGCTTCCCTGTGTCCCTCTCAGCTTCCCTGTGTCCCTCTCAGCTTCCCTGCTTCCCTGTGTCCCTCTCAGCTTCCCTGCTTCCCTGTGTCCCTCTCAGCTTCCCTGTGTCCCTCTCAGCTTCCATGTGTCCCTCTAAGCTTCCCTGTGTCCCTCTCAGCTTCCCTGCTTCCCTGTGTCCCTCTCAGCTTCCCTGCTTCCCTGTGTCCATCTCAGCTTCCCTGTGTCCCTCTCAGCTTCCCTGTGTCCCTCTCAGCTTCCCTGTGTCCCTCTCAGCTTCCATGTGTCCCTCTAAGCTTCCCTGTGTCCCTCTCAGCTTCCCTGCTTCCCTGTGTCCCTCTCAGCTTCCCTGTGTCCCTCTCAGCTTCCCTGTGTCCCTCTCAGCTTCCCTGTGTCCCTCTCAGCTTCCCTGTGTCCCTCTCAGCTTCCCTGTGTCCATCTCAGCTTCCCTGTGTCCCTCTCAGCTTCCCTGTGTCCCTCTCAGCTTCCCTGTGTCCCTCTCAGCTTCCCTGTGTCCATCTCAGCTTCCCTGTGTCCCTCTCAGCTTCCCTGTGTCCCTCTCAGCTTCCCTGTGTCCCTCTCAGCTTCCCTGCTTCCCTGTGTCCCTCTCAGCTTCCCTGTGTCCCTCCCAGCTTCCCTGTGTCCCTCCCAGCTTCCCTGTGTCCCTCTCAGCTTCCCTGTGTCCCTCTCAGCTTCCCTGCTTCCCTGTGTCCCTCTCAGCTTCCCTGTGTCCCTCTCAGCTTCCCTGTGTCCCTCTCAGCTTCCCTGTGTCCCTCCCAGCTTCCCTGTGTCCATCTCAGCTTCCCTGTGTCCCTCTCAGCTTCCCTGTGTCCATCTCAGCTTCCCTGTGTCCCTCTCAGCTTCCCTGTGTCCCTCTCAGCTTCCCTGTGTCCCTCCCAGCTTCCCTGCTTCCCTGTGTCCCTCTCAGCTTCCCTGTGTCCCTCTCAGCTTCCCTGTGTCCCTCTCAGCTTCCCTGTGTCCATCTCAGCTTCCCTGTGTCCCTCTCAGCTTCCCTGTGTCCCTCTCAGCTTCCCTGTGTCCCTCTCAGCTTCCCTGTGTCCCTCTCAGCTTCCCTGTGTCCCTCCCAGCTTCCCTGCTTCCCTGTGTCCCTCTCAGCTTCCCTGTGTCCCTCCCAGCTTCCCTGCTTCCCTGTGTCCATCTCAGCTTCCCTGCTTCCCTGTGTCCCTCTCAGCTTCCCTGTGTCCCTCTCAGCTTCCCTGTGTCCCTCTCAGCTTCCCTGTGTCCATCTCAGCTTCCCTGTGTCCCTCCCAGCTTCCCTGTGTCCCTCTCAGCTTCCCTGTGTCCATCTCAGCTTCCCTGTGTCCCTCTCAGCTTCCCTGTGTCCCTCTCAGCTTCCCTGTGTCCCTCTCAGCTTCCCTGTGTCCCTCCCAGCTTCCCTGCTTCCCTGTGTCCATCTCAGCTTCCCTGCTTCCCTGTGTCCCTCTCAGCTTCCCTGTGTCCCTCCCAGCTTCCCTGCTTCCCTGTGTCCATCTCAGCTTCCCTGTGTCCCTCTCAGCTTCCCTGTGTCCCTCCCAGCTTCCCTGTGTCCCTCTCAGCTTCCCTGTGTCCCTCTCAGCTTCCCTGTGTCCCTCTCAGCTTCCCTGCTTCCCTGTGTCCCTCTCAGCTTCCCTGTGTCCCTCTCAGCTTCCCTGCTTCCCTGTGTCCCTCTCAGCTTCCCTGCTTCCCTGTGTCCCTCTCAGCTTCCCTGTGTCCCTCTCAGCTTCCATGTGTCCCTCTAAGCTTCCCTGTGTCCCTCTCAGCTTCCCTGCTTCCCTGTGTCCCTCTCAGCTTCCCTGTGTCCCTCTCAGCTTCCCTGCTTCCCTGTGTCCCTCTCAGCTTCCCTGTGTCCCTCTCAGCTTCCATGTGTCCCTCTAAGCTTCCCTGTGTCCCTCTCAGCTTCCCTGTGTCCCTCTCAGCTTCCCTGTGTCCCTCTCAGCTTCCCTGTGTCCCTCTCAGCTTCCCTGCTTCCCTGTGTCCCTCTCAGCTTCCCTGCTTCCCTGTGTCCATCTCAGCTTCCCTGTGTCCCTCTCAGCTTCCCTGTGTCCCTCTCAGCTTCCCTGTGTCCCTCTCAGCTTCCATGTGTCCCTCTAAGCTTCCCTGTGTCCCTCTCAGCTTCCCTGCTTCCCTGTGTCCCTCTCAGCTTCCCTGCTTCCCTGTGTCCCTCTCAGCTTCCCTGTGTCCCTCTCAGCTTCCCTGTGTCCCTCTCAGCTTCCCTGTGTCCCTCTCAGCTTCCCTGTGTCCCTCTCAGCTTCCCTGTGTCCATCTCAGCTTCCCTGTGTCCCTCTCAGCTTCCCTGTGTCCCTCTCAGCTTCCCTGTGTCCCTCTCAGCTTCCCTGTGTCCCTCTCAGCTTCCCTGTGTCCATCTCAGCTTCCCTGTGTCCCTCTCAGCTTCCCTGTGTCCCTCTCAGCTTCCCTGTGTCCCTCTCAGCTTCCCTGTGTCCCTCTCAGCTTCCCTGCTTCCCTGTGTCCCTCTCAGCTTCCCTGTGTCCCTCCCAGCTTCCCTGTGTCCCTCCCAGCTTCCCTGTGTCCCTCTCAGCTTCCCTGTGTCCCTCTCAGCTTCCCTGCTTCCCTGTGTCCCTCTCAGCTTCCCTGTGTCCCTCTCAGCTTCCCTGTGTCCCTCTCAGCTTCCCTGTGTCCCTCCCAGCTTCCCTGTGTCCATCTCAGCTTCCCTGTGTCCCTCTCAGCTTCCCTGTGTCCATCTCAGCTTCCCTGTGTCCCTCTCAGCTTCCCTGTGTCCCTCTCAGCTTCCCTGTGTCCCTCCCAGCTTCCCTGCTTCCCTGTGTCCCTCTCAGCTTCCCTGTGTCCCTCTCAGCTTCCCTGTGTCCCTCTCAGCTTCCCTGTGTCCCTCTCAGCTTCCCTGTGTCCATCTCAGCTTCCCTGTGTCCCTCTCAGCTTCCCTGTGTCCCTCTCAGCTTCCCTGTGTCCCTCTCAGCTTCCCTGTGTCCCTCTCAGCTTCCCTGTGTCCCTCCCAGCTTCCCTGCTTCCCTGTGTCCATCTCAGCTTCCCTGCTCCCCTGTGTCCCTCTCAGCTTCCCTGTGTCCCTCCCAGCTTCCCTGCTTCCCTGTGTCCATCTCAGCTTCCCTGCTTCCCTGTGTCCCTCTCAGCTTCCCTGTGTCCCTCTCAGCTTCCCTGTGTCCCTCCCAGCTTCCCTGTGTCCATCTCAGCTTCCCTGTGTCCCTCCCAGCTTCCCTGTGTCCCTCTCAGCTTCCCTGTGTCCATCTCAGCTTCCCTGTGTCCCTCTCAGCTTCCCTGTGTCCCTCTCAGCTTCCCTGTGTCCCTCTCAGCTTCCCTGTGTCCCTCCCAGCTTCCCTGCTTCCCTGTGTCCATCTCAGCTTCCCTGCTTCCCTGTGTCCCTCTCAGCTTCCCTGTGTCCCTCCCAGCTTCCCTGCTTCCCTGTGTCCATCTCAGCTTCCCTGTGTCCCTCTCAGCTTCCCTGTGTCCCTCCCAGCTTCCCTGTGTCCCTCTCAGCTTCCCTGTGTCCCTCCCAGCTTCCCTGTGTCCCTCTCAGCTTCCCTGTGTCCCTCTCAGCTTCCCTGTGTCCCTCTCAGCTTCCCTGTGTCCCTCCCAGCTTCCCTGTGTCCCTCTCAGCTTCCCTGTGTCCCTCCCAGCTTCCCTGTGTCCCTCTCAGCTTCCCTGTGTCCCTCCCAGCTTCCCTGTGTCCCTCTCAGCTTCCCTGTGTCCCTCTCAGCTTTCCTGTGTCCCTCCCAGCTTCCCTGTGTCCATCTCAGCTTCCCTGTGTCCCTCCCAGCTTCCCTGCATCCCTCTCAGCTCTCAGTCTCTATAAAGTAAAATACTGTAAGGTATGCCCTCTACCCAGAACAAAAAGAAAGTATAAATATTTGAATATCGTCCTGTCTCTCTTCTCTCCTTCCTTTCTAAAACACTTGAACGTGCTGTATCCAACCAACTTACTGCTTATCTCTTACAGAATGACCTCCTAGACCCCAATCAGTCTGGCTTCCGGACTGGCCACTCCACAGAAACGGCCCTCATTGCGGTCACAGAGGCACTTCACTTAGCAAAAGCGAAAGGCCTCTCCTCTGTCCTGATTCTCCTAGATCTATCTGCAGCCTTCGACACAGTCAACCATCAGATCCTCCTCGCGGCCCTCGCAGGAATGGGAGTGGCTGGATCTGCGCTGACATGGCTGACATCATACCTCAATGACCGCTCCTACCAAGTGTCATGGAGAGGGACTCTGTTGGCCACCCGCCCCCTCCGGACGGGTGTCCCCCAGGGCTCGGTCCTAGGACCCCTTCTCTTCTCCCTCTACACTAAATCACTGGGTAACATTATCACGTCTCATGGCTTCTCATATCATTGTTATGCCGATGATACTCAACTCTTCCTCTCCTTCCCTCCCTCAGATATCCACGTCTCTGAGCGGATCTCGGCCTGTCTGTCCGACATCTCCGCCTGGATGACGACCAACCACCTCAAACTGAACCTAAGCAAAACAGAATTGCTCCACCTGCCGGCCAAATCCTCCCCCCTGACCGACCTCTCCATCACAGTCGAGAATGCAGCTGTGACCGCGTCCCCGACCGCCAAGAACCTTGGTGTTGTCCTCGACGACCAGTTGAACTTCTCTGCTCACATCGCAGCGACAACCAGAACCTGCAGATTCCTCCTGAGCAACGTCAGAAGGATACGCCCATTCCTGACAAAAGAAGCCACCCAACTCCTCGTCCAATCAACAGTCATCTCCTGCCTCGACTACTGCAACGCACTGCTAGCTGGCCTCCCGGCCACTGCCACCAAGCCTCTTCAACTCATTCAAAACGCAGCGGCCCGCCTGATCTCAAACCTACCGAAGTCGGCCCATGTCACCCCACTTCTTAGGGACCTGCACTGGCTCCCCATTGCTGCACGTATCCGCTTCAAGGCCCTCGACCTAGCATACCGTGCGGCAAAGGGAACCGCTCCCGCCTACCTCCGGTCAATGGTCTCTAACTACACACCCTCAAGACCCCTACGCTCTGCATCTTCTGGCCGCCTCAGATCTACTCCTATCCAAGCTCCCGGAGGGTCATCAAAGAGAAGCCGCCTATTCTCAGTCCTTGCCCCACAATGGTGGAATGAACTACCCATCCCAGTTAGGACAGCCGAATCCCGTCCAATCTTTCGCCGTCGACTAAAGACTCACTTCTTCAACCATTATCTGAAATGATAAAAAAAAATAAAAAAAAAAAATAAAAAAAATCTAACCCCGACTAACCTTACTGTCATGCACTTGTCCTAATAAACTAACCTACACTGTAACACGCAACACTTTGATGAACATTGTTACTCAGCTGATAGAGTTATACCCTTCTTGCTGTCTTGTCGCACAGAACTTGTAAGTCGCTTTGGATAAAAGCGTCAGCTAAATGACTAAATGTAAATGTAAATGTAATGTGAATAGTAAACAAACATTTTGTGGGTCAACAAAATCAGCCTCCTATTCATTGTCATTGGAGCAGCTCCATGCATGCATCTGCATGTCCATGTCAGATATAATGGTAAATGGCTGCTTTTTTATATAGTGTTTTTATCCAAAGCATTTTACAATTTGTTACTCACATTTTACCCATTCACTCACACATTGACTCACACATTCACACACCGACGGCGGAGGCAACCATGCAAGGTGCCAACCTGCTCATCGGGAGCAATTAGGGGTTAAGTGTCTTGCTCAAGGACACATCGACACGCTGCCCGGGAGGAGCGGGAATCGAACCGGATTGCCAGACGACTGCTCTACCTCCTTGATCTTTCCAAGGCCCATGTCAATAGCACATTCCTCTTTAAGGAACCAGAAGGACTGCACCTCCTTGTTGATGCTTAACGAATGTTGTCTTTTGACCTGCAAACCAACCTGACAACATTTTCCCAAGCTAGCCTGACTAGTCTTTAGAATGTACCCTGAGGACGCTACTGAGGGAGTGCCAACCGGGGAATGGCATTGGAGAAATTAGACAAATAAATGTGGATGTACTAAGTTGTGTTAACAACTGGAACTCTGTTAGTCTAGTTGTGTTTAGTTTGGAATGTCTCTGCTGTCAGGGTGAGATATGGATGATGCCCAGTCACACCTAAAAAGTCAATGTAAATTTCCTTTGAAAAACAATATTTAGTTTGTTACTAAGTGATGTCTGTGAAATCCTCAATGTAACCTCTATTTTATTGGGCAATCCTGTCTTAGTGTATTGTGTATCCCAAGGTTACGCAACTATAGACACTTTCAGTAGAATGTTTGGTCCATTACGAGGCAAAAGCAATGACTACAATTGACTACAGTTGGTCTGTTGCTGCGTTTGCTAACATCAAAACGTGATTATAGTTGTACATTTGAACTGAATAGTGCTCCTTTTTCTTGATCTGGAAGTCTAAAATGTAATGTTTGTGAGACACGTTTTTCAATCACCACGTAATGTTTGTGAGACACGTTTTTCTATCACCAGTGGTCAGTCAGGAGTGGACTGAACTTGTTACTTGGCTGTAGTGATAGCTGACTCAAAGTCAGCTGAAGTCATTTAAGATTAAACTAGACTTTTGAAGAAGTCTTTATTCATTGCACACATTGACAATGTCATCATGTAGCGACACACACATGCGATGGGTGGCACACACAGGAACACACACATGCAATCTTTGGGTCACCGATTAAATTTTATTTCTGCGCTTGACCCATCCCGTCGTCCTTCCCCCCAAGGGCAGCTGGGAGCAGACATGGGCTGCGGCGTGGGGCCGAGCTCAGGGACCAATCAAAGTGTTCCTGTCCGCCTTCGCCAGGGACGCGACAGCGTTAGCGATCTGTTCTGCATGTTTTTCCATTGGGTTTTAATTCTGGAGGGGAAACCCTTGCGAGCACGGGGAGAACATGCAAACTCCACACAGAAAGGCCCGGGAGATACCCCACCTGGGTACCTGGCAACGCGGCGTCCTGGTCCCCAAGCGGGAATCGAACCCTGAACCTTCTAGCTGTGAGGCGACAGCACCACCATTTCTAGAAGTCTAAAGCATTTTATTAACAAGTCAGGTGCTAATTCTATTTCCTAGTATCCAACAGGTCACAGAGTTTCAGTGCATGTAATGAAAGTTTGAAAAACGTGTGTGTGTGTGTGTGTGTGTGTGTGTGTGTGCGTGCGTGCACGTGGGTGTGTAAACCTTTAATCTGGAACTCTTTGGTGTTGAGCAGCTCTCTCTGTGACCCAGGAAGCAGCTGGGGGAGTTGCAGGAGGCCCACATGCTGAGAGGAGAGCTGAGCGCCACAGAGCAGCTAGACCTGGTCAGCAGTCATGATGACCTGCCCCAGGCACTAGAGGGAGCCTTCTTCGTCCAGGTACCTAGAGTCAACCTATCACACATAGACTAGGCATGGTGGCTTTACCCCAACCACAGGGACAAAAGGAATACATTTTTTATTCCATTCAGTAGAGAGTTTCTGTGCTGGGGGTTCAATGCCTTGCTCAAGGGCAGTTTGGCAGGGGTGGTGGACAACAAATATCTAATACCACCAGCCACCTTTGAGTTGCCAGCTCACAACTGGAATCTAACTTTATGTCACTACCGGGGATTGAAGCAGCTGGTTGGCCTCTTTACCTCCAGGCCTCTGTACCTCCAGGCCTCTGTACCTCCAGGCCTCTTTACCTCCAGGCCTCTGTACCTCCAGGCCTCTGTACCTCCAGGCCTCTTTACCTCCAGGCCTCTTTACCTCCAGGCCTCTGTACCTCCAGGCCTCTGTACCTCCAGGCCTCTGTACCTCCAGGCCTCTTTACCTCCAGGCCTCTTTACCTCCAGGCCTCTTTACCTCCAGGCCTCTTTACCTCCAGGCCTCTGTACCCCCAGGCCTCTGTACCTCCAGGCCTCTTTACCTCCAGGCCTCTTTACCTCCAGGCCTCTGTACCTCCAGGCCTCTGTACCTCCAGGCCTCTTTACCTCCAGGCCTCTTTACCTCCAGGCCTCTTTACCTCCAGGCCTCTTTACCTCCAGGCCTCTTTACCTCCAGGCCTCTTTACCTCCAGGCCTCTGTACCCCCAGGCCTCTGTACCTCCAGGCCTCTTTACCTCCAGGCCTCTTTACCTCCAGGCCTCTGTACCTCCAGGCCTCTGTACCTCCAGGCCTCTGTACCTCCAGGCCTCTGTACCTCCAGGCCTCTGTACCTCCAGGCCTCTGTACCTCCAGGCCTTTCCACAATATACTATAAGGAAGTATTAGGAAAGAATACTGTTGTTGGTCATAATTATTGCCAAACTTGCTTCAAATATGTTGTTTATATGTGTCATGGTATTTAGTTGTTGTTAGTCACACTCACACATGTGCTCGCACTGCGAACTACAGTAGGAAGTGAGGTTTTTAAGCCAAGATTACATTCCGCACTGACTCTGCAAAACAGACAATGGTGCTCCTCATTGAGAGACAGAGAGAGAGAGAGTATCCTTACACATGGCCTATGGGTACCAGGCATTACACATAAGATTAATCATTACAGTGGATGGAACTTATCTTGATGGAGAACAATGGAGGTTTTATTAGAGACAAGGAAATTCTGGGTAGAAATACGTAGAGTTTCTCTTCCTCATAGTCACTAGCGGTTTATTGATCACTACTTTCTGTTTCTGGTACTGTTCTCCCTGAGATCAATAGGCTATGTGTAGACAAGAACCTGGCCATACCATACATGACGTCACCATTCAATATATTGTGATACTGTAAACACTTTGATATATTGCAATGTCAAAATCTTAGCAAAATGTCATGATATAAAGAAAACACCTCAATATATACTCCTCAACATAATATAGACGGTTTCAACATGCATCTAAATGGACCCAAGTGTATTTCCTGTTCCTGTTTAATGCAATAACTGACAGGAAATATACTTTTGTCCAAACTGTTCCCTAGCAACAGAATTACAGTGAAACCGTCTATAACTAATTAAAGGTAGAATCTGTAATGTTGTCAAACAGCGACCTCTAGGCGACTGGTACTGCACTTTTTTCTTTTTTGTGTGATGTGTGTGTTGGATTTCAGTGGGTATAGGGAGGGGCTGCTACTGCTGGCCACACCTCAAGCTCTGCCGAGAGAGAATTTCACAGTGTAATAAGTTACTGAACTCCAGTCCACACATCAGTCTAGGGCTGCTTGACTTTGGCAAAAATCATAATCACGATTATTTTGATTGATATTGAAACTGTAACAATTAAGATAGCTAAAATTACATTACAGTGTAAAACAAAACAAAAATTACTTTACAGTGTTAAAAACAATTTTAAAACAATTTAAGATTATTTAAAAAAGTGAATCTACTGTAAATGCAGCAGAGGTTTTGAGGCAGGTTATTCCAAAGAGTTAATGCTCTAAAAATAAAAGATCTCCTTAAAGCGTTGGTTTTAGGACCTGGCAATTCAAGCTGCCCACTACTGGAACCTCTAGTGTAATGCTTGTGCACAGTATTACTAAAAACAATCTGATTATGTATAAAAACAGGAGTTTTACTGCTCATGACCAACTTGAACAGCACAAGTATATTAAAACTAAAGACAATCTATTTTCAATGTTAAGCCAAGAGAGGCGGGCATGCATACAGCTCACATTAGACCTTAGTGAGCAGCCCAGTACCAACCGTGCTGCCCTGTTCTGGACCACCTGGAGCTTCCTGAGGTCACCACCACAAGCATAGCAAACCTGAAGCCTGCTTCTTTCCGATCCAAACTGGGCCAGTGCTCCCTTACTTTCTCTGGAGCCCAGGATTGGAACAAGCTGCCTATCCCCATCAAGCAGAGCTCGAGCCTCCACAGCTTCAAGAGAAGCGTCAGGAAGTGGCTCATGGACAGAATAGAGGAATAGCCCCCTATAGTTTGAATGGGTTTCCAATCAGTTTTTAGTTATTGTGGGGTATACAATTTTAGCTATAGGTTAGTCTTCTTTTTTTTCTTTTTTTGATCTTTTTCCCCCTTCTTTTTCCTCCGATTTTCTCCCATCCCAATGTTAGTCGTTATGCCAATTCCCAATCCCCTTCCTGGTCGCTGCGCACTTACCCCCCACAGTCGGTCTGGGAGAGTGGAGGCTATCACGTGCTTCCTCCGACACACGTCTAGCCAATCAACCGCTTCTTTTCACCTGGCAGCGCGGACTCTCACTGAGAGGGTGTAACGTGTGGAAGGATCACACTACCCCCCTTAGATCCTATCCGCGCTGAGCAGGCACCCTGACCGAACTGTAGGAGTCGCTGTTTACAATGACCCAGACCCACCCCGCCAGCTTTCCCACCCTCTAATACTGCCAATTGTATTAGTGTGAACGGCCAGCCAAGCTGGTGACAACGCCGGGAGCTGGATTCGAACAGGCGAATCCAGCGTCTCCGGCGTTGGTGACGAACGCAATCTCCGCTACGCCACCTGACCGCTTATAGGTTAGTCTTCTAATGTTTTAAATGTCGTGTTTTTGTTGTGGCCTAACAGCCCTGGGACCATGACGGAAATAAGGGTTTTACTCTTTCTCATGTTATCCTTTGGATCCTTGTTGTGTGTTTTTAATCCATCAATAAAATAAAATAAAATAAAATCACTGGCAGCAGATGACCACATCGCAGAGCAATAGTCAAGATGACATAAAACTAAACTTTGCACTATCTGACATAAAAGGGGACGGGCAACAAAAGAAGCACATTTCCTGGAAATACCAATTGCTCTTCCCATTTTTAAAACAATATAATTAATATGCTGAGACCAAGACAGAGTGCAATCCAGCATCACTCCAAGGAGTTTAGTACTTTCAACTTGTTGAACTGCCGAATTACACAAGTTTAAATGAAGCTTTGGATTTGTAGATAACCTGTGCCTTGTTCCCAGCACAATACATTTAGTCTTGGAGATATTAAGGACAAGTCTATTACATACTACCCAGTCATGCACAACTTTAAGTTCTCTGCTCAAAACTCCATTAAGTGCATTGCATCATGGTGCATCGTAATACAATGTTGAATCATCTGCATAACAGAACTGTTGTAGCACATTTGGTAGCCCAAGATAAGTCATTAGTAAATACAGAGAAGATCAAAGGTCCTAGGCAACTTCCTTGCGGAACGCCACACTCTAGACCTCTGCTACTGGACATGCTGCCATTTAGATACACCTTCTGTGATCTAGAGCAGTGTTTCTCAGCTGGTGGGTCGCGACCCAAAAGTGGGCAGCAGGGCCATTTTGAGTGGGTCACGGATGTGTGACATTTTTTTGTTACACTACCTATCTTTGTCAAAGTGGCTTCTCAGCTCTGGTCCAGCTGAAGACAAATCAGAGGAACAGATTGGACATTGAGCATGACCTCACAGTTTGAGACTCTTGTCAGGAGCAAACAACATCCCCAGTTATCCCATTAGTTCCCTGGGATGTTAACCCTTTAATCGCCGTTGACGCTGAAACACGTCATTCCCCGCCATGCTTATTCTGCCGATGACGCTGTACAGCGTCTTTGATATCAATATTTCAAAAATCTGTGATCGAAATCATATTTCTCCCCCGGAGACATTATATGTACTGGTGAGCCCCTGTCAACTATCTAACGGTTCAAGAGCGCCATCTGGTGGCGGATCGCCCAGGGAAGAAACAGGATGTAGAAGCTGGTGCTCATTTCAATTTGGTCCGATCACTCGCTATAGTAGTATAGTAACTTCTAGAACCACGTCCAGTTGAAATTTTTTATCTGGCACCGATCGCTATCAAACTGTATTTGATCATCAATATAATGCATTTAGGGCTATAAATCAAGTTCTGGAGAAAGCTGCAGAAAACGATAAAAACATACTTATACTTTAGACCGTATTTTAGTATGAATATGTGAATGAAAAAGTATAACGTTGCTACACCCTGAACAATAGATATAGGACTTTGAATGGGCCATGGTAATGTCAATTTAGCAATACAATTTAAAAAGTTATAGCCCTGCAAAGAAGGGGAACTTCTCCATGTTAAATAGGGCTGGCGAGGGATGGTAAATTATGAATTTAACCCCGGCGATCATTAAGCTAAGAAATCTGCTAAGAAGCATATATTATTTATTATTATTTTATTTCATTGGGTTTTTAGCCCTAGTTGCACTTTTTTGAGTTTATTTCATGTTTTTAACAGTGCATGAAATATTGTGTATTACTGCAAAAAAAATATTTTGAAATAAATCATAGTGGTTCAAAAATGTTGGTTGCGACTTAATGACTAAGGAAAATGTTGGGTCCCGAGGCTAGACCAGTTGAGAACCACTGATCTAGAGGACAAATAACTTAGTATCCACTTTAAAGCAGAAGAGTTAAAACCATAACATTTAAGTTTCTCAACCAGTAGAGAATGGTCCAGCACATCAAATGCAGCACTAAAATCTAACCGCACAGCTCCCACCAACATAGAGTTATCTATAGCTTTAAGCGGTACAAAAACTGTTTGCTTTCCCGGTCCACGTCTCCCACGCAAGCCACCACCCCTTATCAAGGTAAACCACACAGGTGAATAGCTCAGGTAGGTCTCTTTAAAGGGAAAGTGCACATAGTTTCTAATCATAAGAATAGTTACAATAAGATAATCAGTGTAAATAATATCATGACTTGTCAATCAAATTATCAGTTTTCGTTTTCATATTTCGTAATCCATAAAGCCTTTTCATAATTAAAATAATTGCATGATACAAACTCAAAGATTAAGGTCGCTTTCACATATAGTTTTGGTGGACTCGGTGCGGTTCTGGTGGTGAAGTTGCAACATTGTTGCATTCTTCATTTGGTTCGTCTGCGTTCACAGCAATTTGTGAGGCGCACCGAACTTTCTGAACAATGTCACGCGGTCGAAAAGGGCGCCTGTCTATTGGACAGTGGAAATGTGTGTGTGTGGCTGCGAGCCCGTGTGTGTGCGCGCGCGCGCGTGTGTGTGTCTGTGTGTGGACTGCGAGCCCTCCAGATCAGCGGAGGCGAGTTTTGACGTGGCATTGATCCATTGTTCTATTGAAGCCCATTACCACCATCCTCTCGCTAAACAACTTGTACACGGCATGGTCATGCTGGACCTACAAAAGGCCTTTGACACGGTCAATCACTCCATTCTGATTGACAAGCTAAAAGCAATTGGTTTTGATAGTCTATCAGTGAGCTGGATGCAATCCTACCTTGAGGGGAGGGAACAGATGGTGGAGGTAAACGGTACCCTATCCCCCCCCCTCACAGTGAGCTGTGGTGTTCCACAAGGAAGCATACTAGGACCGCTACTGTTCCTAATTTATGCAACTGACATGTCGTCAGCTTGTGACTGCAACTTGTTCCTGTTTGCGGACGACTCAGCCCTGCTGCTCTCTGACAAGAACAAGTTACAAACCCTCAGCTCGGAACTAGGCAGAATCTGCATATGGCTCGCTGATAACAAACTATCATTACACATGGGCAAAACAGAGTCCATTCTCTTCGGTTCAAATAACAAACTCAGCAAGACCGACGGCTTCTCAGTTACAGTGGGTGACAATATTGTAACAAGGAAAGATGAAATTACCTACCTGGGTTCCATCCTAGAGGCTAATCTCTCCTGTGACAAAATGGCATCCAATGTAATAAAAAAAGTCAACCAACGAACTCGATTCTTGTACCGGATCTCCTCTCTGGTAAACAAGAATACCCTGAAGACTCTGGCAGGAGCACTCATTCAGGGGTACTACGACTATGCTTGCACCTCATGGTACCAAAGCACCTCAAAGGCGCTAAAAACAAAATTACAAACATCTCAAAACAAACTGGTCAGACTACTGCTTGACCTTACTCCTAGAACCCACCTCACCCCTGCCCACTTTGACAACCTAGGATGGCTTAGAGTAGACGACAGAGTACAGCAACTTGCAATGGGCCTGGTCTACAAGATACACTACACGACCAAGGTACCCATGTACATGTCAAAATACTTCCCAAAGGTCAGTGAATACCACGATCACAACACCAGAGGGAGCTCCACAAATCATGTTAAACCCAGATTCGGCTCAAATAAGGGACTAAACACGTTTCGCAATTATGCCACATCAATGTGGAACGCCCTACCCAAAGCTGTAAAGGAATGTGGATCACTACCCACTTTCAAAACCTCTCTCAAGGGACACCTACGGGAGACTGCAATTCAACACTGGCCCCTGTAAATATCCTAACCCAACCCCCTCCAATGTACAGTCATTTACCTAGTATGGTTTTGTCAATAGTCCAATGTACAATTTTGTTTGTTTGTACAGTGTCTCCCCCCCCCCCCCCTCAATGTACAGTTTTGCTTGTTTATACAGTGTGCCCCCCCCCCCCAACCACCTCCAATGTAAATTACCCAGTATGGTTGTCAATATCCCAACGTACCCAACCCCCCCCACCCAACCTCCTCCAATGTACAGTTTCTACGTCAAATGTATATACTCCCTTTTCTTGACTCCTTCTGTATCACAAACAGTACTGTATTTGCAAATCTGGTATGTCATAAATGTATAGATGTAGCAGTACTGACTATCTGTATGTCATGTATGTCATATATGTCCTGATGAATTGAAAATGGGGGACCCTGATGTAAACAAGACGAAAGTCTTTCTCTGGTCTGCATCCCCTTAACAATTGTGTGTATTGAGCTGTACTGTATTGTACCCATTCTGCAATCTGTTAATAAAGTTTTCAATCAATCAATCAATCAATACACCACGTTGTTTTTATGAGTGCCCACAAGTAGCTGTTTTATTTGGTCTTCTGCCCATATGTGTACAGTGTGCTTGTTTTGCAGTGAATGCCGTTCGCCTCGGTAGATAGATAGATAGATAGATAGATAGATAGATAGATAGATAGATAGATAGATAGATAGATAGATAGATAGATAGATAGATAGATAGATAGATGCAGTGTGCTTGTTTTGCAGTGAATGCTGCGAGCAGTGGTAATAATAAGCACTTCCTATATTTGGTCCGATGAAGCGAACCGAGACCTATGCTTTTGGTCGGACCAGAGTTTGTGTGTTTGGTCCGCGGACCGAGTTCGACGCGCATTCACACAAACCCGAAAAACCGGACTATCGAATTCTGGTCCGATAGTCCGGACCAAACAGCCCCTGCGCGACTGCTTGGAGTACGCGCCGGTACGGAGGGCGCATCAGGCGCGGAGGTCTGAGTCGTGCGCGTCTGCTTGGAGTACGCGCCGGTACGGAGGACGCATCTGGAGTGCGTCTGAATGCGCGTCTGGAGTGAAGAGCGCGTCTGCGCGGAAGAGCGCGCCGGCTCGGAGAGACGCATCCTCCCGTAGAGTATTAGGAAGCGATGCGCGTCTGGAGTGAAGAGCGCGTCTGCTGCGCGGAGGTCTGGATGCGCGTCTGCGCGGAAGAGCGCGCCTGGCTCGGAGAGACGCATCCTCCCGTAGAGTATTAGGAAGCGATGTGCGTCTGGAGTGAAGAGCGCGTCTGCTGCGCGGAGGTCTGGATGCGCGTCTGCGCGGAAGAGCGCGCCTGGCTCGGAGAGACGCATCCTCCCGTAGAGTATTAGGAAGCGATGCGCGTCTGGAGTGAAGAGCGCGTCTGCTGCGCGGAGGTCTGGATGCGCGTCTGCTGCGCGGAGGTCTGAATGCGCGTCTGGGCGTCTGCTTCAGGCAAACGGAGACAGGAGGCGAAGGCTAGAGTGCATCTCACGCCGGAGATGAAAGCAGCATAACAGACAGAGAACCTCCCGAAGGAGTCCTGGTGATAGAGATATGATACGGAATGATACGGGACGACCCGACAAGGGACAGAGGGGAAGAGCGAGGTACTTAAAGCCCACAGGGGAACTAATTAGGATAAACAACAGGTGCGTGAAGGTAATTGATACTTGAACCTAGAAGTGTGTGTTCGGCACCAGACCAATCAAACACATAATGACAGGTAGTCCAAGGGTGTGGTTGCTGAAGAGCAAACGAACGCGAGGGTGGGGGCTAGTGAGGTGAGGAGAATGCAATTGATTAAACAGAAAACTAAAGGAACAGAGCGAGTAGGCTTAAAGGAACAGAGCGAGTAGGCTTAAAGGAACAGAGCGAGTAGGTGAGCAGCGGACAAAACCTCACAAATAATACAACAAAACTAGAATACTGAATCATAATAAAGAGACCTCCATTACGGCGCCTACATACCGGCCCCTAATTATTCAAATATAATAATTACACAATTGTAAAATATGTAGGTGCCTACAAGAAAAAACATTAAATTATTCAAACAATAGTTATTTTTCTTTACCGGCCCCTAATTACTCAAACAATAGCTTCTTTCGTTACCGGCCCCTAATTATTCACATGTAATAACTACACAATTGTAAATTATGTAGGAGCATACAAGAAAAACATTAAATATAAGGCACAATTATTTTGTGTTAGTTTTTTTCTTTTTTTTCGATTTTTTTTATAATTTTCTCGCAAATGTCCTTTTCTTCTTTCTTAATCGTATCCTAGGGCCAGAGGTTACTAGCACATAGCCTTAAGGAGGGATCTTTATGATCGCTAGGTCAGTCAAGTCAGAAAAAACAAAAAACTGTAATCCAAAGTGGCAAAGTCAGTTTATGAGTGTATATCTCCATGTATCAGTCTATGGGTGCACATCTCCATGTATCAGTCTATGGGTGTATATCTATGCATCAGTCTATGGGTGTACGTCTATGTATCAGTCTATGGGTGTATGTCTATGTATCAGTCTATGGGTGTATGTCTATGTATCAGTCTATGGGTGTATATCTATGTATCAGTCTATGGGTGTATGTCTATGTATCAGTCTATGGGTGTATATCTATGTATCAGTCTATGGGGTCCAATGAATATGAACATCTGATGTCCTCATGGCTCTTCCGCTTCCTGATGAAGTTCAATTTCTGGCGTTCTCACGGCTCTCTTTTCTTTTCACCTCTCTTTCCTGTTGAAGGCAAACCTTTTGTCTTTGAGCCGGCACCGCTTCCTCTTCCTTGGACATCTCTTTGTTTTAATTTGGCCCTTATAGCCACGGGGCATTTCAGAAGTAGTGTCATTGTTTGCTTTGTCCCTAGAGTCAGTTGTGTATGAATCTTCAACTGGCCATTTCGATTTTGGACTCGCCAGTGCTTCCTTCTTTGATTCTCTTTTAGCTCTGAATTTCTTTCCTGTATCAATGTTGTCCTTCGATTTTTCCTGGGACACAGGCTTGAAATCCATGTGATGGTCCTCAGAATTGTTGCTTTCAAACTTAATGTTATTGTCTACGTTTCTGTCACGCCGCCTCGCTCTCTTGGAAGCAACAGAATCGTCTGTTCGCTTTTCTTTCTTTTCCAATTTTCGGTCCAAATCCTCTTGTAGCTCTTTCTCTGAAGTGGCAGCTTGTCTGTCCTCTGCTAGGTTTGATTTGTCTCTTGCCAAACTCCCGTTCTTTGGACGATTCTGGTTGTCCAATTTTCTTCCGAGAGGTCCGTTCACAGTCCAACCCAACACAGTTTTGACTGCGTATGGACCCTCATCCACACTCCGTATAACTCGCCAAGGCTCCAATACCTTGGGAACGTTGGCTCCTATCAACAGGTCAATCCCAGAGTCAATCTCAGAAATGTAAACATGTTCCAAGTGAGGCCATCTTTGAAGGTCTTTCTGTCTCGGAATGTTGCCTCTGTGGACTGGCATGCTTTCCTGTGTGTAAATGTCAGGGAGTTCATAAAACCAGTCACCATCTAACGCAGCCACTTCCAAGTCTGAAATAATTTGGCTTTCAACCACTTTCTCCTGGCCCATAGTCCTAAGGAGAATACTTGTTCTTCTTCCGGTGACGTTCAGCTTGCTCATCAGCCGCTCAGTGCAGAAAGATGCTGAGCTACCGGGATCCAGGAAGGCATAGGTAGTCATTGTAACATGTCCTTTTTTAGATTTGACCTGTACTGGTACTATAGAGAGTGTACAGTCCTGCTCACCGGCCCCTGTAAGACCACTGGATTGTACAGAGATCGGAGCACTGCCCACTGCTGTCTCCGATTCTCTTTTGGCTGGCCTTTGATCTGTTCCCTCCTCCTTGTGGTACATGTGAAGTATGCTAGGGTGCCTGAGATTGCATATTTTGCAATAGAGGCGTTGCCTACATTCTTTACTCAAGTGCCCAATGCACAAACAGCCAAAACACACATTATGATTCTTCAAGAAGCCAATCTTCTCGCTATGCACCCTCCTTTCCAATAGAGAGCACATATCCAATGTGTGTCCACCTCCGCAAAACCAACAAGTCATTGTACTAGATGAGCTTCTCTCCATCTTTGTTCCAGGTTCCTCTTTCCTATCAATTGTTGCAATGGTGGTAGCATAGCTACTTTCCTTTGCCCTTGTATATGGTTGATTGCTGGACTTCCTCACATCCTTAGGTGCTGCTGCTGATGGTGTGTCCTGTATATTGCCAAATACTGGATCACTTGCAATTTTCACCTGTCGTTCAATGAAGTCAACAATGTCAGGAAATCTAGCTCTATGGCCACGCCTTTCCTGCAGGTCACAGGCCACAGTTCTCCATATGTCTGTGCTTGTAAGGTAATTTTCTAACGATGGCTAGCATGTTGGCAGACATGTCCAACTCGTACATCATTTCCACTTCTTCCATGGCGTTGCAGCATCCTCTCAAAAAGAGACTGTATGCTTGCAGAGCTCTGACATCTTCTGATTTTATTGGTGGCCATGAAAGAGCCTTTCCCATGTAGGCAGAAGCAATTCTATGTCCATTCCCAAAGTGCTCATGTAGCAAAGCCTTAGCTTTCACATACCCTCGGTCATGAGCCATGTGCTGACAGCTTCTGACAAGCTCACGAGGCTGCCCCCTAGTGAACTGTTCAAGGAAGTACAGGCAGTCCATATGGTTGTCAGTCTTCTGTTCAATGCTGTGCTCGAATGACTTTATGAAGGTGTGAAAATGTAAAGGGTCACCACCGTAAATTTGAATGTCTCTTTTAGGCAAGAATGAAAGAGACTGTTGTTGGACTAGCAAAGCTGTTATTTCATTCTGTTTCTCTAAAACAGTGATTATGTTGCTGCTGCTGATTGCTTGTTGTGGTGCAGGGTGAACGCTTTGGTGCTGAATCCGTAGCTGTGCTTGAGGGCACTGTAACGTCCTTTGTCCCTTGACCCCTGTGTGTCTTGACAATTCGGGTTGTGGTTGTAGATTCTGATCTGTGGTTGTAGCGGTTTGTGCTTCAGTACTGAGTGTCTGAACATTCCTTTGTCCTCTTCGGAAATAAGAACTCATGCCATCAGATTCAACAGACATATTAGTTGAAATACGAGATCCTCCAGAGCCTCTTAGCACATTGACTTTAGCCGCTGCTGAAGCTATTTCCATGTCAAGTTCAAGTTGCTCCTTCTTCTTTCTTAGTTCCTCCTTTTTCTTCCTTAGCTGTTCCTCTTGCTCTTCTTCCTGCGTTCTTAATTGTACCCTTTTCTTCCTTAGCAGCTCCTCTTCTTCTTCTTCCTCTTGCTCTATTGCGTGCTTATCTTTTAATAGCCTTTGTTTTGCAATTAGAGCGGCCATGTCAGATTCAGCTTTGCGTGCGGAAGACGTGGTTGAGATGTTAGACCTAGGCCCAGCAGAGCTTCGATAGGCTGAACCTCTGCTTCCAGAATTTGACACACTGTCACTTGGTTTGATTTCATCATCATCAGCTTTAATTACATCACAGTGTTCATCAGGTATTTCAACAGGAGTTACTTGCTGTGTTACAGGTATGGGGGAATCATGTACACAAACATTGGCACTTGTACTGTATTTTTGTCTCCCAGTTTCAGAAAGCCACTGCCTTACATCATCCATGAATCCCTTTTTGCATTTTAATATTGTTTCAAACCATTCGTTTTGTTTTTCATGTTCCTCTTCAGAAATTAAAGAGATTACGGATTTGTGTAACAGAGTGGTATCTTCAACCATTTGGTTCAAATTGTCCAATTCAGACTGCACATGTGAAGCATTGTCATTATCATCCATAAGCTGCTTTAATACCTTCATAAGACCTTTCATTTTGCGAACATTTGCGTGACGTTCACTATGAAGTGTCTCCAATTTATATGCCATGCCTTTGGCAGTGAGTTTAATTTTTTCCCATTTGTTTTTGATGAGCCATTAGTATCAACAGTTGATCCTCCCGATGCCATTTTTCAATGTGCTCAGGTGCAATTATTCAATAATCCACAGTCCTCTTTAATGAACAATCAATCCATCAATCAATTAGCTGCCGCTTAGGCCGCGCAACGTCTATGAGCGCAAGACGACGCAGCCAGTTAACAAACCGATCCCCAATGGACAAGCAAAGTAACTAATTCACACTGTGTTCTTTAACACGAAAGGCTTCACAGTTGAATAAAACAATTTACTTAGCTTCTTATTGCTGGTCTGCGTGTCAGGCCTTCAGAGGTGATGTCGCGCTCCTCCAATGCAGCGATGATCCAAGCATCTCAGTGATGCCCTCAAGATCAGCGCCCTGAGGCGACTCGAGGAATCCGTAATGTCAATATTGTTGATTTCCTTCTTATCAACGCTTTTGTTTGCTTGCTTAGTATCTTTTGACTATGTTGCGGCAGTAGACTGTCATAGACAGGTAGTGCCGAGGGGCTGAGCGGAGGAGTTCAAACAATTGACGCGCGACATGAAATAACTCCGTTCCACGTCCAGGAAATACTTTTAAGGCATTTATTCTGTCGCTTCATCATGAGACAAACAAAATACGATTTGCACTTTGCGGTATTGCGTTATTGCGGTCAAAAGAAAATATGCTCTCCTAACTCTCACCCCCTCTTTCCGAGAACTGTCAACCTCTGTGAACTGTCAACGTGAAAAGGTGAATGAAATTCCATAAGACGCTCCCATTAGCGCCACACCCCTGTGAGCACGCCCACCACCTAAAGTGACAGTACAACTAATAATACAACAAAACTAGAATACTGAATCATAATAAAGATACCTCCATTACGGCGCCTACACCACTGTTAAGGGCAACTCGTAGTGGCATCTATATGACACACACATCAACCCCTGTGATGTCCGGCCCAACCAGGCATTTCCCCCCCGTAAAAGCTCAGGGTCCTTCGGCGTACCAGAACTTGTCTGCGCCCCGGCGGACAACGGGTTAAACTGATCCGGTCCGGCGCGACCAGGACAAGTCCCGTGCCCTTGTCATGCCGCCGCCCCCAGTCCTAAGAGGGGGGTAGGTACGCGTGTCGATCCAAAACATCACAGAGGGCGCCACCAAGACGGTCAGTACGCGAACACACCGCTCCCGGTGGCCCACTTAACAGGCGTGAAACCCCCCTGCCAATGTTTGATCTACTCCGTCATCTCCCCCCAGAGATGTATGTGAGTCCTCAAGTAACCTAGTGCACTGGCGCTCGGTAGAGACAAAAATCTCCTTCCCAGCCGACCGCATAAAAAACGCAGTTTTTATGATGTTGGGCAACCAAGGCGCACCGGTCCCAAAAAGCTGATTCAATCATTGAAAAACACCCTGGGCCAGCGCTGATCGGTCTTGTAAGACCAAACGCTGATTTATGAAACAGCGTGTATGCTCGTAAAGGACCCGAGAACAGTGACGGCGAATTTCTAACAAGAAAGAGCCCCACAATGTTTCCCCTCGCTGTCTGGGACGAGCAGCAGGAAGCCGGTACTAGAGACACAGACACGGGCTCTTATACGACAAGCCTGGGAATAACAACCGCGTCAATTCTGCTCTTTATGTAAGAGGGGAAGACAGCTGTGAGACCTCAACGTGAGTAAAACAATTGAAAAAGGTTCATGTAACAATTGGACTAAGTAGACTAAGACTCTCTGAGGAGAAGGCTCCTCTGAGGAGGCTCTCTCACTGAGAGGGAGGCTCTGAAACTCTCTGAGGAGGCTCTGAAACTCCCTGGGGAGGATGCTCTGAAACTCTCTGAGGAGGAGGCTCTGAAACTCTCTGAGGAGGCTCTGAAACTCCCTGAGGAGGAGACTCTGAAACTCTCTGAGGAGGCTCTGAAACTCTCTGAGGAGGCTCTGAAAACTCAAAACGGCCCAATATACACTACTGGTAGGGAGCAGAGCAGAAGAACCAATAGTCTCGACTGCATTGCATCACCTATCCTTTACAATGACAGCGGTCTGTAGCACAGGCCCTGTAACTCACGGACATGTCTCTTGGCCAATAAGAAAATGCGCCTGTGACGTCTTCAAATGGCCGGGGGAATCCCGTGTCCCACCTATCCTAATTTGGTGTGGGAGACAGGGAAATCCCCCCCCCCCTCCCTGTGACGAGAGAGAGAACACCCTAATCAGGGAGACTGTAAAGGATATAACTATATCCGGGGGGGGAGGTTTATTCTGTCCACCCCCCTCAACACCTCACCCCTGATATGACGCCATAAAAAAGCAGAGCCGTGACACCAGTTGCATAGCGCGCTACATGAAAGCACATACTTACCTGTAGAGTAAAAGCTTTACATCATGCACGCCAACCTGTAAAAAAACTGGTTTTATCCACGGCTCTGGCTTATGTGCGGAAAAAAATAACTTGCCACCTGCAATTTTTTACCTTTACCCTTAAGCAAAGATAAAATAACATACTGAAGAGAAGGACTAAAAAAGTCCTTGGTTCACATGCTACATATGTACAACCCTGTAAGCTAACAATAGCACACCAGTTGTGGACTCAAATGCTACGTTTGAACCTAAAAAAGTATTTCATGAAACACACACAACCCTCATCATACAATGAAGCCGTCAAGTTCACTCTTACCATGTAAGAAAAAACACTGGCTTAGGTAGAGAGAAGGGACATAAGCCCCTGGCTAAGTGCTAGAACACAGGCCTTGCAAGTTATACACAACAGCAACCAAGCATATTTCAGAGAAATCTGCACAAACTCCCAAGCAAGAAGGCGCCCCCAGCATTTGTAGCTGTGGGTTTATATAGCACACGTCGTATCCCCCAAAATACAGTGAAGTACACACACGTTTTGTTAAACAAAAACATTGCCCCCTAGGAGGGACCCCTTGTGTTATCAACCAAAAAAAATGTTGGGGGCGGGAGGGAGAGTGGGGCATAAGTGGTAACGTGTCCTACCTGACCCCCGGGCGCAGGATGATTGTCCGCAACAATGGCTGGTCCACCTCGTTGTCGAGGCCTCTTGCTGGCGGGGCCAGTAGTGGCGACGGCTGGCGTCCTGCCCCGGAGTTTCGCCCACATCCTGCGGCCGGCCGTGGTGCAGGCTGACGACATCCTCTGCCAGAGATGACGCCGAATCAGAGTGTCCAGGGCCCGCTACCTCCCCACGGCTAACGCTAACTGTTAGCAACAAGCTAATGGCTAACTCCAAGGCGGTTAGCAATCAAGCTAACGGCTAGCCCTTACAGGCCCACCATTAGCTACCAACCAACGGCCAGCTACCGGCTAACGGCTAGCTCTTACCGGCCCACCGTTAGCTACCGTCTAATGGCCAGCAATTGTATTCAGGCTAACGACCAGCAGCAAGCTAACGGCTAGCTCTTACAGGCCCACTATTAGCTACCGGCTACTACTGAAGCTACGTAAGGTGGGGAAAAGCGATGCAGGCCTGGTCACTCCAGATAGCCGACTGCCTCTTCTTTAACCCAAAGAAAAAAGGCAGACAACGCCCGCCTCCCTCACAGGACGGCGTTGCCAGAGATACAGTGGCGTCGGCAGCGGATAAAAAACATGCAAGCTTGCATCCCTCGCGCCGGGAGGCCAACCCACTTTCTTTTTGATAGGCGGGGGCCAACGTCCAGTGTGGATGGCAGTGGGCATCCTTCCTCAGAGGTGGGACTTGAACCCAGACTCGGAATCGGGGCTCCCAGGAAAACAAAGCCTCTGTCTTCGTGGGGCGTCAAACAAGAACTCCCGGTCCCCTCCATGCAATCCCAGTTGTCCATAGGATGTTACCGGCTAACGGCTAGCTACAAGCTAACGGCCAGGCTACAGGCTAACGGCCGGCCATAGGCCAACGGTTTAGCTACCGGCTAATGGTTAGCTACAGGCTAACAGCCAGTTACTGTATCTCGGACGTGATGGAGAGGTAATAGAGGAATCCTCGCCTGGAGCCGGCTGTTCTGCAGGGCCGTATGCCTGAGCAGCCGACCCCGCACAACTGACACATCTGTTTAGACCGTCCGTCCCCGCCGCTCACCGCCAATTGACGTGATCGAGCAGAGGTGGAGAGCCCGCGCCGCAAGACACCACCCACCCAGAGAGACTGTCGGTCAGCCGACTGCCTCTCGCGCCAATAATATCCAGCTGCACAGCCGGAGAGCAACACTGGCGGGGGAACTGCCCAGCGACGTGCACTCTCCTCCGGGCGCCGCTGAGGCTCACCTGCCTGCCACAAACGTGGAGCAGGCAAGCTCCACTACGCCCCGAGGAAGCCCAAATGTGAAGCGCCGGTGGAGGTCAGAATAATCCTCTAGATTCTCCGGTGGTGACGACATTATCCTTTCTTTCTCCCGTAAATTAGTGAGAGAGGGAAAAACAAAAGACAATGCAAACACAGCTCCTATAACTAAACTAACTACTTTAAGCACTGAACTTGAAGAGGTGCTATACACAGACTTCACAGTGGTGAAAGTAGGGAAGGAGCTGGTAGTATGGCCATGGCCCTGCTTATGTGTGAGCGGATGTGGGACGTGGCCAGGCAGGTGAGGAGCGTGCATGTGGTTGAAAGTTTTCATGATAGCATATGATTAAAGGGACAGTTCCAATAGAGCAGAGTGCAAGGCTATAACGAAATATAACTCCTCCACACACAAAAAACAACTCAACATACAACTCTCAGACTGCCAAAACAAATCCGGATTTACAAATTGAATTTTCTCAAATAAAGCCCTCCTCCTCGACTCCCGGAGAGTCAGCATTGCCTTGGCTTGGGCTGATCGCTATACTAACTCGTTTGGCTGAGTTAGGGGGAGGGAAGCCGTGGGTGGGTCCTGGGCGTTGTGGACAGCGACCCCTACAGTTTGGTCGGGGCGCCTGCACAGCGAGGGTAGGATCTGGAGAAAGGTAGTGTGACCTTCCACACGTTACACTCTCCCGGTGAGAATCTGCGCTGCCAGGCTGGCTGCACATGTGTCGGAGGAAAGCATGTGACAGTCTCCGGCCTCCCGGACCAACAGTAGGGGGGGGTGCGCAACAACCAGGAAGGGGGTTGGGAATTGGCATAACGACTAACAGTGGGATGGAAAAAAGGAGGGGGAAAAAGATAATAAAAAAAAAATAATAATAATAAAGCCCTCCTCAAATCGGTGTACAAGGTGCAATAAAAAACAAAATGATATTCATCTTCCACAACTCCAAGATCACATAGAACACACAACCGCTCTTCCTCAGGTTTACCTTGGAATAACACAAGAAAACAAAAAGAGCAACACGGCATGCGGCAGAATAATCGTTTTATCTCGATTATCATGATCGTGGGAAGACAAAATCGTAATAAAAATATTAATTTGATTAATCACCCATCCCTACGTCAGACCAAAACAAAAAGTAAACAAAATGCAATGCCAAGCGGGAACAACATACACGTTGCTATTTGACGATTATACCTTTAAAGAGTTTCAAATGTACTCATATAGAGAAAATATCCAGATTCTGACCACTGTGGAAAATATCCCAATACTGACCATGATGCACTTATACAGTATCATAGGGGAAAGTATCACAATACTATGCTGTGCAGATATTGTCCCACACCCCTTTCAGTCAATATCTCTCACTTATTAGGCCTGAGCATAACAACAACAACAACAACAACAACAACAACAACTACAACAACAACAACAACAACAATATGTATACACCTGTAGTTTCCATTATGCTGTAGATGAAAGAAGGTGCAGAATATGGCAAGCAGGCATACCAAATGTATCCATGCAAAGGTCAAACCGTCATGCATGACATACTGTATACATATCGTAAAAATATACATATTGTTGATAAAAAAAAGTGTTCCTTGCAGCTGTATTAAAAATAAAAAGCAAAAGGAAATAGACCATTTTGAATGAAGTAGCACCATGACAACTGTATTACAAGATAAAGACATATATCACATTGTAAATTCTACTGGAAAGCAAGTGCCATTATACCGTCAAAATAAAAACATTGTGGTGTGATATTTGACTTTATTGCCCTGCCTGAGCACGTTACATGTATTTGGTAAGTCATGTTACCCTGCCTGAGCACGGTACATGTATTTGGTAAGTCATGTTACCCTGCCTGAGCACGGTACATGTATTTGGTAAGTCATGTTACCCTGCCTGAGCACGGTACATGTATTTGGTAAGTCATGTTACCCTGCCTGAGCACGGTACATGTATTTGGTAAGTCATGTTACCCTGCCTGAGCACGGTACATGTATTTGGTAAGTCATGTTACCCTGCCTGAGCACGGTACATGTATTTGCTAAGTCATGTTACCCTGCCTGAGCACGGTACATGTATTTGGTAAGTCATGTTACCCTGCCTGAGCACGGTACATGTATTTGCTAAGTCATGTTACCCTGCCTGAGCACGGTACATGTATTTGCTAAGTCATGTTACCCTGCCTGAGCACGGTACATGTATTTGGTAAGTCATGTTACCCTGCCTGAGCACGGTACATGTATTTGGTAAGTCATGTTACCCTGCCTGAGCACGGTACATGTATTTGGTAAGTCATGTTACCCTGCCTGAGCACGGTACATGTATTTGGTAAGTCATGTTACCCTGCCTGAGCGCGGTACATGTATTTGCTAAGTCATGTTACCCTGCCTGAGCACGGTACATGTATTTGCTAAGTCATGTTACCCTGCCTGAGCACGGTACATGTATTTGCTAAGTCATGTTACCCTGCCTGAGCACGGTACATGTATTTGCTAAGTCATGTTACCCTGCCTGAGCACGGTACATGTATTTGCTAAGTCATGTTACCCTTAATGAGCGACATCACTTTGTGCCTTGACGCGTCAGGTATGCTAACCCTGCCCAGCCAGTTGTTGCTGTTTGATATGACGTGGGTCATTCAAAAACATAACTAATTACCGGTATATATACATTACATTGTACAGACACTCCTTTGCAAACACAGGGTGTAACGGTATAACCCTGGTGGCATGCATGTTTGCCGTGGGAAAAATGCAAACTGGTTGGTTCAGTTATTGTTGCATAGCCTTGAGAGGAAGAGGAGTGGAACTATTTTGATTAATTGTCAGAGCTCGTTTTCAGGAAACACAAGTGATGACATCTTGAATGACAACAGTGTATGCTGTTTTCTCTGTCTTGCCATGTTGTTGTTGTTATTGTTGTTGAATTTCACTGATACTGAAACCTTGGTATATCAGCAGCATTGCCCATAACCAACACTGGTGATTTGTGCTTGTAGGCAGAGGTTAATGTCCAGGCCCAGCGTTGGTCCTGGACGAGAAGGCCTATCGGGAGGAGGTTGATGAACTGGCACGCTGGTGCCGGGATAACAGCCTACTCCTGAACATTGGTAAAACCAAAGAGCTGATTGTGGATTTTAGGAGAATACAGCAGGGGACACACACGCCACTGTGGATAAATGGGGCTATCGTGGACAGGGTGAGCAGTTTCAAGTACCTGGCTGGGAGTCCACATCACAGAGGACCTGACATGGTCAACACACATAGATTCTGTGGTGAAAAAAGCGAAACAGCGCCGTCCACGCATATATACGTGTTTGTTCGTCAATCGAATAACGCCAACCACGTATATATACTGTACGTTATTTGATCGTTATTTCTTTTATTCGCCATTTCCATTCATAAATCATCCAGGAAGGACCATATGGAATGACTCTGAGATCGCAAAAGTACAATACCGCAGCCTGGTGGTATGCGGCCGATGTTGCACTCCCTTTGTGACTCTGTGTATGTGGCTGTGTATCATTGAAATTCATCCGGGCGGAGTTTTCGAGTAGCCTGGACCAAGGGGTCTCCCCGATCGCATTGAATCGCTTTCGGGACGCCTGATTCATTATGCTGTGGGGGGTTATGTCGTGGCCCAAATGGACATATGCGATCTAGCAGATGGCAATCAAATGATTGGAATATTCTTTTGGAATCTCATCGGCCACAGGTAAGAGCAATTTAACGTCAATTTCAGCTTGCTTGTGCATTGTTTTCATAGCCATCGCCCTAATCAGCGTATGCTGTTGTACTAACGAATGCCGTTATTGACAATCAATTAATCAGAAACGACCCCCCCCCCCTTCATGCATGCATGATGGAACATAATATACCGATCATATGCATTTGAATTTTTTATTGTAGCGTGTATAGGGACGAAATGCCAATGGAATAAGTATAATATGCATCTAATACTAGCCTCCCAGGAATTACCCTAAACCGCTCTAAAACCATACTTATATTCACCACGGTATATAAAATATTCCTTTTTCACATCTTGAACGATAGATACTCAATGTCAAATGGGCCATAGTATTGCATCCATAGCTATAATATTTAAATAGTTATAGCCCTGCAAACAAGGTGAGCGACTCCCACCGTTTACAGCGGTGGCGGTAGCTACTACAGGATGAGGCTAATCCCCGGCGCTGAATGAGTTAAGGAAGTTCAGAGTATCGGGGAAGATACTCCACTCCTTCTATTCCGGGGCTGTAGAGAGCATCCTGACTGGAAACATCACTGCCTGGTTTGGAAACAGCACGACACAGGACAAGAAGGCCCTACAGAGAGTGGTGCGCTCAGCAGAGCATACTACGGGTATTGCACTACCACCCCTGCAGGACTTATATAACAGGAGGTGCAAATCCAGAGCCTGCAGAATTATGAGAGACCCTCACCACCCCAACAACAGCCTGTTCAAGCTGCTGCGGCCAGGCAAGCGCCTACGGACACACGCTACGAGAACAGAGAGACTCCGGCTCAGCTTCTTTCCCCAGGCCATCAGAACACTGAACACTGAACTCTCCACTCACACGTACACATGAGCACACACACACACACACACACACACACACACACACACACACACACACACACACACACACACACACACACACACACACACACACTGCAACCGCTTTAAACAATCACTTTAAACAAAACAGAAAAATCACTTGAAAGGAATGGGGAATATAAAAGTCATTTTAAGGAAAGAACAGATGTGGTTCTTGTATAGTATAGTTTAGATCAGGGGTAGGCAACCTTAGGCACGCGTGCCTGCATAGGCACGCGGGGGCATTTGCATAGGCACAGGGGGCAGCAGTATATAATATAAAAAAAAAAAAAAAAAAAAAAAAAAAAATTGATTTTTTTTTTTTTTTTTTTTGCTCTGAAATATTATAGTGAAATATTTTGCACTGTTGTCGCATTTATCTTGTTGAAATCCTCCCACAGGTTCTTTTTACTACCACATATTTAAATGAGATACTTTATTTGTTTATTATTTCAATTGAGCTGGAAATACATTGCTACATCATTCAGTAACATTTGCAGAGCCTTATAACAAAAACATTATTATTACGGTCACCATTGTGACCAGTGGGATTAATCAACAATTTTTATTATTTATTTTTCTATTTCATTGAACATTGCACATGTTAAAAGCCATTTTTTTTTACTCAAAATGTGAGTATTACCAAGTCAACTTGTGTTCTTAAAACAATGACAATAAACATAGTTTTATTAGGTTGAAATAATGTGGTTGTGTACTTATTTTTCTGTTAACTTATTATGGATTGAAAACTGAAAACCTTAATGCACAGTAACTGAACTCAATATTTTTAAGTTCTGGTAACTTATTATTACTATTTTTTTTTACAGTGTAGTCTTGCGATCAATCAAAACTTATTTACACGATATACATCACATTCACCCTCCATTCACATCCTGGTGTTCTCCTGGTGTTCTCCATTAGGCCTGTAGGTGGAGCTATGACAGCACACGTACAGTACACACACCGATGGTGTGTGATGTGTCCAAAAATGAATGGGCAAATGTGAGTGAAATGGTCGCACTGTATGCAGCTGTTTGTCTGCATTGCATTCCCCCCCCCCCCCCCCCAACTCAGATTTAGGGTTGATACAACCATCATAATAATATTGTTAATAATAACAATAACAATAATGATGTAAAGATTATCATTAAAAATACCTGATTATCAGAAAAAAAAATTACGATGCATTGAATATTGTTGAGGCACACTAGTTACAACTATATTTCAAACAGGCACTCCATGTCAAAAAGGTTGCTGACCCCTGGTTTAGATATAGTAAGCATAACATAATGATAGAGTTAAAATTGTATATTGTATTGTAGTGTACATAGGAACCAGTGCCTTCTCAGGAATTTAGCATGTCTATTTTTATCATCTTATGTCTTACCTGTTTTTTTTTCTATGTCTATTTTATTATTGTATTATTGCACAATCAATGCAGGCATGACCACCCGCATTTAACTGTATGCCCTGGTATGTATGTGACAAATAAACTTCTTGATTCTGATTCTTGATTCTTAGGGCTGTCCTTAGGGCCTTGACTAAAGGACACTTAGTCCGCTAATAGTCGTAGGACTTTGTCTTTAATATATTTTATTTTATGTTTTTATAGTTTCACAAATACACATCAAGACAAATCACAAACACAAAAATAAATTAAAAATAAATAAATAAAACAAACAGTATGTTGCCAGGCACTGTCACATCAATGAACAAACATACATTGTACACTAGTCGTAGGACTTTGTCAACAAATTTATTTGACAAATCTGTAAAATTGTCTTTCTGGCATACAGTCATGCAGAAGGACCTATTTAAACTTTGCAATTACTGGGCGGCTGGGTAGCTAACCTGAGCACTCGCCTACCACTGCAGAGACTCTGGTTTCGAATCCAGCTGTCAGTGGTACAGTGGTGGTCAGTCGTCCCTACTAACACAATTGGCAGTGTTTGCGGGTGGGAAGCCAGTGGGGCATGAGTCCTGGACGGTCATTGCAAACAGCGACTCCTACTGGTTGGTCGGGGCACCTGTTCAGCAGGGAGGGGATCTGGGAGAGATAGCATGAACCTCTGCAAGCGTTATGCTCTCCCAGTGAAACTCCTAGCTGTCTTATTATCTGACCAAAGTGGGAAAATGTACCTAATGTTTTCATCTAAGTATTTATTTTCTTGTGTGTGTGTGTGTGTGTGTGTGTGTGTGTGTGTGTGTGTGTGTGTGTGTGTGTGTGTGTGTGTGTGTGTGTGTGTGTGTGTGTGTGTGTGTGTGTGTGTGTGTGTGTGTGTGTGTGTGTGTGTGTGTGTGTGTGTGTGTGTGTGTGTTTCCAGGAGAGTGTATTTGAGGAGCTGGAGGCCAAACAGGGTGTCTTCCAGGCTGTAGAGAGTCACGTCGGAGAGGATGTGATCTTGAGTAGCTCCACTTCCTGTCTGTTGCCTAGCAACGTCTTCACTCGGGTCCAGAGCAGGAGTCGCTGCATCGTCTCCCACCCGGTCAGTAGTACCACTAACCCAGACATCAGTACCACTAACACTCTGATAAACCAGACATCAGTACCACTAACACTCTGATAAACCAGACATCAGTACCACTAACACTCTGATAAACCAGACATCAGTACCACTAACACTCTGATAAACCAGACATCAGTACCACTAACACTCTGATAAACCAGACATCAGTACCACTAACACTCTGATAAACCAGACATCAGTACCACTAACACTCTGATAAACCAGACATCAGTACCACTAACACTCTGATAAACCAGACATCAGTACCACTAACACTCTGATAAACCAGACATCAGTACCACTAACACTCTGATAAACCAGACATCAGTACCACTAACACTCTGATAAACCAGACATCAGTACCACTAACACTCTGATAAACCAGACATCAGTACCACTAACACTCTGATAAACCAGACATCAGTACCACTAACACTCTGATAAACCAGACATCAGTACCACTAACACTCTGATAAACCAGACATCAGTACCACTAACACTCTTGTAACTGAGGGGTTACAAAACCCTGACTGTATTAAAGATTGTGATAGATTAAACCACTACTACATATTATTATTATTATTATTACTTGCCAGACAGTACAGTTATTATGGCAGACACTCAAATAGACGGCACGGTGACAAAGAGATATCATTTACAGTATTTTATTATTATGCAGAAGATACAACTGATAATTACTGGGTCGCTCTTTTATGGCGAATGATATTAGAAAGTCAGAGAGTAGCAAAGTCAGTGGGAATGAATAATCCCTAGGCTAAGTATACTAGACCGGATGCCGCATGGCGTGAGATGGCAATATAGTGGGCAAACGAGGGTATAGCTGGAGACTGGTGATATCCTCCCACAGAGTTGTAAGCTCCAGAGGAATGAAGAATATACGGATACTCAGGCTGGTCACTTGAAGAAAGGGGTTCTCATACGGATCCGGTCTTTATAATCCAAGTGCTCGGTAGCAAGGTAATAGCTGTAATCCAATGCCCGATAGCAATGATGATAGCCAGCCAGCTTCGTCCCCGAAGCTAGCCCGATGTAGAATCTTCAGGGTAGTTAAATCCAAACGACAATGGTATTAACGATGCTCTTCTCCACGGTACGACGTTTCCACAAGTCACTATAATCCACCAATAATGGTTCTACAATATCGCCGCGGTAGGATCCAATGCTCACATGTCCAATAGTTCTGCTGCTAGGTCCACCTCGTGTTCTGGCACTAATTACTTTAAGTCCACACACACTTGCTAAGGTTCACGCTAGTTACTAAACGAACGAACTGCTTGTTAATGCTGCACACCGAACGAACTGCTGTAATACGATTCACACTAAATGAAGACTCTTTACTTCACGTTAAGTTAGGTCGAACTTGACTCTGCTACTAGACGAACTGGGTTAACGTTACTGCGTTAACTGTAATGACGAACTGCACAATACGTTAGGTTCAACTACTGCTGTTGCATTACTTCGGACGAACTGCTACTGTTTGCGCCTTCCACAATATATATACTTAGAGGGCTTTCTAGTGCGCAGCCGAAGCTCTTGTCTGGAATCAATGCGCTGGCCCCAGGCATGTCTCAACTTGTCCAGACTCGTCTTTGAACTTGTCTGAGGGGCGCGATTCTTGGCGCCGCCAACGTCAAGGGCATTATCCAATGAGGAAAGCGAATAATGCTATGATTCAAACAGAGGCTTAAAGGGATATAGCTTATATATATAAATAATATACAAGTTATATAAAACAATAAAACGTAGATTCTCAGTGTTAATCTGGCCCTTCAGAACAGCCGCCTCCTAATTAGTCTGCACCTAATTAGTAAAGGGAGCCCAGATTAATATTAGGGTCCAGTCAACTTCTCCATACTTTGTTGTGAGGAGTCGGAGCACTCTACAAAGTCAGTGGGTCATGGTCGTCATCAGGGGGGTCAGGGAACTCCGGCAGCTCTATCAACTTCGCCACAGGTCGGGTGTAAGTCCGCCCTTGGACTATGACTTCTGCCGCTCTGACCTTCCCATCGGCACCAGTAATCACTCTGCTCATGCGGACGGCCGGCCACGTAGCTCGGGGTAGTGACTGGTCTATTATCATGACGACTGTGTCCACTTTCAGGTTGTCCCTGTCCTTTACCCACTTCTGACGGGCTTGGAGGGATGGTAGATAATGGAGGAGGAAGCGGGTCCAAAACTGGTCGGCCAGTACTTTGCTGTGTCTCCACATTCTCCGGCCGTTCATCTCATCTTGTCTGTACACCGCCTGTGGAAGGGCAGGGTCCAGCCGCCCCATCAAGAGATAGTTTGGGGTGACTGGGTCGACGTCTGCTACATCACTTGAGACGTAACCGAGGGGCTTAGAGTTCAAGACGCCCTCGATCTCCGTGAGGACTGTCATCAGGACTTCCTCAACCACGGTCTGGGCCCCAAGTACGGTGTACATAGCAGTCTTTATAGAACGGACTTCTCTCTCCCAGGTTCCCCCGAAATGAGGGGCGTTCGGGGGGTTGAACTGGAATGTGATCTGAGCGGGAGCGAGGCAGGTCTTAAGTTCTTCACCCATAGCCAGGAAGCTCTCTCTCAGTTCTGTGTCTCCTCCTCTGAAGTTTTTCCCTTGGTCGGACAACAACACGGATGGGTTTCCTCTCCGGGCTTGGAATCTCCGGAAAGACATGAGGAATGAGTCCGTACTCATGGTTTGGAAGATTTCAATATGAACAGCTCGGGTGGTCATACACTTGTACACAATGCCCCACCTCTTCTCTGTCCCTCTTCCTTTCTTGACGTTGAATGGGCCGAAGCAGTCCACGCCTGTGGAGTGGAAGGCCCTCTCGCCGAGTCGGAGGCGGCAGGGAGGCAGGTCGGCCATCATCGGGATACTAGGCTGTGCTCTCCACTTGCGACAGGTTAGGCAAGTCCGTTGGAAGCGACGTACTGCTTCTCTCCCTTGGAGTATCCAGAAGCGTCGTCGGATCTCAGCGAAGACTCTCTCGGCCCCCGCGTGGTGCACCACCTCGTCGTACTTCTGGATGATCAGCTCGGTTATCTTGTGTCGGCTGTTGAGGACGATGGGATGCTTAGCATCGTCAGTCACGTCCGGGGCCCGTCTCAATCGACCACCCACCCTGATGAGGTGCTGGGCGTCGAGCTCTGGGGCCAAGGTGAGAAGTCGGCTGTCTGAGGGGACTGGCCTTTCCCCTGTCAGGCAGTCTAGTTCTTCTGGGAATGAGTCTCTTTGGGCTCTCCTTAGCAGAAGAAGTTCGGCTTCTTTGTAGTTCGATGCGTCAAGGTCTGTGGTGGGGGGAACCTCAGGGTGGTGCCACAAGAATGTCCTTTTCTGAGCACTCTCAAGAGTTAAGCAGTCGTCTAGGTTCGGGTCCGTTGGAGCCGGGGCGTGCGTCAGCCCGCAGAACATAGACTTCTTGATCTCTGCTTCATCTTGACTCGCCTCCCGTGGTGTGGGGGTAGGCCACTTCTCCGGGAGCTTGAGGAACTCAGGACCGTCACTGTAAGGGTTAGGACGTGTGAGGTCGTCTAAGGACATCCCCCGTGTGATGACATCCGCTGGGTTCTGCTTGGTGTCAACGTATCTCCAACGTACTGCTCCTACTAGGTCTTGGATCTCGGTGACTCGGACTCAGACGAAAACCTTGTACCGACAGGAGTCGGACTGGATCCAAGTGAGCACAGTCATAGAGTCTGACTACAGGATTGTCTCTCGCACCGTTATGGTGAGTTCACTTTGTATCAGCGTGGTGAGTTGCGCGCCTACCAGAGCTGCGCAGAGCTCTAGACGCGGGATCGACTGCTGCTTGCGGGGAGCTATCCTCGAGCGGGCCAGGACGAAGGCTACATGTACTTCTCCTCCCTCTTCTCGGGCTCTCAGGTAAGCCACCGATCCGTAAGCCACTTCAGAGGCGTCACTGAAGACGTGCAGGTCTATCTGACACGTCTCCAGCCGCACTGTAGGGGGGAAGTAGCTCTGTTGAATGTTCACATCTTGGAGTGAGTTGAGTTCTCCCTCCCATTCTCTCCAGGTGGAAGCCAGGTGCTCGGGCATGGGGTCGTCCGAGCCCTGCTCCCTGTCCCACAGTTCTCGCACCAGCATCTTCGCCCGAGTGGTGTAAGGTAGGATACACCCCAGCGGGTCGTATTGGCTTGCGAGTGTTCTGAAACGCCAGACGAGGCCCAATGTCATTTCCTGTGCTTCACCTGGGGTGGTCGCCATCCAGGTCTCGCTGCTTGCTGCCTTTGTCTCTGGGGGGAGGCTGCGGAGTACTTGAGGGTCACTGCTGGCCCATTGCCTGAGGTCGAATCCACCTTTGACCAGGGAGGCTCGTAGCTTCAGTAAGAGGCTCTCGGCTTCTTCTGGCGTAGATACGCTCTGTAGGCAGTTGTCCACGTAGAAACTCCTTTCCACGCTGTGTCTGACCTCCTCGTCGGCTCCAGGGTCTTCGGCCACGTGCTTCTGTAGCGCGAACGTGGCGCAGCATGGGCTGCATGTGGTGCCGAATGGGAGGACCTCCCATTGGTAGATTGAGGGTTGTTCATCGTCGATCCTCTCTCTCCACAGGAACCGCAGCAGGGGCTTGTCTTCCTCCATCAGTTGCACTTGTAGGAACATTCCTTTGATGTCGCCGCTGATGGCTACTTTGTCCTGGCGGAAACGTAGCAGTACGCCGAGGAGGGAGGGGCCGAGTGTCGGGCCGGGCAGGAGCAAGTTATTCAGGTTCTGTAGTCCAATCTGATAACTGCAGTTAAATACGATGCGGTTCTTGCCGTTGTGGTGGACCTTGTGATGGGGCACGTACCAGGATTCAGTCGTCTGGTCTGCCTCGTGGTCGTCGATTTTCTTTATATGTCCAGCCGTGATCAGCTTGTCGATCTCGGCGCGATATATCGTTGCTTGAGGGGGGTCTTTGGCGAGACGCCGCTCGGTGTTCTGTAGATAGCGCTGTGTCACTTCCTTTGATGCGTGCAGGGTGGGCATCCCCTCCCGCCTCAAGAGTGGAGTCGCGTATCTTAGCACTCCGTCGACCTCGACCCTCTTGGTCTTCTGCTCGAGAAGAGCTATGGCGTACTTGTCTTCCTTGGAGCGAACTAGTTTACGTTCGTTCTTGAATGGCAGCGAGTCTAATGTCCATAGTCTCTCGACGTGCTGCAAGAGGGTAGTGTCTTGGTCGCTCACCTTCGTGTAGAGGCAGCGTGTGGACGTTGGTCGGTTGGAAGGCTCGGAGAGAGGGCCTTGGAGCGTCCAGCCCAGTCGGGTCTTGACCGCGGCTGGGCAGCCTCTGGGTCCGATGTGGACGCGTCCGTTGGGACGATGAGGTCCGCGTGGTCGGAGCCTATGAGCAGGGTCGGTGTGGCGCCGTCGATGAGCGGTATAGGCAGTCGGCGTAGGTGCGCGTACTTCTCCATCAGCTGTGGGATGGGGTAGTCATAGCGTGACAGACCTATGTCGTGGCTTGTGAACGCCTTGGTGATGCTGTACCGCTTCTCGGGCTGCTCGACCGCTGCTATAGTGAATGAGACGTTTTCACCCTTTATTGTTTTTAAGTCTCGCCGAATGGTACGGATTGTCATTGTTTCCTCGGTACCCCGCAGGCCCAACTGGGTTGCGGCGGAAGCGAGGAGGAGAGTCTTTTCTGACCCGTCGTCGAGGACGGCGTAGGTGTCCAGGACCTTGTCCTCGTAGCTCAGGAGCACTCGGACCACCTTGAGGAGCACTCGGGAGCTCCCGCTCTTCGCAGGGTCTATGTATAGGACTTCTGCTCTCGAGCTGCTTTGTGGTGCGGGTCTCCGTTTGTTGCTCTCGTGTAGGACCTCCAGGTGGGCGCCGTCACACTTGCCGCACCTTTTCTTCAGGCGGCACTCAGCTGCCATGTGGCTGCGCGCGCAGCGGAAGCAGCGGCGGTTCGCTTTGATCCACTGACTCACTTCTTCGGCGGTCAACTTCTTAAAGGCGTCGCATTGAGATAGCCAGTGTTCGTGGTCGCAATATTGGCATGCGATCTTCCATTTGCCCTTCGCGGGGGGGGTGTTATGGCTCTTGTGTCGCGGCACCGACTCGGCCTGGTGCATCACGGTGACGGGCCTGCTGTTGTCTTTAAACCTTCTCGGTCCATCTTTAGGGTTAGAGCCACCCCACGCGAATGTGTCTATTCGTAGACTGCTGACCTCCCTGGCTAAGAAGTCAGCAAGGTCTAGGAGGGATTGTTCTCGGCCGTGGGGGTCGCGGTGGTCTCTTTGCCGCCGAAAACATTCTTGGCGGGCTGGGGGGAGCTTCTCTAGTATCCGCTCCACGTTGGAGTTGGCGTATAACTCATACATCCCCTTCTCCTTCTGTGACCCGAGCATCCCTACCAGGCATTGTACTTTAATGGATAGGTCATCCAGGGCTCTATTGTCTTTAGCTGGGGGGAGGCGTTCAATCTCCCGTATCTCTTGAATTACATAGTCCCATGTACGTCCATAACGCGCGTCGAGGGCCACCAGGGCATCAGAGTAGGGGGTCCTTGAGTTAGAATATGCCAGTGCTATGTTGTGCGCTCTGGGTACTTTAAGGTGCTTGAGGAGGATGGCATATTTGTAGGACTCGTCCTGTACTTCGGACATAATAGTCTCTAAACACATGCGTAGTTCAGTATACTGCGCTCTGTCTTCACGCGTAAAGTCTGGGAATGTGGGTGTCCCAATGTAAGATGCCATGGATGGCTGTGACACCGATGCGCGTAGGGGGAGAGGCCTCCTTGGCGAGTCTCCCCATACGTGGGGTCGTGGGTTAGTGCTGGGTGGGAACCAGAGGCCGGGCCCCCAGGTACTGCTCCTCGGTGCTGACTGTTAATTAAACTCACCCCTGGGTTGGGTCGGGGGTTCGTAACGCAGCGTCTCGGGGCTGAGGTCGGGGCTGTACTGTTCCTCCTGGTCCGAGATGGGTTCGTGCGTGTGGGCTTGATGTCCTCCCTCGTCCTCCGCTAGGCCTTGAAGTCTCTTGGTTAGTTTCTCGGCGACGTAGGCAGGTTCTTCCCGTTGGCTGGGTCCCGTATAGATTGGTCGGGGAGGGGAAGGTGCCCTCGACCCGTGTCGTGATGATATCCGGGAGCTCCGGGTGGAGGAGTGGGGAGTCGCCCTCTGGAGCACTTGCTCCATCATCTGCGCCTGCAGACGGTCTCGTTCCGCCTCACGCTGTGCATTGGCGCGGTCTCGCTCCATGGTCTCTTCAGTCTGGAGGCGCCTCTCTTCCAGTCTGATGTGTTCACGCTCGCTCTCTCGTTGCGCTTGGAGACGTTCTCTTTCCGTTGAAGAATATTCGCGCTCACTCTGTCGTTGCGCTTGGAGACGTTCTCTTTCCGTTGCAGAATGTTCGCGCTCACTCTGTTGTTGCGCTTGGAGACGGTCGCGCTCACCCTGGATGCGGTCTCTTTCGGTTGAAGCTGTCAGCGTGGCGATCAGGACTTGCGCTAGCCTCTGGTCGGCCTCGCTTGGGGATGCCGCTGATGATGGTGATCTGGAGTTGACAGGGCTTGGCGTTGACCTGTTCTCTTTACGCGCTCCGAGGTCCATCTCGGGGGCGCTGTTTCTTATCTTCTCCCGCGCTCCGAGGTCCATCTCGGAGGCGCGGTACTCTTTTCTTTGGTGCGCGCCGAGGTCCATCTCGGGGGCGCGCTCTTTATCCTCTTGCGCTCCGAGGTCCATCTCGGGTGCGCGTTCTGTACCTTCTTGCGCTCCGAGGTCCATCTCGGAGGCGCGGTCTTTATCTTCTGGCGCTCCGAGGTCTATCTCGGTGGCGCTGTGGTCGTTGGGCATAGTCAAGTCATGTCCCGTTTGTCCCCCCCGTGAGCTAAGTCAGTTTCGCTTAAACCAGCTTGGGTCTCTACTAGTGGGGCCGACAGGTCGATAAGGTTGGGCATACTTAAGCTATTAATTTTATCCATGCTTAACGTCTTTTTAGATAAGCTAGGAGGTAGATTTACAGCGTAATCCTCCAAGTGTGGAGGGGGCTGCCGCTGACGCCTAGGGCGTTCTAGTTTGGGAGAGCCATTTGGAGAGTGTCCGCCGCTGGCCATATTACTATTAATATGATTAGTATTACTGATAGCCTCCGGCTCGAAGGACCAATTGTAACTGAGGGGTTACAAAACCCTGACTGTATTAAAGATTGTGATAGATTAAACCACTACTACATATTATTATTATTATTATTATTATTACTTGCCAGACAGTACAGTTATTATGGCAGACACTCAAATAGACGGCACGGTGACAAAGAGATATCATTTACAGTATTTTATTATTATGCAGAAGATACAACTGATAATTACTGGGTCGCTCTTTTATGGCGAATGATATTAGAAAGTCAGAGAGTAGCAAAGTCAGTGGGAATGAATAATTCCTAGGCTAAGTATACTAGACCGGACGCCGCATGGCGTGAGATGGCAATATAGTGGGCAAACGAGGGTATAGCTGGAGACTGGTGATATCCTCCCACAGAGTTGTAAGCTCCAGAGGAATGAAGAATATACGGATACTCAGGCTGGTCACTTGACTACCGCCCTGTAGCTCTCACCTCCATAGCCATGAAGTGCTTCGAGAAGCTAGTAAAGGGCTACATCTGCTCCTCCCTCCCCATCAACATGGACCCCCTGCAATTTGCATACCGCCCCAACAGGTCCACGGAGGACGCCATATCCCATGTGCTGCACACAGCAGCATCACACCTGGACAAGAGGCAGGGGAACTATGTGAGAATGCTATTCATCGACTACAGCTCGGCATTCAATACCATAGTCCCCTCCATACTCATAGCCAAGCTCAGGGACCTGGGCTTGGGCTATGACCTCTGCCAGTGGGTCTTGGACTTCCTGACTGGCAGACCCCAGGTGGTGAGAGCAGGCAACTGCACCTCCTCATCCATCACCCTCAACATAGGGGCCCCCCAGGGCTGTGTTCTGAGTCCCCTCCTCTACTCCCTGTACACACACGACTGTGTGGCTCAGCGGAGTAGCAATACAATCGTCAAATTTGCTGACGACACAGTGGTGGTGGGCCTGATCTCTGCCAACGACGAGAGGGCCTACCTGGAAGAGGTCAAGGTCCTGGCGGGATGGTGCCAGGAAAACAGCCTCTCCCTGAACGTCAGCAAAACAAAGGAGATGATTGTGGACTTCAGGAGGTCGGGGGTCAAGGACTACAGCCCCCTCAGCATCGACGGGGCACCGGTTGAGAGAGTCAACAGCTTTAAGTACCTCGGAGCCTACATATCCGAGGACTTGACATGGACCACACACATTAACAGTGTTGTGAAGAAGGCACGACAACGCCTCTACTTCCTCAGGCGCCTAAGGAAGTTCCAAGTCAGCCAGAAGATCCTTAAGAACTTCTACTCATGTACAATAGAGAGCATCTTGACCGGCAACATCACCTCCTGGTTTGGGAATAGCACTGCACAAGACCAAAGCAGACTACAAAGAGTGACACGTTCAGCCGAACGCACAATTGGAGGGGGGCTCCCCACCCTCCAGAACATTTACTACAAGCGTTGCAAGGGCAAGGCTAAGAGAATCATTAAAGACTCCAGTCACCCAAACAACTGCCTCTTTGAACTGCTGCGGTCAGGCAAGCGATACAGGAGTCTCAAGGCGAGCACAGAAAGACTCAGAAGAAGCTTCTATCCCCAGGCCATCAGGCTGCTAAACGAACAATGAATGAACACTACACAACAACAACCACCAAACGCACATAGCACACACATCCACACGCACACACTCACTTTAAACAAACACACTGTAGCACCCACTCCACACACTTATAGCACACACCCACTTTAAATAAACACACTGTAGCACCCACTCCCCACACTTTATATTTATGGATGAAGGATTGCACTACAACTCGTACACCTTACTGTAAATTGTACCTAAAATTGTACCTCATCCCATTTCTGCTTTGCACTAGATAGTACTGTACATTAGTACACTGCATAGTATTGTGTATTGTATATTATATGGTAACTCAGAACATTGTACATATGTCTATACCGAACACTGTGACCTCATTTTCTTCTTCTAAATTCATGCTATATTATGTTATTATGTTATTTGATACTATCTTGTCTAGCACAGTCTCTGGAGCGTAACAGTAAGAAGCATTTTGTATGAAAGTATTCTGTACTTCTGTATGACAACTATTAAAGAACTTGAACTTGAACTTGAACTTGAACTTGAAGAAAGGGGTTCTCATACGGATCTGGTCTTTATAATCCAAGTGCTCGGTAGCAAGGTAATAGCTGTAATCCAATGCCCGATAGCAATGATGATAGCCAGCCAGCTTCGTCCCCGAAGCTAGCCCGATGTAGAATCTTCAGGGTAGTTAAATCCAAACGACAATGGTATTAACGATGCTCTTCTCCACGGTACGACGTTTCCACAAGTCACTATAATCCACCAATAATGGTTCTACAATATCGCCGCGGTAGGTTCCAATGCTCACATGTCCAATAGTTCTGCTGCTAGGTCCACCTCATGTTCTGGCACTAATTACTTTAAGTCCACACACACTTGCTAAGGTTCACGCTAGTTACTAAACGAACGAACTGCTTGTTAATGCTGCACACCGAACGAACTGCTGTAATACGATTCACACTAAATGACGACTCTTTACTTCACGTTAAGTTAGGTCGAACTTGACTCTGCTACTAGACGAACTGGGTTAACGTTACTGCGTTAACTGTAATGACGAACTGCACAATACGTTAGGTTCAACTACTGCTGTTGCATTACTTCGGACGAACTGCTACTGTTTGCGCCTTCCACAATATATATACTTAGAGGGCTTTCTAGTGCGCAGCCGAAGCTCTTGTCTGGAATCAATGCGCTGGCCCCAGGCATGTCTCAACTTGTCCAGACTCGTCTTTGAACTTGTCTGAGGGGCGCGATTCTTGGCGCCGCCAACGTCAAGGGCATTATCCAATGAGGAAAGCGAATAATGCTATGATTCAAACGGAGGCTTAAAGGGATATAGCTTATATATATAAATAATATACAAGTTATATAAAACAATAAAATGTAGATTCTCAGTGTTAATCTGGCCCTTCAGAACAACTCTGATAAACCCAGACATCAGTACCACTAACACTCTGATAAACCAGACATCAGTACCACTAACACTCTGATAAACCAGACCTTATATTTTTCCATGGCGTGTCATGTCCTCACCCTGGGTAGTGTTAGTGTCCTGTTAGTGTCATGTTCCACCTATAGGTGTAGGTGGACATGTTTTTAGTCTGGGAGTATTTAGCTGTTTAGTCTACAAACGAGACAGTCATTTTCTGTGTCTCACATTACTTGTAACCTAGTCTCTCAAGATGGCCCAGCTCTTCCACAATCTTCAAAGCATTTGGAAATTGCCAGAAGCACAGCGTGTCCTTCCCGAGAGATAGCCTAGCTAATTCTTATTCCAGTATTGGGACATTTTATGACATTTTCAGGTCTTCAGGTGTGACACCTTCTGGACTTCAGCCTGCTAGTGTCTGACCCTAACGACCAAACCACATTCCACCCTTATCACAGCAGCCCTGAAACACACACTCACCCACAGAGACAAGTTCATCTTTACCTGTGTTAGTGTGTGTGTGTGTGTGTGTGTGTGTGTGTGTGTGTGTGTGTGTGTGTGTGTGTGTGTGTGTGTGTGTGTGTGTGTGTGTGTGTGTGTGTGTGTGTGTGTGTGTGTGTGTGTGTGTGTGTGTGTGTGTGTGTGTGTGTGTGTGTGTGCGTGTGTGTGTGTGTGCGTGTGTGTGCGTGCGTGCGTGTGTATATGCTCTCACATGCGTTAGTGTGTCTGTGGGAGAGAGAGAGGTGACTGTTTAATCCTCTCAGTTCTACTTTACACACCTGCTAGAGAGGCCTTCACAGCTTGAGCTCTAGGAGACATCGATAGCTCCAGCACAATAACTCACCTACAGGTTGTTACACACACACACACACACACACACACACACACACACACACACACACACACACACACACACACACACACACACACACACACACACA